>NC_141685.1:1952011685-1952571685 GCF_964263255.1 Lissotriton vulgaris | reverse complement strand
TTGCGCAACCGGGAGCCAGTGCAAGGTTTTTAACAGCGGGGAGACATGTTGATGTTTGGGTTGCTGGAAGATTAATCTGGCTGCCTGGTTTTGCACCAGTTGAAGCCGTTGAAGATGGTAAGCTGGGATCCCCACGTATAGACAGTTGGCATAGTCTAAACGTGAGGTAACCAGGGCCAAGATGACAAGAATAAGAGCCTCTGGAGAGAGGTACCTTCGGATCTTACCGATCCTGCGGAGGTGGAAAAAGCAGGCCGAGGTAACAGCATTGATATGCGGCCGCATCGAGAGGTCGCTGGAGATGACGACACCTAGGCTCTTCACGGAGTCAACTGGGCAGGGGGGGGGGCCGAGGGCAGGGGGCCAGAAGTTGGAAGTCCAAGGATGTGAAGGCCCACCGATCAGGACCAGCTCTGTCTTGCTAGGATTGAGCTTCAGCGGGCTGAAGTTCATCCACTCGTAGATGGAGAGCATGGTGGTTTGGAATTTAGAGCAGGAGAGAGGAGAGGAGTGGATAGGGAAAATAAGTTGCAGATCATCTGCATAATTAAAAGTGGTAACAGAAGAGTGACGGAGGGAGACCAACAGAGGCTGCATATAAAGATTGAACAGAAGGGGCGATAAAGCAGAACCTTGGGGGACACCGCAGGAAAGTGAAGTGCAAGGAGCAGAAAAGGAAGATAAGTGTACAGATTGGGTCCGGAGTTGGAGAAAGGACACAATCCTCTGTTCCTCTTGGGCACATTAAGCATATTTAATCAAAGTTGACAGGTTGTTGTGGGTTGAGCCACACCTGCCTATTTTAAATATGGCTGCATGCTTATGTTTACTAACAAAAGAGACATACTTTACTTATTTTCTGCTCCTGTTTTGAATGGTATAGCAGGCCTTTAGCTTTATCTTTACTTTTACTTTGTGTTTGTCACATGCTAAATCAACTGTATACTCTGTGTGGATTTTCTGGACTATAATTTATAGTCATATTCTATCACCACCTTAATATTGCCATATAGGTATTAGATGCTGCCTTGAGTCTGTCAAACTGAAGCTACAGGTATCTAAGCATGTATTACCCAAACATTAAATTAGATTGTTACATGCAATGTAATGAGAATCATGCTTACTGGGGGGGTGTTTTGTTGTTGTTGAAACACACAAAATTTGTTTATCTTTCTATGGAGTTTTTCGACCAGTATATTCCATGGCTGAGTGATATAACACTCCACCTACTGTTTTTTTTATAAACACTTTGCCACTGTTTTAAAGTTATACATGTGATTACTGTATCTCGCTTTCTGCACTTCTTTTTGGTCCTGATAAAAGCCACTGCATTCCTACAGGGAGCACTAGACTGAAACATGTCGACCTTTACATCACTTTGACAGATTGAATTGCCCTTTGTCATAGCTACTTTTCTTTTAATCCTAGCCTATGAATGCACTATTAAAATTGTTTAGCATATCATAGAGCTAGTTTTAGTCACCTTCACTACCACCTCTCCACATTGTGCTCATCTAGAGGTTTAGTATACCTCATTATCTCTACCAAAACATCCCTGAGCTCCTCCTTCTCAGAGAGGGGGTTGTAGTCCTCACTACATCTAGGTTTGTAGTGCAAGGAGATCCCCTATGATGAAGCATGCCACCCTCTGGTGGGTGAGGGGAATCGTCCTAAGAAATGGATACCCCAATACTCTATTTCTATACGAGACCCAGGGGCCGTCTATTGTGTTTTAAACATATATATTTAACAATCATAAACTTTTTTTAAACACTCACAGTCACTGGATGATGTCATCAGTGATGTCATTTGAGATGTTGTGAGTGATGTCACTGACCATGTCATGAGTGATGTAATGTGTGAGGTCATAAGCAGTGTATTGTGGGGGCGGATCGCGGACATAATATCAAGGGACAAAATATAGACTACTAAAAATATAGATGCCAAAATATTGAAAGACAAAATATCGAATTTCTATCTACAAACCGGTAAGTAAAAAAATATCGAATCCAAAATATCGTTTAAAAATATATACTTTGTAAAAATATCGAATTTCTTAAAAATAATGTAAAATTAAACAAATATTAAAAATAAATCACTAAAATATACTCAAAAATACTAAAATAACCTTACATTTATTAAATAACTAATTTAAGTTATACAAACATAATACAATGTTGTTTGTTAAAACATATATATATTAACATAATAATATTAAAAAATATACAATATTATTACCGTAGGATAGCAGGAGTGTAAAAATTACTATTCCCACTCCAGAGAGTGCAACAGTAGGGAAAGCGTTGGATAGCGTAGGGGTAAAAATGACTATTCCCACTCCAGTGAGTGCAACAGTAGGGAAAGCGTGGATAGCGTAGGAGTAAAAATTACTATTCCCACTCCAGTGAGTGCAACAGTAGGGAAACTAAATACTTCATATATTATTTAAAATATATATATTTTAATATCTATAAAAAATTAATTAAAAATAATTACCAATTTAATATAATATAATAATTAATCAATTAAAAATAAAAATAAAAATGAATGATTAGAATTAATTACCTATTATTACACATTAATTATACATTAACAATTAATGAATTAGCAATTAAAAATTAACAATTCAAAATATATACCAATAAATACATTTAAATATTTGATTAATTATAATTAAATTGCTTCCCACCCTATTCCCCTATAAACCCACAACCCGCTACGGAAAATAATTATTAAAATTAACATAATTATCAATTAATCAATTAAGTAAAAATAATTGCCAATTAAAGTGTAATTAATTACCAAATAAAAATTAATTAATCAATTAAAAATCAAAATTAATGATTAGAATTAATTACCTATTAATACACATTAATTACACATTAACAATTAATGAATTGGCAATTAAAAATTAACAATTCAAAATATATACCAATAAATACATTTAAATATTTAATTATTTATAGTTAAATTACTTCCCACCCTATTCCCCTATAAACCTACAACCCGCTACAGAAATAAATTATGCAAAAATTAAATAACATAATATTCATTTCTTAAAATAAATTATAACATAAATATACACTTTTCACACATAAACTAACATACAAAACACTATAAAAAATTTGATATTATTAAGTTCGATAATTTTAATAACCAATATTATATACTTAAATATTTTGACTTTCTATATTTATAAAATTCGATATTACATTACTTACCTTAAAAACAATATTTTTGATGACTATATTCCGTCCATTCGATATTTTGTCCGTTCTATATTTTGAAGTTGATATTTTGTCCATTCGATATTTTGAAGTCTATAGTTTGTCTGTTTACCGTGGGGGCATGAGTTATAGTTAGCTCAGCTAACTATAACTGCTGACTCTCTCTGGTTTTGTACGAGTAAAACCTGACCCTAACTATAACATATCTGTAACCTTTTTATTTTTTCAGTGAATATCTAAGGTTTTTAAATTCTATTTCCTAACTATAATATCCCTGTAAGCTTTGTTTTTTTCAGTGAATTTCTAAGGTTTTTTAAATGCTAATTCCTAACTATAATATCCCTCTAACCTTGTTTTTTTCAGTGAATTTCTATGGTATTTTAACTAATAGTCATGTTTGCAGAGTGGTGGAGAAAGGGGGCTGGGCAGTGTAGGACTTTCCAGAATGGCTTCTTATCCTGCAAGGTCCTTCAGGAGAAAAGTGGATTACATCATCAACCAGCTGTGTTTGCAGAGTGGTGGAAAAAGGGGGCGTGGCCTCCAAAGACCTCTTAGCAATCCCGCTGTGTCAGACTTATTGTAGATAACGGAAGGGGTAGTTTTTTAAATTCTATTTACTAACTATAATGTTGCTGAAACTTTTGAGGGTTTTTTGTGAATTTCAAAGATTTTTTTAGTTTTGTTTCCTAACTATAAGATCCCTGTAACCTTTGAGGTAATTTCTAGGGTTTATTTTTAATACTAAATATACAACAAAATATTTCGATTTTTAAGTTACCTTTTTTTTTAAATGCAGACATTTAAGAAAATATTTTCTTTAAACATGTTTTGAAAGGTCAAAATGACATTCATACATACTTAATGTAAAATAAATAATGTTTTTGTAAATGTAATTATCCAAGTTTCATATTTTTAAAATAATTTTTGTTTCCGTGGTACCTCCGCGGGTCCTAAAACATAGACGGGACCACAAGTACTGTATGGTTTTTAATTCCGATCATGTGATCGGAATGAATTTGCAAAGTCAGATCTGCGGATTCACGTAAAAATGTAAATTATTTCACATATGTACCTCCCTCTATTTTCATTAATGACATCAGTGTGAACATATTTACAAGTGTGTGTATGTACGTATCTATATATATATATATATATATATATATATATATATATATATATATATATATCTCCCCTATATCTGTTTTTCATGAAAGTCACTCATTTTATTAGTTTCGCAAAACCTTGAATCTGTTGACCGGATTCGTGAATTTGCTCGGTGACACACCCGAACCTTGCCTTTTGATTGGGCGCATCATCCCACCGATGTACATGTAAAAAAATACCCCCAAAAACTTTTTTCTTCAGTGAACTCTGTAGAGTGAGGATTGAGAATCAGAGGTGCTATGCTTTCATAGGATGGCTAAACCTTCATCTTCTGTCCAGAAGATGCACCACCTCCAAGAAAGCAAAGTGATGCATGGAAGTATTTTATAATGTGTTCAGGGGCAAGGAATGGTAGAGCTAAATATGGGCAGTCCAGGGGCACTTCCACAAAGTATTCACATAGAACACGTTTACTTTTTGTTTTTAAAAAAAACCTAAAAAACCCTTCTACCAAGAAACTTCTTTTTAGAACCATCATATGGCCAAGCAAAGAGCTAACTCTGTGTTTTTAATGTGCTTGAGACTGTATCGGTGTGAGACTGGGTGTGTCAGTGGCTGTATCGGTGTATGCCTGGTCGTGTCAGTGGCTGTATCGGTGTATGCCTGGGTGTGTCAGTGGCTGTATTGGTGCGTGCATGAATGTATCAGCCTCTGTATTGGTGGGTGGGTGGGTGTGTCAGTAGCTGTATCGATGTGTAAGGGGGATGTGTTATTGATTGTATCAGTGGGTGCCTGGGTGAGTCAGTGTCTGTAACTGTGTGGGACTGAGTATGTTAGTGGCTATATTGTTGTGTGCCTGTGTGTGTCAGTGTCTGTAACAATGTGTGCTTAGTTGTGTTAGCGTCCGTGTTAGTGTGTGGCTGGGTGTGTCAGTAGCTGTATCAGTATGTGCATGAGAGGCTGTATCAGCGTTTGGCTGAATGTCTAATTGGCTGTATCGATATGAGGCTGAGTGTTTTATTGGCTGGATGAGTATGTGCCTGGGTGTGTCAGTTTTTGTATCAGAGTGTGGCTGGGTTCGTCAGTAGTTGTATCAGTGTGTGTCCGGGTATGTCAGTGGCTGTAATGGTGTGTCCCTGGGTATGTCAGAGTGATCCTTGGTGTGTCAGTGAACCTTGGTGTGTCAGTGACTGTATTGGCCGGTACATGGATGTGTCAGTCTCTGTGTGGCTTAACCAGCATATGGGTGGGTGTGTGAGTGGCTGTTGTGGTGTGTGGCCTGATGTGTGAGTGGCTGTATGAGTGGATGTGTGAATGAATATATAGGTGTATGAGTCTATGTGAGTAGGTGTGTGCATGTACAAATAGGTTTCTCTCTGACTATGGGATTTTGATTGAGTGTTTCAGTGTATGTGCGGGTGTGTCAGTACCCATGTGAATGACTCTATAGGGTGTGTGAGTTTAAATAAATGTAACATACCTTATTTAACTATTTACAAATACAAGAACACACCCAAACCTGAACTTCTCATTAGCTACACTTGGACCACACTGGAGTACTTGCAGTGCTGCTATCTATTTACTTTAAATCTCCAAATTTGATAAATGTGTGATGTTTTGCCAATGTGGGACCAATGAGTACTGGTATCTCAAGTGCATGTTGCGACATTTAGGAACACCAACTTGGTTTCTAACCCTCAGTTGTGCAGAATTTCTATGGGATGACTTCCATGACATTTTGAGAGAAGCAAACTCTAACATTAAAGGCATCAAATTCAAGACATTAGGAGAACTAAAAGATAGTGTATTTGTCAAGTTTGTGCAGTTTAACATCTGGAGCAAGCAATTATCAAGAGGGACTGGTAAAAAGTATTCTTATGGGATAAGTTCCATGTACAAACATCTTAACACCATCTACGAAAGGACATACAATCACTTGAGGCTGGAGAAGGGAAGTGGAGGAGAATCAGACTCGTCACCTGTAGTAGTCTTGGGGGAGCATTCAGATATTCAATAAATAACACTACCAGCTTACAGCAACACGTTATCTGAGATGGTAACATTATCATACAAATTAAACAAAACAATTAACAAATAAAAATAAAATAATTTATTTAACTATTTCCAAATACACTTAGGAAGAGATGCCACTTTCAAAAACGGAGAGTAACGTTTATAAACATTTTAATATTTCTTCAGTAGAGAAAATTTTAGTGCCAATTTTGTTTGGTACAATGTCTGCAGCATGCGATTGTCGAGACAGACTGGGAAGAAGGATTCCTATAAGACAAGTTCCATGTGGAAGTACGTCAAAACTATCCATGAATGCATGTGCCATCGCACAATATGGGATATAGCAGGTGCAGCACAAGAACAACTATTATTTGCAGTAGCCCTACGGGAATCATTGTCACTGGCTTTCATAACTGTTCCAGCTGTCTCCAACAAGTTATCTGAGACAGTAACTCACTGGACCAAATGCCAGAAGACAGTGCCTAAAGATGTCGCCCGTAGCTACAAACCTAGAAACAGTAAAGACTCACTGTTGTTAAAATTCATGAGCTCCTTGTTGACCCTTCATGTTTTTCATAGATTTAAGCCAGTTGCTTCTTCCCAGTTGTCTTCCATTACCCATTTTAATACCTCGTTTGTTTTCTTCCTAAAATAGAATTAGAAAAGAAATATAAAACTGTTAGTGGTGCAGTACCATAACTAGCATTTGATTTACAGGCCCCGTGCACACGTAGTGCACTCTACTAGTGACATACAGATGCATTAAATATCCTAATTGTGGTTAAGTCAATCAAACCATGTTTAGGGGAGAGACTCATATACTTTACCACTCATTCTGACCATTCATTATGAGCAGTGGTCCTAAAACTGTCAAATCTAAGACATAGCAGATTGAGGGACTCCCTTTTCCTAAAGTTAAAAAATTGAATTATTTAAGGATTCCTCTTGATTCTACCTGAATTTGGCGCCACCTTTTAAATTTAAGATATCATCAGCTCCATGGAGTGGTTGAAGTGATCTTTAAATATGGTTTGATATTAGGTCATAAACCAGTGAAGGAACTAATTTTGATATACATGAGCAAATGTATTGCAGTGGGGCTCTTTGGGGCTGATGCCTAGGGATACATTAACGTAGAAACCCTTCAAAAGATAGAAAATATTTTTTTTGTGTAGGATTTTATCTGTACCTCAGTGCACAGCTACTTATATCTGCCATGCGGAGATAGGAATTAACTATTTGTAAGTCATGATTACGGTGACCTCTCTGAGGCTTGGCTTAAGCCTGAGGCTGGTTTCTCAGACAGTCCTTATGGATTGCCTGTTACTAGATAACATAGACTAGATCCCATGTCTCTCCTATGTAAGACAAACATCTGCAAAGCTGGGTTTACCAGAGCTTTTCACCAACCCAGACCTTGTAGATGCTACTATTAAAGTTAAAAATGTTAATTAAGCAATGTACTAGTGCCTGTTAAAATAAGGTATAAACCATGCAGCTGATAGTTAAATATTCTTGATGATACCCTTTCCTAATGTTGGAACTTACTCTTGTCCTACTAATCAACCCTCAATACAGATTTTATCTTCCTTAATTACAACTTTGCACATTGCTCATTTTGGTAGTGTTTCCTTTTCAGGGTACATGGATTTTGAGCCTCTTGAGCTGCCCCAGTGACAACTTGCCTGGTCAAAACACTATTCACTTTATGATCTTTTGTACTTTATACAGCCATTTAAGCAGACATTTTTTTATTTCCATTTTGCAGACAGCTAACATCAGAGAATATAAAACTGGTATGATATGTTCACTGCAATTCAGGTCTTCACAAATTGGCCATGCTGTAATAAACTACATCACGAGTTCATTACCAATTTAAAAAGGTTATGGTACATCTATTTCATAGTAATTATATGTATTTTAGAATCCGTATTTTAGCAATGTTTGTCCAATCATCTAATCTCAGAAGTTAAGTGATTTTGTTATTGAATTTTATATTATGATATATTATGTTTAACAATTCAGTTTTTTTATTTATGTGTTTAAAAGATTTGTATGAATTGGGTGTTAAGTTGCTCTAGATCACGGGTCTTCAAACTCTGGGGCGCGACCCCCAGGGGGGGCGTGGAGTGATGCCAAGGGGTTTGCGCCGTCACACTTCTGCTGAGGCCCAAGGGCTTTAGCCCCCTCCTCCCTCATCGTGTGTCCCAGCCCGGCTGCTGCTGCAGTGAAACTCGAGCTGCTGGGGGCTCGGCTGGGCAGTGTCTGGAGTCATCTCCTGCACGCTGAGTTTTTCACAGGTCTTTAAAGACCATTTCCATATTTACATGTCTTTGTAAACTTGTTACAGAGGCTTAGTTTTTTTCCTGGTTCCAGTACCCCCTGGGCCCCCACTCTGCCTGTTCCTTACATTTGTATTTTACAATTACTGTTGTACTATGAGAATGCATTTAATGAAAAGGAATATAAAGTAGGGTTGCCAAAAGAAAAATGCCTGCCTGTTTTGTTTAAAGAGCCTGGAAAGACCTCCTCTTGACCCTAAATAGACTTTTAAATACAAAAGTATGTATGCATTCCTTATGTGACTTTTCTGTCTTTTTTCTCTTCCTCAGTCATGGATCATTGAGGCAGCCCTAGAACACAATTAAAAGTGCTTTCTATTTATATTTGCTGTTCGAAGTATGCACAGATAAATGCTGAAAATACAGCTTTAGGTGACTGCTTATTTTTGTACCGACTGGGCCATCAAAATAATCTGCTGGCAACCTAACCATAGGACTGTAAGTTTGTTGCAGGATGAGCACATTATTTATTTCCTCCACCCTCGTTCCCCGATTAATACCGCAATAGTTTAACTTAGATCTTAAACCCTACGCTGCCGTCAATAACATGATGAGATACTTTAAGTGTCTGGAATGCGCCCTGCATTCAGACAACTCGCTCCTCATTCACGCTCACCCTGCACTCACACTGATCACGCACTCACACCATTCACCCACTCACCCTGCACTCACAATGCACGTGCACTGTTCACCCTATACCTCACCCTGCAGTCACACGAGTACACTACTCATCCTGCACTCATGTGACACTTCACTCACCTGTCCCCCTCACTGCTCAATATGCAACTTACTCAAACAAACCCATCAGTAATCATACATTCATTCGTCCCATTCTGAACTTGCATTCGCACCCAAATTCATAAATTCATACGCCACCTCACTCACCATGCAAACTTCTCTTACCCTACTCTCGCACTGTTGCATCGCTCATAGTGCACTCACATTGCCACTCTTGTCACCCACACAGTGTGCAGAGGGTTATTCTGCCTGCTACAAAGAACATGTACTATGCAGTTCACAGAACTGAGTGCGAGTAAACTATGAGTAGCGCTATAAAAAAATGAAATGTTTGTCAGAAAGGTGCTATAGAGAGATGAGGTGCATTGTTGGTGAGTGGCAGTGAAGGAATTCATGGAGAAGGAGGAAACTGGGGTGGGGCACCAAAAAAGACTGTTGCACCGTGTGCGACCAGTGTTAGGACCAGCCCTGGCTGGGAGTGTTAGTCCTCTCTGAATTTCTGGTCTAGTGCCTCCCCTGCTTCTGGCTATATTATTATTTACATTTGTAGTGCGCTACTGTTACCAAAAGATGTCCTGTGGCTAATAACCATCTGCTGCCTGTAGGCAAATGAGAAACACACAGAAGTAGAAGGAGAACCAGCCAAAAATATTGTAACCTACAGAGCATAGAGAAAGGTTTTTATATCTTCCTTAAGGATAATAGATTCTTGGAGGAGCAAAGCAAAGGAGGGTGTAAGTTCCATTACTGCGCGGCCTGCACGAAAATAGCGAGACAGACAACTCATGCCTTCTTGAATTAGGGAACAATAAGCAGAGTGGCACAGGTTGAGAGGATCATACGGGTCTGACCCGTGTGCTTGGTGAGGAGAGATGAGAGGATGAGAGAGATCAGCAAGGGTGTGCGAGAATTCGATTGAAGAGGTCAGGGATGAGGAGAAATGTGAATTGCCGAAGAGAAGTGTGGACACGCAAGAAGTGAGTGTGAGCCAAAGGTGAGGGCTTCTGTTAGAACAAAGGGGAGATGTGAAAGTTCAGTGGGGCGACTGGAGAGGTGTAAGATACAAATAGACAAAAATTTGAATGGAGAGACCAGGTGAATGAGAAGTGCTGAGGGGCACGGGAGGTGACGGGACCAGAGAGGCTATGAGATAAATGCGAGAGATTGCTAGAGATGAGGGCAGTGAAAAGAGAGACTGGCAAAAGTGATTAAAGGTGAAGTGAGAGGTTGAATGGGGAGAGTTCAGAAGTTGTAAAAAGGGGTGACAGAAAATGGCCTGCAAAGTGAGAGAGGGATCCAGGGTTAGGAGAGGAGAGAGGGATGGAAGGGAGGGGGTGAGAGGAAAGCTGCATGGGTAAACTGCTTAACTCTGCACAAAGCCGCCAGGTTTTTAAGGGATCCCGGCTTCTCCTAGCCTGGGCCAGGTAAGCTCCTAATGTGGCAGCACATATTCCTGCGAAGTGGAAGGCCCTTTTCAAAGGTTGACTAGAAATCTTTCTGATGTTAATTGTTGTATTTTGGTTATAAACGGGTACTGATGGGGTGAAATCTTTCCTCAGTGTTACTGTGTGTAAAAAATGTCAAAATAATGAAGCAATGCTATCCCAAAATACACAGCATCACATAACATCATTTACATTTTCTTCCCACACAATTTAGTCAAGCTTGCCGCGTAATTTGGTCCTCACCTGCCTCATAATTCTAGTAGCCCTGTCTAAAAGTTTAGAAATTTTTGTCAGGAGGGGGTCCTTATGCCTCAAAATGTTGACAGGGGGGGTCTTGGCATCCAAAAGTTTGAAGACCTCTGCTCTAGATACACAGTTTAGACCTGTATATTTTTGGGCTTGGTGTTTCTACGTACTGCTGCTTTTGAGGGGTATGCTATTTGGTTTTATATTTATTTGTATGTTTTGTGTATAGACTTCTACGCCTAAAACTATTTAGGGCCATATGCACAAAAGCACTTTGCTTTTCCTGATTATGTGAATTGCAATTTCGGGCAATTAGGAAATGCAAAATGCCGTTTTGGTATGTATGAAAGGCATTTGCAGTGGCGCAAAATGTGATTTCTACCTAGTAGAAATCGCATTTTAGAACTCACAAAATAGGAATCGCAGATAGGGATTTCAAATTGCGAATCAATTTGGATCAGTTGGTAAAACTATAAAAAAGCACCCATAATGCATGAAGCTCTCTCATAATGGTAGCTTTGTATATTCTGGCAAGGAAAATGAGGATTTTGTCTTGTAGGCAGAGAGGGACGAGGAGACAGGAGAGGATATTTAGGGTGAGTGTCATCCATTTTTAACAGAGGAGATTTAGGAGAAGTACAGACTCAGTAGTCAGGTAATTCTTTATTTAATTGCTGAGTTTCAACCTTAGCTAAAGTATCCAACACTCAGAAGCAATGCAATCACACCACATGTGAAGTTATTGTGGTGCCAACACCCCGTTCTGGCAGTTGCAGGGGGGGCTGTCACAAAGTGCCTGTTACAGGTTCTTTATTTAATAGTGATAATCAGGGTTGAGATATTTTATTTTAGTATGGTCTGATTTTTTTTATGTATTCCAGATCCCATCTGATGGTTTTATTATGCAATGTTAGTTTTATTTGTGCATACTTTTATAGTTTTTTTTGCCAAATAAAGGAATTTTAACTGACTGCTGGAGAGGAGCTGTTCGGTTAAACGCTTTGAGGCTGATTACGATATCGGTCGGTAAGGCTCCGAACAGGATTGAGATTCTCTGAATCCGATTCGAAACCTATTATTCCAGATAAATCGGATACATTTCCAACCATCCGATTATGATTCAAGGAAACCGTTTGGGCTGTCTGATTTGATTTTGATCGGCCTTCGGACAGCCCGAGTCGTTGGGCGCGAATCGTACATCCCTATGGACACGGTTTCCGACCAAGCGATTACGATGTCCGATTCTGACAGCCGTTCTGAATCGGTCTACCCGACATGAAATGACTGTCAGAATCTGACTTTAGGGGCCTGTAGCAGGCCCCCCTTCACCCGTAGGCCTCCTGTTGGGACCCGTGTGGGTACCAAAGGGACCCATCTTTCCAACCATGCACAGTGTGGCAGGCACAATGAGTTGCCAGCCACAGAGTGCAAAGTTTTCCTGAACCACACATTTTTAGGTTGAGCCTGAGCCAGCGTGCAAGCACTGCTCTGGCGATGATCTTTTGTAGTACAGTACGGGAGAGAAGCCTCCCCCACTCCCCCGTCCATATTTTTTATTGGCTTGTGTCTTTGTAAATGCTGTTTTCTGATTCCTAAATGGGCTTGTTAGTCCCTCCTTAGTACGGCCATGTCTTCATTTGTATCCTCCCATGGCTACTGGTCCCTTTACTTGGTTGTTACACGGGTACGTGTTATTTACTCTTGTAAGCACGATTTTCTCTATTGAGTTTCTCCTACTTCAGGCATGACGACGTTTGTACTCATGCTCCGTGACTCACGTATTAGGCTACATCGCACACCATGGCAGCAGCGTACCTTTAATTCTTCGGCACGGCGCCTGCAGCGTCTTGCACCTATGACATTCAAGGTTCCTCCCCGCAGCCCAGGCTTTTGAATCGCTGCTGCGAAGCTCCCCAGCAGGCATTGCGCAAACAAATCAAGTTGTCTAAAATGGCTTCCGCTCGCTGTCTGCAACTGAACAAGCGCTTTCACTTTCACAAGTGCTTTTAAAACCCCAGTTATACCAAATCCATCCGAGCATGTCACCTGCTCCTTATTAACTCCCCATTTGTATCAGATCCACTCGAGCATTTCACCCCACTCCCTACTAATCCCCCAGTTAGACCAGACCCAGCTCAGCCAGCACTACCCATGGCTTGCCATCCTCCCATAGCACTAGCCTCCTTGCCACGCTCCCATAGCACTAGCCTCCTTGCCACGTTTCCCAGGAACCTGGCCTCCAAACAAGAAATATGAACATGGATGCTACACACTCCTGCATCTTCAGTAAGATGTTCTGAGCTGGTTTTTGTACCACAATACTGTGTCAGAAATAACAGGTGTATCTCAAGTCAGATGTTTAGCGCAAGCCGGTATTGGATGTTGTTGAGGTGAACGACCCCCACATGATTTTGTGAGCGTGCACCCCAGTCCTGAGTTCCCACTGTAAGTAACCACTGCATTCCATTTCAGTGCTCGCCCTGCACAACAGTGCTTGCAGCCTCGCTCTCCAAAGTGCCACTGAAGTGCTCGGACTTAGCCCTGTGCAGTCATCCCGAGGGGGGTGTGGTATGCGTGCAAGGCGAGTGACATTAAGAATCTAAGGGACAGGGGAGCCAGTGGGATTTAATTTAGGCTGTATGTCATGATCTCTGTTTGGGGTGCGTCAAATCGTATTTTAGTCAGTAAAATTCAGATTCTTTGCCCTGGTGACACATTCAGAGCTCTGCTGGTCACCAGCAGTCCCTCTCACCTGCTCTGGCCCATCATTGCCTTGTAGTATACTCGCTTCCATTTGGGACATTTGACTCACACCCATCTGATGCTCCTACCCAAGACATGCGGCGAGGTTGGTGCCTCGTGCTCATGTCCGCTGGGGGTCTGGAGAGTGCAAGGAAGCTCAAACCAAAGGTGTGGTGCCGCCGCCAATTTTTCAGACTTCAGTTACAGTAAATGAGTTCCCAGTTGACCCCACTGAATACATCTTAGAGTTGTTCTCGGAAGTGCCAATATACGTAGGTTGGGGTGACAACAGAGTGGCCTGATGCATTTTGGAAGGGCCAGCGACAATGGAACCCAGTTAGAAAGAGCCCATTATTCCCTAGAGATGTCATGCCTCCCGTCACAGTGGAAAGGGATGGGGCAGCCATGTCTATTCAGGTACTACTGCAGCTTAGAGGAAGAGACATTTGTCTGGCGCTAAGCTTGATGAAGTGGGAGGTGCGATGGATGGCAGGGCCTGGGTGTCAGGCCACCCTTTGAAGATCCCACGGCCATTACTTCTCCTTTTTTTCCACGTGTTCAGTAGTCTCCATGTGCCAATGCCCACCAGAAGAGGGTAGGCAACGTTATGCTTCCTGGAAAATTGGGCACACCGGAAATCAGGCTTAGGGGTGGGGTGGATGGAACTGTGAGGTTCTTCACCCTAAAAGGGTAGGACAAAAACTCATATAACAAAGGGTCACGGCATGGGGAGTGGGCAGAATCGCTGCATTATCGCTGTGTCAGTGCTGTGCTGAAAACAAAGTGCATGGAGCCCCAGTGAATCCATATATAGGGAAAACTGGAAGAGAAGAGAAACCCGCCCAGCTTTCTGCACCAGTAAACCAGTTAATGGTGGAGTTCTCAATGTAACGGGGCGTGGGCCACAATGGGTGTAAACACTCTTTCAATACATTGTCATCATGTGCAGTCTTCTTCTATACATCACTATTTTTTTAGAGTCAGGTGAGTTCTGAAGCCAGGATAACTCCGTTGGTAGAGCATCAGATTTTTAATCTGGGGGTCCAGAGTTCAAGTCCCTGTGTTGGCGGGGCAGATTCTTATCTTTTTACATGTAGTCATATGCATTTTATATTTTCTTTGCTATGGAGACAATTTTCTTTTGTCTCCTTATCAGCAATAATCTGGCAGCTTTTCCTTCTTTGATGCTTTGATGCTCTCAGTCTGTGTTAGTGCTCCCATGTTAACAGGTGTTTGATAAAGACTCAGGAGCCCCACATACTGCCTCATCGGAAATCCTCAGTTTCTCAGCTCCACATTTTGAAGGTACTCTGTGAAGTCCTGTGAAATTGTGATGAACTTGTGATAGTCACTGATTGACACACTTTTAAACATTACAAAATTACCAAGCCAAAGAACACTATTAATAAAACAATGTAATAATCAGATCAATACTCTTTATTTCGGTAATTAAAAATACCATAAATGATAAAAGAGACTATGAAATAACCAAGAAACTATAAGCATAACATCTTAAAATAAACCCACCAGATGTAGAACAAATTAATGCATTTCCGATAAGGTGACCCGATTTTTAAAACCAAAAAATGGGACACTCAACAAACATAGAGGCAGGAGTACAAATTAGCATCTACACATGTGCACAAAACTTAGGAAGCAGAGACAGTGAGGCATTTAGGGTAATTAAATACAGCTTTCACACACAATATTATCTGTTAATTAAATTATTTTCAGCTAAGGTCTGCTGGCCTTATAAGATCCCAAAGGCGAGACCAATTGCATTGCAAATGCTTGTTTCAATAGGAGACTGTGTTCTTGTTCAGACCACAGACTCCTATTGAAGTCAATGTAAGTCCAACTGAACGATGTTCGGAAGCCTCGTAATCGGTCAGTTGGGCTTGCAAAACCAGATTCGGTCAGAAACTATTCCGAAACCGGTTCGGTCGGAAGAGTTTCCGACTGACATCGTAATCAGCCCCTTTCTCTTGAAGTTTGTTAGGTAGATGAGCCTCTACCTTCTTGTTCATCTGTTCAGAAGTTTACATATCATCTGGCCCCCATGATTCTGGGTGATGAGGAGTTAAGAAAATGTTTTAGGTTCTGAGGCTTGATAGCCACCTGTCCTAGTTATTTTGAAGACTTCATTAACCTTAAGGTTGGGATTTGTTGTCTTTCCCTGATATAGCCTGTGAATTGTTTCTGCTAATGCTTCATTTATTAACCTAGTTCATGGATAATATTCAGTTGCAGTTGTCTATAGGTTTGTCTGGGAGTCGGACTACCCTCCTCCTCTATCCTCATTGTTGATGGAGTATCTTAGGAGCATTTGTACAAGGGGATTGCGATACTGGAGTGTCACTTTTTTTGATGTTCCAGTGGCGCAATGCCTGAACCATATTAACAAAGTGGCGTTAAGCAACTTGCCATGACTTAACGCCGCTTTTTGAATATGGTAACCTTTCATGCAGGTATCTGTGTAAAAGGAGGGAGCAATGGGAGTTGCTGTGGGCGTTCCACCACAACATCCATTGTTTTTTTTATGGTGCCCCAGATTTGCGAGGATGTGCAAGTCTGAGGCAGGGCCAAAAACCATGCAAAAGCACTTACTTTTATTTCTGCTTGTTGACCTTAATGATAAAATAATAAATAATAAAAAAACAGTCACTAAATATTGGCAGTTCGCTACTTCTATGTGTCCTGCATTGTGTAGGACACATAGAAGTAGCAAATTGTCATTATTGATTGTTTATTTGCAGGAAGGATCACCTTCCTGCATAGAAACAAACATCTACGCAATGCAAGTATCCTTGCACCATGGTGCAAGAGTGTCTGTGTCTGTGTTGGTGCCCGGCAGATGTTTTTAGTCCCAGCTCTAGGGAAAATACAGGGGTGTGCCCTATTCTAGTAAATATTGCACATCACTGCATTGTGGAAATGACAAAGCCCGGCACTGCAAAATGTGCTGCAGCGCAGCTATGCGCCATTTCCTTATACATTAGCCCCTTAAACTTCTTTTGTTTCTTTTTCAAAAATTGCTTTCCATGAATTGTCCATGCTCTGCTTGGTATTTTGCTGTCAGTGCTTGAATGGAAATGTAACCTTCTACAAAAAGTTATTGACTAGAACTTTTTGTTCTTTAAGATCCAGACATGTTTTTCAGGCAGGTCTTTTTTTTGCGGCTTGATCGGGTTCTTATAGTTGATTATAAGCAAGAGGAATTCAGTAGTTAGTGTGTTTACTGATAGTACTTGTAGAAAGACTGTTTGACCTGACATCCTTGGTGTGGTCTTCCCCCAAACTTTTTGCCTTTACCCCTTCTGTTTTCTGAATTTGGCTTTTGCTAGCACTAGGACTTTGTGCACTTTGCCCTATATGCCAATAGGGCAGGGTGCATTGTATTTTAAAAAGTAGGACACATATTTTAGGTTTCACATGTACTTGTACTGAAAAAGTTATACATTTATTTTTTACTAGTGTAAGGCCTGTCTCTCTAATTAGAAAACATTGGATTACCTTGTTACACTTACTAAGTGCTACCTTTTGACAAAGAACAGGTAGGAATGTCATGTTTAGAATCATATGAATTGCTACGTTAAATCCTCCTTAATAGTTCAGTTAGATTTTAAGTCCTAATTCTGAAAATAACACTTTTAGAAAGTATTCTCAAAAATTAGGGCAACCCAAAACTTCCCTTGTGGGCTTGGATACTGAAGAGTATCAGGTAAATTATGAAGATCAGTCAAACAACCTTGACTGTTGGAAGAAGACGCCATGCAGGGTTCCCGATAATGACGGCATTCGGACCAGCTTTAAAATGTATTCACTATCTCGTACTGTGTGAAGGACCACTCACTAAAACATGTGGCATTTAGAAAGGTAGCTACAGATTTACTCATCCATTCTCCTCTATTTTTGACAAGACCTACGATTCTTTTCATACGATCAGTACTTGCAAAAGGGTTGTTAATCTTCAAAAGATTATTTTTTCCTGTACGTGGTCTTCTAGATTCACCACAAGAAAGACCAAAACCTTGACTCAACAACCGTTTTTCTGTTCAATTGCTGTCCAAGAATGGTTATGGAATGAAATCTAGGCACTAAGTATAGGCCAGTTTTCTGATTTGCTAGAGAAATTGGTTTTGTACATTGCTGACTTGAAATATGTGCAATATACAAAGGTGAGACATGTGTCACCAATCTGCTTGAAGAAACATTTGTACACTCAAATCTGATGCAAAAGGCTATAAATGTATACATAAGAAATATACTTGTCTCTGCTGAGATTGATTTCTTTGAAGAACTTTAAAATTCTTTTAGAAAGTAGCCATTATCTTGCCCTAACCCTTTGGTGACTGCTGCCACTGCCGGGGTGACATGACTGTGAAGGGATCTGCTGCTGGGCTTTGTGTATTTCTTCCAGACATTGAGACAAAAGGGGAATAAATATTGGCAGGATGGTTGGGGAAGAGCTATTCCCTGCCCCAATTACATTTCAAAGGGCTTGTCTTAGCACATTCAAAGGAACCTGGCACTAGTCTTTTTTCATACCAGATTTCTTGGAGCCTTGGCAGGGTAAGGGTAGAACTTCCCAGAACCAGATGTAGCGGTAGTCCAGGATGTCCCCCCACTTCAAAGGCTGGCACCAGGTATAAATACTGTACCCTCAGAACAACTCTTTAGCACACTCCTGGCCTGTGGAAGATTTCAGAAGGACTGCCCTGTACTCCCAGAGGACTGCCCTGCTGCTTGATGCCTCCCTTATATCCCAGAGGGCTGGCCTGCTGCTTCCAGAAGATTGCCCTACTGCTTGAGGTCTTCACTGCTCCCCAGAGGGCTTACCTGCTGCTTTGAGGCCTCCTTTGGTGCTTGAAGAACTGGGCCTTCTCCAGTAGTAGGGGTGTCTTTCATAGATTCACATGCTTGAATATTCCCCGTCGTCGAAGTGGGAGTCCAACGGTACATAAAGATACCAATAATGCTAATATATATATATGTAATAACATAATACATAATAAAATAGAGATAATACACACTGTAAAACCTCCACAATGGTTCCTCCATAGGAATGCATTATAAAGAGAAAAACTCATTTGTAACATATCAGAGTCATTATGTTAGTCCAAACTGCGGCCAATCAGGCTCAAGCACCCTCTAGAACCTTCTCCTCAGAAGCTCCTGTCCTCAGATTTTCTACCGCACATCGTGTGAAGGGAGTCTCCCTGAGCTCTGCTCAGTTTTGTCTTCACAACTCTTCTACTTCTAATTCTCAAGATGTCAAGTAAGAAGTCTTTGTTTAGACCTTGCTCTTCCTGTGGGAAACTACGTTTGTTTGAGAAGGATCCCCACCAAAAGTGTATTTACTGTTTGTATCCAGAACACAAGGTGGCTGACTGCAAGTTCTGTAGAACTTTCCCTGCTAAAACTCTCAGAGACGGGGAGGGTCGTCTCCTTCTTTGGTTGAAGCGCCTTCAGGACAAGGACGCAGTTTTGTCAGACGCAGAGAGTTTCCAGTCAGGTCCTTCAACTGCTGCTTCCAAGCGTGGCAGTGTTCAGTAGTTACCATTTTGAAAAAGAAAAAGCTGGCCTTAACTGTAGCCCAAGTAAAACCTACGGCTACTATGACTTCTGTGTCTACACCCACGCCCAGGTGTCATAAGTGTTGTAACGCTTATGACACCTCGGTCGTCGACGGGCTCGTCGACGACCATTCCGTCGACGAAATTGTCTGCTGTGGCTTCGTCGACGATTACAGTGATGACGACGTCTGCTTCGTCGTCGTCTACGATTGTCTCGTCGACGGCTCTCAGGTCGACGAGAAATTAACTTCTTCAATCTCGTCGACAATCCCTATTATCTCGTCGACGAAGAAGCTTCCGTCGACGAAGAAATCATAGTCGACGCTGCATACCCCGTCGACGAGTTCAGCGACGAAAATCTCGTTGGCGATGAAAGTTCCGTCGACCAGCTCGTCGACGATGGCCTCGTCGACGAAGAAGATGACACCCAAGGAATCGTCAACGAAGTTCCCGTCGACGAAGGCTCCGTCGACGGTGGTGGGAAAACACTTGTCGTCGACGACTGTATCTAAAAAATCACCGTCTCCGACAGCTGTAATATCTAAGTCATCCTCGTCGACGGCTGCTCCAGCTAAAACATCTACATTGACTAAGTCAACGACAGCAACGGCTACGTCGACGGCAGCTTTGCTTTTACATGCTGAAGCGCAGCAGGAAGACGCAGCATCCACTTCAGGATCACTGTCTTTCGCCACTATGCCTCTAGTACCTTTGAACACTTCAAGTACTCCAGTCATAACAGAGCCTCCCATGGACAATACCCAGGCTACTCCCCAGTTGCCACCTCCTACACTCCAGCCTCCCTCACCACTGTTGGCTAATGAACAGGAAACGGAGTCCGTTGCGGACGACAATGCTTTTGGCGATGCCCACAGTCCATCGGCTTTGATTATCAAGTGTCGGGACACAAGTTCTGAAGAGAACGAGGAGGAGTACGATAACCAGCAGGAGGAACAATATGTACAGGTTCCCATGGCAACTTTTCCTGTATCCCTGTTTTCTAACCTCCAGCATATGCTGGATGATTACAATAGAAGATCTCCTCCTACACCTCATGATACTCCGAGCCATGCAATACCTGAGGTAACAGAGCCTGATCAACAGCAACAGCAGCCCTCAAGGCAGACTGCTCTTCAAGAACAGCCCCGTCTACCTATCCCCAATAATTCTCAACAAGAGGTGGAGGATGAGGCAGAGCTGGAAAGAGAGGAAGGAGAAGTTCCTCAGGATACGGATGATGAACAAGACCCTGATATGGCAGAATTAGATGACTATCGAATGCAAACGCCCTCTCCTCAGCCGGGCGACTCCGGTGATTCACCTCCGGTTGACATCGCTAGCTTCCATATATTGATGGATAAGGCGGCAGACCGCTTCAAATTACCGAGAGCGCAGCAACAGGAAGACTGCTTTCTCTATGACTTTAAGAACCAGCCCTACAAACAGGTCCACACCATTCCTATTATCGAATTTGTGTGGAAGGAGGGAATAAAGATTATGCAGGCTCCTAATTCCTTACTTGCTCAACTCCCTCGGCTGGAGAAGAAATATCGGGCCCCTACGGGTTCGCCTGCTTGCTTGCTCTCGCATCCTAAACCGGATTCAGTGGTGACCCAGGCAGCGCAACGACGGGCACGTAACCCTGCAACTCCTGTCACTACTCCATCGGATAGAGAGGGTCGACGTTTGGATGCGATTGGCAAGAAATTTTCAACCATGGCGTCTACATCAGTCCGTGTCGCAAATGCGTTGGCTGTTTTAGGTCGTTTCGACCGTCAAATGCGGTCAGACATTTCTGCGCTAGTCTCCTTGATTCCAGAGGCATCCAGAGCGGAAGCGCACCAGATCCTTCAGGATGGCATGAGGACATCAGAGGAGATCATCGACTGTGCTGTGGATGTTGCGAGTACTGGTTTTCGAATCCTTGCCAGTGCTGCGGCTCTCCGACGTCAGGGTTGGCTTAAATCCACGTCGTTTCGACAGGAGGTCCAATCGAAGATACTTGACATGCTGTATGACGGTGAGTCTCTCTTTGGCTCTCACATCCATGAGGCACTAGAATCGATAAAGAAGGATACCGATACGGCTAAGTCGCTTGGATCCTTACGGTTCAAAAAGCAGCCTTTTCGTGGGGCACGTGGACGAGGCACATCTTCAGGCACTTTTCGTGGAGGGCAGTCCCAGTACCGCCAATACACACAAAGAAACCAGCGTTACTCCAGCCAGCAGTCCAATCGTCAGCAACAGTCCAAGCCCTATAAAGGAAAATCTAACTATAGGGGTAACAACAACAAACGTCAATGACTTTCTAGTACCACAGACTCTTGGAGGGCGAATCTCGCAGTTTTATTCCCAGTGGTCTATGATAACTTCGGACCAATGGGTATTAGACATTGTGCACAGGGGTCATGCCTTGGAGTTCACAGAGATTCCTCCACATTGTCCACCATCAGGCCCGCCACCTCCCCATCTCGGGGAATTACAACATCAGGTTCGTCTTCTGATAGAAAAGGGTGCAGTCGAAGTGGTTCCTGTATCTCAGCGAGGGAAAGGTTTCTACTCACGGTTTTTCCTCATTCTAAAGAAGACGGGAGAGTGGCGGCCCATTCTAGATTTGAGGGCTCTCAATTTATTCCTAAAGCAACAATCTTTCCACATGCTAACGTTATCGGAAGTCTTGCGACTTCTCTGCAGCGGAGATTTTCTGACAACAATAGACCTGCAGGACGCCTATTTTCACGTGCCGATACTCCATCGGCATCGCCAGTTCCTGAGGTTCAAAGTAGGTCAAAGACACTATCAGTTCAAGGTACTACCTTTTGGCCTACGATCGGCACCTCGTGTCTTCACGAAAGTTTTGGCTCCAGTCATGGCTCATCTGCGTGTTCAGGGAGTTCAGATTTTTCCTTATCTGGACGATTGTCTTCTAAAGTCCCAATCTCCTCAACAGCTGGTTCACGACACACGTCTATGTCAGCAGACGTTCGAATCATTTGGGTTAACCATCAATATGGAGAAGTCACACTTTGCACCGCTGCAAAGAAGAAACTTCCTGGGAGCAATTCTGGACACGAACCTGTCAAAAGCCTTTATCTCCCTCGAACGTCTTCAAAAGATAGTTTGTCTGGTCTCTCTCATCCGGTCAAAGCAGTCAGTTTCTGTGCGGACGTTAAAGTCGTTTCTGGGGATGGCATCATCCTGTATCGCAGTGATCCCAAACTGCAGATTACGCACTTGTCCTATACAGGAAGAGTTAGACCTCCAATGGCGCCAGGTGTCGGGGTCTTTCAACGACCTGGTGTGGGTAACGTCCCGCATGAAGAACAGTTTGCTTTGGTGGGAACAACCATCCAATCTGGACGAAGGAACTTCGTTTCTAGACCAGTCTCCGGATCTGACGTTGACTACAGACGCGTCCATGGAGGGTTGGGGCGCTCATCTCCAGGACCTTTCCATCAAAGGCAAATGGACGGCGACACAACGAACCTGGCATATCAACCGGCTAGAGTTGATGGCGATCTTCCTAGCGCTCAGATCATTCTTGCCCTTAGTGCAGGGGGAGTCGGTGCTGGTTCAAACAGACAACAACACCAGCATGCACTACATGAACAAACAGGGTGGCACAAGATCTCAGCCACTATCCCGACTAGCTCAAAGGATTTGGGACTGGGCTCTTCGTCATCAAATTTCATTAACGGCGGTCCATCTGCCGGGGGTATCCAACATCTTGGCAGATTCTCTGAGCAGGTCCACGTCATCCACTCACGAGTGGGAATTGCATCAGCCTACTCTAGACCTGGTGTTCCGCCGTTGGGGTCATCCCACGATAGACCTCTTTGCAACCCCAGTAAATCGGAAGTTCCGATCCTTCGCAAGCTGGCATCCCCACCCAGAATCCAGCGGGAATGCCCTTCTCATGGATTGGAACGGACTGTTTGCTTATGCATTCCCACCAATCCCGTTGGTGTCGAGAATGTTGTGGAAGATGCGCAGGCAACCCTGCCGTTTAATACTGATCGCCCCTCTTTGGCCCAGACAGGCATGGTTCTCAGAACTGCTTTTGTTATCCCAATGCACACCCATCCATCTGCATCCACATCCAGACCTCCTGACGATGGACGAAGGTCAAATTTGCCATCCAGACCCATCCATGCTTCAATTATCGGCATGGAACCTGAATACATTGAATTTGCAAATTTAGATATGCCCCAAGAATGCAGAGACATTCTAGCGTCTGCTCGAGCTCCATCAACCATCAAGACGTACAAGCTAAAATGGAAGCGTTTTTGTCACTGGTGTGCTGCATCCAATATCCATCCAATCAATTCCACTCCGGAACAGCTTTTGCCTTTCTTTCTGAGCCTCGCTCAGTCTGGTCTCTCTCATGCCACCTTGAGAGTTTTTCTAGCAGCTATTTTGCGCTTTCGGCACGATGGTTCAACGTCTCTCTGTTCATCCAGAATAATCTGACAGTTCTTTAAAAGGTCTCTCCAGGAAATTTCCTCCTGTTCGGCGCCCTCCTCCGGCATGGCACCTAAACGTGGTGTTATCGCAGCTCATGAAGCCTCCTTTTGAGCCAATTCACAGAGCAGACATCAAGTATCTTACATGGAAGGTTGCATTACTTTTGGCCTTAACATCTTCTCGTCGTGTAAGTGATCTTCACGCCTTCACAATCAAGCCTCCGTATTTGCAATTTAAGCCCGATGGAGTGTCACTTCGTACCAATCCTTCTTTTTTGCCGAAAGTACCTACTGATTTCCATTTGAACGAACCTGTCTTCTTAAAGACTTTTTTCCCTGATCCAAGATCTCCGGCGGAACAACGTTTACATTCTTTAGACATCAAACGATGCCTGAAATTTTACATTTCAAGGACTACCCCTTTCCGTAAATCCGATCAACTGTTTGTAGCATATGGACGGATACGAAGGGGACATTCAATAACAAAACAAACAATTGCAAGATGGCTCTCAGCAGCCATATCTTTTTGTCACCAGCAGGCTGGCAAGCCTTTGCAGTGTTCAGTGAAGGTACATTCAACGAGAGCGATGGCATCTTCCACCGCTTTGTTTGCTGGGGTGCCCCTACACCAGATTTGCCGAGCAGCGACATGGTCCAGCAGGCATACCTTTACCAGACATTACTGTTTGGAGGCCATCAACGAAGCGGATACCGCAGTGGGGCAAGCAGTGCTTCGTCATTTTTTTAAATAAGGTGAGCCTCTGTTCCCTCCTCCATTTCTTTCTGTGATTGCTATCTGCTTTTAAGCTGTATATTATTGTCTTCCAATTGGAGAATGTATTTGCAATCCCAGCTCTAGGAGGTTACTGCTATCTATTCAAGCATGTGAATCTATGAAAGACACCCCTAATACTGAAGAAGAACAATTGTTACTTACCTGTAAACAGGTGGTTCTCCAGTATTGGTGTCTGTCATAGATTCACATGCGACCCACCCGTCCTCCCCTCAGAGGCTCTTTTGACTCCTCATGCACTCTACTTCACTTTGGTGCTACGAAAATCTGAGGACAGGAGCTTCTGAGGAGAAGGTTCTAGAGGGTGCTTGAGCCTGATTGGCCCCAGTTTGGACTAACATAATGACTCTGATATGTTACAAATGAGTTTTTCTCTTTATAATGCATTCCTATGGAGGAACCATTGTGGATGTTTTACAGTGTGTATTATCTCTATTTTATTATGTATTATGTTATTACATACATATATATATATATATATATATATTAGCTTTATTGCTATCTTTATGTACCGTGGGACTCCCACTTCGACGACGAGGAATATTCAAGCATGTGAATCTATGAAAGACACCAATACTGGAGAACCACCTGTTTACAGGTAAGTAACAATTGTTCATTTCCTTGAACCCAGGACCACCAGATGTGAATCCAAGAGCTAGTTGGCTGTCCTTCTGTTTTACCTACAGGGACATAACAAGCTCCAGACAACTTGAACCCTGCACATGGCCTCTGCTAGAGGAAGTTCTTACAACTGAAGTAGTGCCCCCCATGCCCTGGACCCTTGGAAGTGGTGTGAGAGGTGCTGCTTCTGTCTAGCCCTAAAAGTTGGAATTCAGAAAATGTTTAACCGAAGAGTACCAGAAGAAGCATGAGAGAACTGGGAACAACCTCCCAGCCAATCCAACTTAGGTCATCACAGAATGTTTGAATTTGCAGTAGCTCCCACTACATTCTTCTCCACAGCAGCAAATCCTGGTCAGCAGGATCTCCCAGCAACGGAATCCAGCCTTAGGAAGCCCTCTACATATCTGTCCCGCTGGAGGTTTTTGACTTCCAAAAAGTTGCTCAAGTCGGAAGGTGAATATCTTCACCGGGTTCGACGGCGACAGTTTCCCCATTGACAATGACCTCCTCGGTCTGAAAATCCAGTTTTGCTCACTCTATCTTTTCCCTCCATTGTTTATGGCTTCATTGAGACCTCATCCAGTGGCTCCCCGATGACAACAACGGAATTCAATTTGTTTTGTTGTCATTTTATTTATTAAAATATTCTCTAATCTTGTAAATTGGTTTAGGATTTCTCTTATGTCGTGTTTTCACTTTATTACTGTTTGTGTGCTGCATAAATACTTTACTCATTGCCTCTAAGTTAGATCATATCACTGCATTGAGAAGTACTTATTAAAAGTGAACGATTTTAAACATAAACTTAGAAACATTCATGCCCTCCCCAGCTGCAATGCAATAAGTGAAATAATATTGTATTGTAAAATAGGGGTTTACCCAATTATCCCTACTTAAACCTGGGCAACTATATCAAAAACAAGACGCAGTATACTGAAGAGAATAAATCAACCTAGGGTACTCGTGCCACAATGAAAAAATTTATTTCCACTGTAAATTTTACTCAATCAAACATAAGTTTCTTATATCAATTTATTCAATAAAGCCCGTCTGTACAGTTGTCTGTATTCCAAAACATAACCTCCTTCTAGATCTCTGGGAGGGATATTAAGTGGAATGTAGGCAAGGTAATTGTCAAGCGCACACTACGTGTGACCTAGATTCTTATTATACATGGAGCAACATAATAGCCGATTAAATTAAATATAAGGTTTTTGTACAAGTCACAACCTGAAAGCACATAGTATAAGTTGCTGCCATATGTGACAATGAAGGACAATGATGAACAATGTGGCTTGGTGAAGTTAAATACATCCTTTGGATCACACAATTTGGTCAAAAGGAGAAGCCAGGATTAATCCCAGATTTTATGGTTGCACATTGTGCAATTCAGCCACTACACAGTAATTGCTTTCCCTATCCTGCTTTTAATTAAAGAGTAACTATTTGTATTTCATTCTTGACACATAAGGATAAAGTGTAAGCGGTGGGTCACACTAAAACTCGGCTCGTTTTGGGCTCAAAGAGGACCTCAAACTGAATCATAGCTAGGCACCTGGCTCAAGCTTTACAAGTCACGCCCACATCTATGAGAGCAAGCAAACTATAAGAGAGATGTGCCCACCAGATTGTGGAGAAGTGTGGCTCAGGGGTTAGAGGCGGCAGACCCGGAAGCTGAGATCGGCCCTGGACCAGGGTTCAATTCCCCGCCTCGGCGGGTCTTGGGCTCAAAAATTCCACGGACTCGATAATTCTCGCTCCGGTGCCTTCTCGACTCACGGGTTCACACTCTGCGACTCTGGGCAATAGCTTGCTTAATCTCCACAATGGCCCCTCGCGGCGGGATGCCTGGCTTTCACCTTGTGGATACCCTGCCGGGGTTATCTCACAGGGGAATACCAGGACGGGTTCCCTAAGCAAGCGCCGGGAAACCCTTTGTGGGTAGCTGTGCGCTTTATAAGCTCAAATACATTTACATTTACATACACCAGATTGAGCTTTCTACTGTGGGAATCCTGTGACATCCTATAAGGCATACAGGAACTCCAACCCACAACCTGCAGCCTATAAAGCTAGAGCTCACTTTACTAGACATCTACAGTGAACCCTGTTGGTCCTCTTCCTCCCTGAGAAGTGAACAGTAGGAGGCCGGGAACTCGTTAGCTCTTCATAGGCACTGGAAGTTGGGTTGCTGTGAGTGCAGCGGCACTCCCATATTACTATGCTTGATTTAAGGAGGTGAATGTAGAATATAGAGGCCTGCTTTGGGTTTCGTTTTTTTTTTCTTGTCACATCTGTGGGTTGTCAGGCTATGTCTTCTTACAAATCGCTCCTCAGACTTTAACAGTGAGATTAGTTTTTTATTTTCTTTCTCTAACTGCAAAGTAAGAGTATTTTGTTAAGTGAAATGTGTGACAATCTTGCTGGGGTATAGGGAGTGTAAAAGGGAAGGCTGTAGGATGTAATTTGTATTCTAACACAACATTTAAATACGAGTAAATGGACTGTACAAATAATTCAAAATATATAAGACATTAGGAAAGTACTCTAGGCATTTTTTTTGCAATCGTGATGCAAATATAAATTGTAATATGCTTCAAACAAATCAAGACTCTTTTCTTGGTGATGTGCAATTGATAAATATTTGCTCAAACCTGATTTCGGTTAGTTCTTGGTGGAACCAATTTTCTGAAATAAATGGGCTAGAAATAGCTATTATTAAATGCAATCCAGAAAGAAAACTACGTGAAAAAATGTCGGCTCTAATAATTGAGTGGACGGATTTAAACAACTAGCCCACTTAAGAGTGATTATATATTTTGGTTTTGTAGATTTTATTTTCTTCTTCATTAACCCTCTTGTATTTTGGTACATTACATTATGTATGTATGAATGTAACGGTGTCAAGATGGCTTGTAATATTTTAGGTGTAATACTGTGTATCAACTGTATGATTGTTTTTAATAAATAAAAAAACTTTTAAAAAGAAACCATATTCCCACATATTATCATTTGTGCACTATATAGTTTCATCAGTAAAACTACGTCTGCAACTTTAGCGGTCATTTCAGTAGAAACTTGCAGTCTATAACTGACCGTATTATAGCAATACTAGTAGCTACATACTACATCAGTATCACTCTCCTTCTAAATGTCCTTGGCTCGTTTGTTATTCTTGTTCTTTGCGTGACGCTTGGATGTGCCTTAGTCTTTATAACTTCAGTAATATAACAGTTATGGCAGCACCTCCGTTCTGAAAATTGTTCCAGCACCATTGGCGTTCTCAATCACTCACTCTCACGAGCGCAGCATGACAGGCAGGGGTGCGGCCATTTGAGGCGCCAGGGAGATGCGCAGCCCTACATCAACAGCCGGCCCCGAGTGCCAGCCAGAACACTTGTCTCCAGACGTTCTCTTAGAAAATGACTAGGGGAAAGCGGAATGTGTCGTTTATGCAAAATGTGTATTATCATCCTCAAGTGGCGTGCGCCGCTGGCCGACGTGCTGTAGGGGGCGGGCTCACGCGCCATGATCTGAATTAGTACTGATGCCTCTGAATGCATGATGCAACATCTTCCTTCTATGTGGTCAAAGAGGGGCTTTTGTAAAGTACACGTTGTCGTGCAGTGAGACCAGAGCAGGAGCTCTGGATGGGTATGAAGTGTCCGTGCTTTAGCAAACATATTTGTGCAGTAAAACGTCCCTGTTCATCGCTTCAATGCACTTGCATTTTAGGAATATTTCTCAAAGATTATATGTAATATTGCGTTTCACGCATGCATTCTATGGGAGACGGGGAGCTTATAGGTAATTTACCACCAAAAGAAAACAAAACTTTCAGTTTCACGGAAATTCTGCGAATGCAAGTGCCATGTGTGACTTCCTGCAGAAATGACGTGAAGAACATTTTGGTTTTGGCGCTGAATCATTGGTACTTCCCTCATACGGATCATACCACGAGGTGTTCATTGAATTCTCTCAACTAGACGAACCCAATAGCCCCCGGAAATTAAGCGCCTATGCTACCCGACGACGCTCTGTGCATGGTATGGTCTTCTGTTTCCGTGTACAAAGGGCAGTGTTCTTAATCATTTAAGCCACCACCGGCGGGATCATAGGGGATGACGGTGAGACGCCAGTGTTCTAGGTACCAGAGCCGGATTAGTCTGCTGACTAGTAGACTTTAGCATACGGTTCAGCGCGAGGGGTGGGACTGAAGCATCTACAGCCATTAAGCGTTAAGATCCTCGTTTTTAATGCCTCTTATATAGCTCATGGTTTTGGTCCGAAATGTCAGCGTCAGTGTTACTTTCTTTAAGCAAGTTTATATTGTGCCGCAGCAATCCTGGTCCTTGACGTTTTTTCACAAAACCCCCCTCACGTTAGCATGGTTTGGCCCATTCTCGGACCTGCCTTAGGATGCTGAGAAATGTGATGCGAGCCACCTCTGCCGCTCTGGCTTAACTGAAGCCACACGACGTCGATTGCCCTGAACGGCAGCAATTTGTTCAAACTTCCCAGCATAAGGATGCTACAGCGGTAGAATGCGCTCGTCAAGCACTGTAAGTACACAGCGCATTTCGGGGGAGGAGGAGAGGGTTGTAGGTTAACCTGAGGGCAATAAGGCATCTTTTACTACTAACTTGTGTGTATGTACGCTTGGTAGGGCAACGTTTATTGAAGAGCGGATCGATCATTATAGAGCCTAATTGTGTATGTTATGCCTTTCTCGGATGTTAAATATGTTATTTGCAAACACACGTTAAATGTATAAAAATACATTTAAATGGTTTGCACAGTATGTGTTTATCATATATTGAATGTATTTTATGTTCGTTTTACACTAAAATGTTTTTCTGCCAGACAGAAAAAAAATCCACCGTGCTACATACACAACCTTATCTATTCCATTGTTACTTTTACTCCTGTCTGCATGAGCACTTATTTGTCCGCTCGAGGACCAGAATCGTATCCCGGCCTGGCACCGGAGGGGCGGTGGGGGTATTTTGCTCCCACTTCATCTTGTAAAGTTGCAATCCTTCTTATCTGCACCGCAATACAGGTTCAGTCAAGTGTACAATGCCTGACCTCGCGCGCTGCTGTTTCAGTTGAATAATGAGTGAAAACACTGCTGTTTGGTTTTTTTTTTTTTTCAATTGCGGAGGCTTGTTTTATGGAGCTAGACTTTTAGAATCCACTCATCGGAGCGGCTTCAATTATTTGCCTTTTGATGTTAATAACTTACTGTGTGAGGGGAAGTGTTTGGAGTATTTTAGGAAGGCCGCAAAGAACAGAATATTAACAGCGAAGGAAATTGAGTAAATACCTCAGGGTCCCATAAACTTGGGTTAAAAAGATGAAAGCACAAAGGGGCAGCATCATACGAGGTAGTCAGAGTCTTGTGGTGAAGAGTCCGACTGTCAATTACACATTAAAAAAAATCTCTTACGCCAAATAATTTGGCAACAATGACAATTTAGATATTACATCTCTTATGGCTTACTTAGTTGATCGCAAACATTGCATTTAAAAGTATCGTATGGGGTAAATGCACGTGTTGCAGAGATCATTGTGTACGCAAGAAACTTCAGGGTATAGCCGCAGTAAGATATTTGTAGTGGTTAATGCACTTGCCGAGGAGACCACTCTGCAGGTTGTAATCAGACGCTTTATTCATGTATTTATCAGGAAATAGCATAGAAGCTGCTACAATTCACTGTGAATAACCTGTAGGTTACGGGTTGATATTTAATGTAGGTAGCTTAGAGGGTTACTGCTTTTGTTTCAGAGATCCTGGCTGCCTGCAGGTAACAAGTTGCAATCCTTTGTTATATAGCTGATTGAACTTAGTGAACTATGAACTGGCATCAAAGAGCCACATGTTTACTGGCTTACGTTTAGAACCTTCCATTTTGCTCAATCTTTTGTTATTCTAAGGTGGGTTAAACAGTATCCCTTTGAGTAGTAATAAGCAGTGCTATATAAATGGTTGTTAGTGTAATTATTGAAATAGACTGATATATCTGCCCTTCTTACAGTGTATCCAGGACCCAGATGTACAAAGCTTTTTTGAGGTCGCAAATGGCCCGATTTGCAAACTTTGTGACTGCAAAAAAAAGCCTTTTTCAGTGTACAAAAGTCAAATTACAATTCAGTAACAAGTTACTGAATTACAATTTGTGTTTCTGACCCAATTCTGATATTCGGTATTTGGAAGGGGCATGTTTAGGGCATCCCTTCCAAATACTCAATCACAGTTGTTAGACCTGTCAGCCTTAGGATGGTCTTCCTCAAAACATTTTGCCTTCCTCCTCCTGATTTTGCTGAATCCGTTTTTTTGGCCTGAGGACTCTGCACACTTTACCACTGCTAACTAGTGTTAAAGTGGTTGTGCTCCCTCCTCTGAACATGGTTTTGGCTTATCCACAATTGGCATAGTTAATTTACTTGTCAGTCTCTAGTAAGGTGGTATTACATTTACCCAGGGTATGTTAAATAAATGCTACTAATGTGCCTGCAGCACTCATTGTGCCACTCACTTAAGTAGCCTTTCAAACCTGTCTCAGAACTGCCATTGCAGCCTGTGTGTGTAGTTTAAAACTGACACTTCGACCTGTCAAACTAAACCTTTTGCCAGGTCTACACCTTCCTTTTCAATACTAATAAGCGATCCTTAGGGTCGACCCTAACAGCTCAGAAATCAGGGTACAGTGTATTACTAAAATTGGACATGTGGTTTTAAGGTTTATATGTCCTGGTAGTGAAAAACTCTTAACTTCCTTTCTCACTACAGCAAGGCCTACAGCTCCCATAAAATAATATTGGGTTACCTTATTGCAGTTAATAAGTGATAACGTTCAGTTGGGAGTAGGTATGAATGTCAAGGTTAGTCTCTAAAGAACCGCAATTGAAAACCTTTTGTGGTAAAGTTGGATTGTAAGTCACAATTATGAAAAGGCCAATTTTAGAAGGGACGAGGGAGGACCGGTGAGCTGAAAGAGATTCATACAAATATTTTTAAAGCAACAAGGACAGATCCTACAGAAGTTAGAGTGCCTCAAGGAATTCTGGAATAGACACATACAGAAGGATCAAGTGATAACTTGAGAGAAACCGTGTCACAAAAAAACAGCCCACCAGTAGCTGAAATGGATTTACCAAGACCACTAAGTCAAAGTCCTGAGGAGAACCCCCAAGTAGGACAGTGTTCGAAACACGTTGGCTTGTGCTCATGGGATAAACAGCTGGGTGTGCAACAAGGGAATACCTACATCTCTTTGTCCCCATAAAGATAACACTCTTTGAAACAATTATTCCTTGAGCGTTACACACAGGCAGGACAAGAGGCAGGAGCCTTTCTGGTTATATTTGAGTGTCTGCCAGGTGTATTTGTAAATCAAGGACTGGTTACTTGTACTTGTATTGTTTATATACTGTTCTATGTATTGTATTTGGAACTGTGTGTTGCATTTTTTGGTGTGACATTACTAGTTACTGTAGGACTTGGCCTCTTTGGTTAAAGTTCCCTAAGCTTTATGCTTCCCCCCTATCCCGTTTTCCTGACCTAGAATAGCCAATTTAGATGCTGTTGGTACTCTGCCACTGTTGATCAGTGTCAAAGTACCAGAGTTCCCTGTTTAAAATGTAATGGTTGGCCATGATTGGTATGTTTGCCTTACTAGTAAAAGTCCTAGTGATGTGCACTGTGTGGCCAAGGGCTAGTAATGCAAGGACGAGCAGAAAAGGGAACACATGCCTTCAGTGTAGGACCTTCGCTCAGAATGCGAAGTTAGCATGTTGTCCTGACAAGTGCAACCACTTGTCAGGCCTGAATTTCCCTTCTAAGTAGAAACACATTGGGCACCCTTGTGGCAGGTCCCAGGTAACCCCTGGGCAGGGTGCAGTGTAGGTAAAAGGCAGAACATATTCTGAGGTGTGTGCTATGTTCTGACAGTGAAAAACTTTCCATTTCGTTTTTCACTGCTGAAAGGCCACCCTGCCCACAGGACAGAATAGGGGAGGCTGGGTGTTGTGTTTGTTAGCCTAGTTTCCTGTCAGTTTATAATGGAGTGGTGAAGTTTAGTATGAATGAACGCACAATGTCATAACACACCTTTCTGTGAAGGTGGTTTTGTCACTGTGTGTTCTTAAAGCACTCTTTTAGAAAGTGGCTGAGTTTTTGTGCTCTGAGCACTTCCGTGTGTCTCTGCAATGTGGATTGTCTGCCTGGAACTGAAAGGTGAGAGGAGCTGGGAGATTTCTTGACCCAGCGAGGGGTTGAGATGGCACCAGGCTGTCCTGCATCGGGAGAGTAGGGGGAGGAGAAGCCCGGGAGGTGAAAAGGCCTGGGCTGGTGTTCTAAACCAATTGACCCAACTCCCGCTGAGTGATTAAGGATTCAGACCCCCAGTATCAAAGGGAGAAAGGTGACACTGGGAGAGAGACACCCAGAACTGATTTAGGGAGAGGTCAGGGACCCCTGAGCACATAGGAGCTTCAAAGACATTAAGGGGTATAATTAGGAGAGCTGAAACCCCTGAAAATGGGAATGAAACAGATATGGATTGAGACTGTAAAGGCTTGGACCCATTCTGTGGTCAAGAGGAACCTCTGCTAAAGAAGGAGCAACTGAAGAGACTGCTGTGGACAGACCAATCCTTGCTTTGTGATCTGGGGCTGGTCTGCACTTTGCTGTTTGAACTAAAGGAGAGGCTGTTGGGACTGTGCTTGGAGGTGCTGGGTCCCCCTGCTTGAAGAAGACTGTGCTTTGTGATGTGTCTTGTAACCCCTAAGGGCCAGTGGTAAGCTGTCTCCCTGTTTGGAAACACAGGATCATAAAAGTTCCTGGAGAAGTCCCAAGCAACGCGGTGTGCGCATGCTTTTGTAGCTTGAGACCGTCAGAAGTTGTGCCGCGTGACCGTGGGCACACAGGAGTAGGCAAGGCTCGGCTCGGACAAGCAGGGTGCGTGTTGTGGTGCAGCCCTGGTGTTGATGACGAGTGCCTGGGCCTTGTGTGCACCAAAGGAAGAAGCGAGACTTGGACGCGCTTGGTTATGTTATGTTATGTTATGTTATTTGTTCTTTTGTATAGCGCAACGGTTACTCAAAAAGAGTGTCCCGGCGTTTTGGGTAAGGAGAACAGATTTCAGAATAACACAACACAGATAAAAGAGGTTAAAAAGCAAACAGAAAAAAAGCGGAACTACTGGCAGACCTATTGGGAAAACAGCCAGGTTTTGAGACCTCTTCTAAAGTTAAGGAGAGTAGACGCCCCCCGCAAAGGGAGCGGTAATGAATTCCACATCTGTGGGGCCAACAGACTGAAAGAGCGGCCCCCGAGGCGAGCCCTCTTCACACGCGGAACAGCCGCCAAAAGTAGAGATTCTGACCTCAACGCGCGGGTCGGGTGGTAAAAGGTCAGTCTCTTTTGGAGATGTTTAGCTCCCACAGCATGGAGCGCCTTGTAGGCCAAGGTCAGAGCCTTAAAGGCGATCCGTTTGCGGATGGGTAGCCAGTGTAACGTCACCAACGTTGGTGCATGTCATAGTGCAGCCAGGGCATTGGTGAGGAACGACTGGACATTGTGTTCACCAGTGGACGAAGTGAGTCTCTGAGGCGCTGGGTTTGTGTTGTGGTATCCTGGAGCACCTGGGCCTTGTAGGCACCAAAAGAAGAAATGAGTTTTGGACGTGCTGGGTGTGTGTTGTGGTGCAGCCAGGGCATTGGTGAGGAGCTCCTGGACATTGTGTGCACCAGGAGAAGAGGTGAGACTCGTACGCGCGGAATGCGTGCCTTGGTGCAGCAGGGCATTGGTGAAGAGCGCCTGGACATCGTGTGGACCGGGAGAAGAGGAGAGACTTGAGCGCACGGTGTGTGTGTCAAAGTGCAACCTGAAGTGCTGGTGAGGAGTGCCAGAGTAGGGGGTGCACCAAATAGTAAGTAAATTCTCCACAGTGCTGAGGGCGGATCTTGGTGTGGACTGAGACCGCCGGAAGGAGGGCCAAGTCATTGGGCCCTCGGAGTCAAGCGCAGCGGTCTGGACCGGCAGCCACGGAAGAGCTGACTCACCGGTCTGAGTCCGCTGCACCCCGTGACAGAGTTCTGGATCAAGGCCCAAGTCGCTGACATCGGGGAGGAGAGTGGGGTCGCGCCTCGCCTAGGTAACGTGGATCAATACCTGGGGTGGGGTGTGGGCCCGAAGGGACACTCTTTCGGCTTCCTGTTTCAGTCAACTGCGCGAGCCGTTGCTTCAGCTTAGATCCTGGCCATTGCTAACCCAAGGAGGGGCAGTGCTGGGGCCAGAGTGGGAAGCAGTACTTTTGTGTCATCATTTGATCCATAACTGGGGCACTGGTAACGTACACGTAAATCTGTCGTATTACACTTTGCATTATTGTTGCTAACGAACTATCGCACTGTCGTTTGACGCCTGACCCATTTGTTCCTGACGAACTACATGCTTGGTTTGCTATGCACTGTGTTATATTCCCCTTTCATATTACCTGATTGTAACGTGCGCATTGCATTGTTTTCTCAGTGCACAGTATTTGAGTATAACGGTATAACGTGGCGCAGTGCATTATTTCTTCATTGCACCATACAGGATTGTAGCATGACGCATTGCTTTGTTTTCTCCTGGTACAGGTCATGCTGGTGGTGATACACATTGCATTATTCCTTTAATTACAAAGTACATGACTGTGGCGCTACATATGGCATTGTTTCTCTGTTGCACAGTATAAGAGAATATCGTTCTGCATTGCAGTATTTGTTTCCTTTTGCATCGGGTGTGATTGCAACAACACGACTGGCCTAACCTTTTGGAAACCGTTAGAAATAAGCCTGACTGTTGGTTAGAAATGGTTGTTGGGATTAGAACCTACCAACCCACCGGAAAGAATACTACCCATTCTTATATGTTGATTTTGTATTGAGTGGTCGTATCGTATAATTACTTATATAAAGATTATACTCATTTTATCAAAACTCGTGTGGAGTCTATTTGTGTTGACAACATGGGGTTACTGTGAGTGCGGTTGCACATACTGAACACTCATGCCTTGGAGATAAGCCTGGCTGATCGTGCCAAGCTACTAAGGGGGTGAGCAGAGCTATCTCAGATGGTGTCCTTACTTAGCCTAACGTTGAAGCTAGGGGTCGGGGACGCCCTCCTCCAGCATTTGGAGGCGGCGGTAAGCGATAAGGACCGCCACTTCCAACAGTTACTGTTTTGAATGTTTAATATTTCTTTGAAAAATATGTTTTGCCTGACAAGATGACATGAGAATAATGGCCCAATCTTGTTTGAAAAAAGTACAAAAAGAAGTAAAATAAAAAGACACAGGCTTTAGAACAAAGCACTGAAGTGCTATGATTAATTAAAAAGTGATCTATCCTGACACTGTGTTTGTTAGTACAGTTTAAGAGTGGTCTAGTCCAGATAGTGCACAGAACCAAGCCTTCCATGTTCATAAACATTTAGAAGGTTGGCATTTTCATGTACCAACCATGTGGTACCTGTATCCTGGATCACATGTCAAGGTATAGCTGGCAGTTGGTCTTTTTGTATTCCCAAAAAATTCCCCCAAAAATGTATTTCTTTGTTTGATTAATTACAATCTTACAAAAAAATTGCTAAAAATGTCATCAAATATAAAACTTTTAAAAATACTAAATATATGATTATCATATCTTATACTTGCTAAAATTCAATACACAATAATTTTTAGAATACAATGGATAAATAGTTCAAATATTATTCCTTTTTTTTTTCAACCGCACACAAAAAATTTACAAATGCAGAATTCATGAATATGTCTTTAGAGTTGAGGCATACTATCAGTGCTTGCCTACATGTCCTTACTCCACGATCATTAAATAATCTCTTAAGAATAATTTTCCTTTTAGTTTCTAATTCAGGGCAAAGACATAATAAATGTATAATGTTATCTTGTCCGGATTTACATAACCTACATTGAGTATTCTCTTCTGTGTTCTTCCATGTAGGTAAATGATATAAACCCGGCAATACGCCTAAACGTGCTTTGATAAAGATATGTTTGCTTTTCTGCGACCATGATGTTTCAAGATATTCTTGGACCTTTTTTTTTTTTACATAAATCCATTAATAATTGGCCATGCATGTTTTCTTATTACAAATATATCATTATCTTTTATTCTTTTATCAGCGACAGATGATTAGTAAGTTTGTTAATTGTTTTTTTAAAACTTTCCTGGGAAATTGTATTCTCCCAAATCGGTATTACATCAAATTCTTCCAGCGCTTTATTTAAAGAAGGCCTTGCCTGCAGTTTCCTATTATCTTTGACTTCTTGCCATAATAGCTGAGACATTTGGTTTTCTTGATCGTTTTTTATTCGATTCCACACGTTAAGAGCTTGTCCCTCTTATGCATCTAGCTAGTTATTTAACCCAAATTCCAGGCTCACCTGCGCTTGTGAGGCGCTGTTCGGCAGGCAAAATATATTTTTATACGTTTTTGCAACCGCATTATTATTAATCTCTGCATCTTTCCCATTTAATACCTCACAACCATATGTCAGGATAAGTAATAATTTTGCCGAAATAACCTTTAGTAATGGGCGATAAGACAAGTCACTTATTGTTTTTTGTAAAATCCTAAATGCTGCAACCGAAGTATTTGTTTTTCTGATCATATCCTTTTTTTGCGGAAGAAAATTTTCACTGTCATTAAATATAACTCCAAGATACCGGTAGGAGTCAACGTGTTCTAATTGCGTTAATTCCAACATCCATTTATATTTATTTTTAAATCTTGGATTTTTTAAAACCACCATTAATTTGGTCTTTGCTTCATTTATTACCATATAATTTTCTTTTGCGTATGTTGATATACGATCAATTAACCATTGCAAACCAAGAGATCTGCTAAAAATAAATATAAAAAGGATGGGGCAAGGACGCACCCTTTTTTTAATCCTCCAGTCGTAGGTATTTCCCTGGTTAGCGTCTGACCAACCCCAATCCTCACCCTGATCCAAGTATCATTGTACAAAAGTTGAATCATTTTTAATAGAGAGTCTGTAATTTCTTGATCTTTGAGTTTCTTCCACAGACAGCGTCTATTCACACAACCGAAAGCCGATTTAAAATCAACAAAACAAAAATACAAAGGCTGTTTTGCTAAAATTGCTTTATCCATTAATATCGAAAGTAATAATATGTGTGTGGAAGTTCCTAGACCTTTGATGAACCCTGATTGACTCGGGGGCAATATCCGTTTGTCCTTTACCCAGTCTTTTAAACTTGATAATAAAAGCCCTGCAAACAGTTTTGCATCAGTATTTTGGAGGGTAATCAAACGATAGTTCTCTGGTAACTGGCAATTTCCTTTTTTAAAGATAGGCGATATTAATGACCCTCTCCAAGAATTTGGAATCAAACCAGTTTGTAGGACTTCGTTGAAAACCTTTGTTAGATATATGGACCAAAAGTCTGTCTCTTCTTTGTAGAGAACAAACGGGATTCCATTGGGTCCTGGTGCCCCGTCTTTTTCTTTCTTTATTCATTTAGCAACTTGTGCTTTTGAAATACAGAATTCAATATCACATTCTAGGTCTGCTTTAACCATCCTTGTCTGCTTGCGTTCCTGAAGGTTTTCTTTGGAAACAGGGTTTATGAGCTTTATAAGAAATGCAAACCATTCATCTTCAGTTAATTCGTATGCTACCACAGATTTATTAGGTCTGGCTAGACCATTATTCATTTTCCAGAACTCCCTTGAGTTTGCTTGATTACTAGCGTAGAAGAATTTTGTCCACAATTCCTGCCGGGCTTTATTTTTTTAATTTCAAATTACTTTGCTCAAATTATGATTGATATTTTTAAATTTTAATTGTATTTCTTCATTGTTTGGGAACGTAATTAGCTGTTTCCTAAGTCTGTTACGGGTCCGTCTGATTTTTCTTACCGTATATGGGAGATTGATGTTCATATCCCTTTTTTCCGTTTGAGTCATTTGTTTTTTATGTACTCGAGTAACTGTATCATAAGGTTTAACTATTTTGTGTGTAAAGTTTCCCAATTGCTTAATTACAGACCTCGTGGTGTTATCTTGAAAAAATTCTTTGATTAGTTCTTGTGCTTTTTCCTTCATATCATCCATATTATTTGTTTTCCATAAAAGTTTTCTATAATTAATGGTACAGGTCTGACCTTGTGTTGTCTAATACTTTTGATGTTTCAAACATGCCAATTTTATATTGATTATATGTTGACTATGGTTGCTATCCAGCACCTTCCTTACATGGTAGGAAATAATATTGTTAAAAATATTTAGATACCATTGTATAGTCTATTTGTGACTTAAACTTGTGTGACTGAAATGTCCAAGCTGGTGGAATATCTGATGCAAATCTACCGTTTAATATTCATAGTCCCCATGCTTCCACGTCCATCAAATAGTTTCTCCCCATTAGAGTTTGCTTAGCATTACTTATGGGATCCAGCATTTTTTCTGGGATTGCCCATTGCTGATTTTGAGACTGTATAAATTCGTCCCGTATGAAGTGTATCAGTAAATTTATATTAAAATCCCCTGTTACAATAAAATCTGCAAACAGTTCTTACATTATTTGCTCCAATAAGAAGGTAGTAAGAGCAGCACACATATCTTTCCTTGAAGTGTGATTTGGTAGAATAAATATATTGATTAACATTAGAGTTTTTGATTTTTTTCCTCGCTTGTTACATATTTCAACTTTACCACTTGAAAGTTAGAATTATTCATAACTAATTTCTCATGTTCAACTTTAAGGTCAATCAGTACAAATATTGCTAGGCCCTGACAGGTACTACCACATTTAAGCTGTTTAATTTCAGGCTCAAAGTATCCTTTGTATCCTTGTAGTATAAAAGGGTCCATTGCCAATGTTTCTTGCAATAATATAATTTGAAAGAGATTTGATAGTGTAACTAATTGGGCATTTATTATCTTTTTGCATAAACCATTTATGTTCCATGAGCATACTCCTTTTGTTAAAATGTCCATATTCAATTCTTCTGTTTTATCTTGTAATGTATTCTGTCATTTTTCTTTGTTACCATGTAATGCTGTCAGAATCCATTTTTCATTTATTCCTGTTACTTTTTCGACTTTTATTTCATTCTTAGACTTTTCCTCATCGCAGCATATTTTCCTCAGGGGATTTTTTAATATAGAAAAGACTAAGTCGTCTTTTATCCCTTTTACCCTTCTCATTGGACTTTCTTCTTTTATAAGTGGAGTTGGATAAACCTTTGGGGCTGGTTGACTGATTGTTATCCCCCAGCTATGAAAAGGTTCTTGTTCCTGCATGATTTGGTCCGCTATAGAATGAGTATCTACAGATTAGAGTGTTATTGGTTGACTACCTTCGTGGTTTTGCAAAAAACCTTAACATTCAATATCTTCCATTCAATATCTTCCATTGTCAATTTTTCTAGTGATGGTACTGATTTCAACAGCCAAAGGATATTTCCTCTATTCAAAATATCATGGTTGCCACATGAGTCGTATAATGGAGTAAGAATCATTTGGGCAGACCTTTTAGAAAACAATGCTTCTCTCTTCCTATACTGAGAATTTTGGTGTTCCTTATATATAAATTGTGTATCTTAACCACTTCTTACAATAACTAGGTCATCTCATTTTGGTTTATGCCTCGTATCCACAATCATTTCTTTCGATATCATAGAGTTATTCTTAGTTTCCTCTATTGAATGTTTTTGCGCAACTAGGTTATCTTTTTGTTGTGTCAAGTTCCAGTCTACTCTTTGTGCATTATTTTAGTCTTGGTGAATTGTTCTCTGAAGTACTGGACCAATATACCTTTGTTCTTCATTTTTGCTAGTTAGTGAGATTTTAGGTTCAAGGGGAGTTACGGATTTCGTATTTTTAATCGGGTCGCTTTGAATATCACAAGTAGATTCCTTTGTTATTACACAGCCATTCCTTTTTAGGCTATATATTTTTTCTTTATCTTGGACTTTCTTCCCCTCCAGTTCTAATATGCCAGCTATTCAATCAGTATTATTCATTAATATAATTGAATTTATCGGGAGAGGGTTTTGGTCGGCAGGGTGTTTCCTGGGTTTTATAAATATATCATAATATTTTCAGTTTGTTATAAATATTTTTGCAGGTTGACTCCCAGATAGATCTCTATCTTGTTTTCCTATTGAAATTTTCCTTTTTTTCCCTCTACTTTTGTCACATCAGTTGGTGTTTCTAGTATGTTTTGACTGCGTTTTCTTTTTTTGCCATATTTCTTGCTTTACATAATTTTTTCCTTTTGTCTCTTTGTTGTTTTAAAGGCTATTAGATCTTCATTATCCTCTCTTTCTTTATTCAACTGTTCTGGGAAATCAAGCAGTATTTCTTTACTTGTTAACTTACTTGTTTCTTGTTTTGTGCTCTGCAGTATTTCTAAGTTTAGTTCAGTCAAGATATTAGACTCTATTATGTCACCAGTTTGCTCAATTTTTCCCTCTTCTGCAGAAGCAGATGGATTTTCGTCAGAATAACATATCTCTTCTTTTTGGTCTTCATGTTTTTTGTGCACAATCAGGTAGATGCATCAAGGATTTTTGCGAGTGCATGCGGGGCAAATCGCAAAATTCGTCCGTTTGCGCCCGCAAAAATGGCATTTGAGATGCATCAAGGGTTCATGCACTCGCAATTTAAGAATTTGCAAATAATTGCGAGTTCTCAAATTGCGATTGCATTTAAGGAATCGTAATTTGCGATTCCTTAAATGCAATGCATGAACCATTCCAAGATTGCGAATTCGCAATCTGGGGTCGCTATTTACCGCGAATCCAAACTACGTGGTAAATAGCAAAAACTTAGTTGTATATTACACACACACATGTCCTTGGGAAATGTGTGTGTGCAACACCAGTGAACATTATCATTTCAGGGGTGCAACAGGGTGTCCTTTGGACACCCTGGCACCCTTGAAATTGCGGCACATTTGCGACATAGGAATGAATGGAAAAGCCATTCCTTATTTGCGATTAGCAATTAGCGAATCGCAAATAAGGAATCAGTAGGAATCGCAAATAACATTGCGATTCCTACATGCATTCCGTTTTGCGAGTCTTTAATAGCGAATCCTTAAAATTTGCTATTAAGGACTTGCAAAACATAACTTTGATGCATCTGGGGGAATGTCTTTAACATCTTTTAGTATGGAGTTCACTACATCAGGAATAGTTGATAGTTTATTTATTATAATTTATGGGTGAACATGTACAATCGAAATAATTTGATTCTGCTTCTTTTTGAGCTTTGTTATTAAGGAGTTTAACTCAGCTAATTTACGATCGATTCCGGCGACTGAATTGACCATAACTCCAAGTATTTCAATTTTAGCATCTATTTTATTCGACTGATATGTCAGTGCTACCAGCGTTAGTGTTGATATTTGATAAAATATATCCCATATAGATTGTAGGTTGTGATTATCCTCATTTTTAGTATTTTTTTCGATGTGTATTTCCCTGTTACTAATGGGAGTTTTAGTGTAAGCCTGATGAATTTCTTGGTTTCCTAATTGGATTTTTGATTTAACCATATGATCGTATTTACCGCTGTATTCAGTTTTAGATATCACTTGATCATTGCTTTCCATATTTGTTTCCTTAATAAGTGTTGTTTTTAACTGGTTAGCAGTATCACCATCTTGATTTTCATAACACAATTCCATATTTATTTCTCCACTCTTTCTTATTGACATTATTGTTCCCATTGCAGAGTTAATCATACCAGTAATTTGGTTTTGCGTTCCTTGTACAAATGTGACTGCATTATTTACGGTTTGCTCGTGATCTAGTGATTTGTTATGTGATGTGTAATCATTAGCTGATTCACTTTTTTCCCGTATTTCAACCCTAACTTCTAATGGTAACGGAACCCCTGGAGTCATTGATCTCGTAGGTTTATCGACATGTGACAGGTCATTCGTTGGTATTTTCATCCCATTCCTAACCATATCTCTTTCCTCCGTTTGGGTTAGCAAACCTGGCTTTAGTAATTCAGATTGCACTCTTTGCTCAATTATTTGTCCCTCTAGATCCTTAATATGTATTGCTCTCACAGTTGCACTCCCTCTCTAAGCCAACTGCTATTACCTTTCCTTCCAAGTGGTAATTGGCTTTTTTGTATTGCTCCCAGACAATGAGACAAAGTGGAATACGTGTTGGCAGGATGGGCTATTTGTCAGGATGAGGGGAGAGTTCACTTTGCAGATCACAAAGGCTCTTCCTAAGCGCAATCACAAAGGGTTTCACATTAGTCTTTTGTGCCCCTAGACAAGATGGGGCCAGGGCAGGGAAGTAGAACATTTTAGTCACTTCTGTAGAGGTAGGACTTTCATAGTTTTTCCCACTTCAAAGCAGGCACCAAGAATAAATAAAGGACACTAAGATATAACTCTTCAGTGCACTTCTGGAGCTGTGGAAGACTGAGAAGAAGGACTGCTCTGCTGCAAGGACTACTGCTCTGCTACTTTGCTGCCCTGTTTTAAAAAAAGTACAGCTGCACAGTGGATATGCAGTCTTTAAGTAAATAATCACATCTGACAGGTGGTGTAGGGACAAAGTTAATTAATTTTGCCACAGACATAATGGATTTTTGCACCCATTTAATAATAGCAGGCACACAGAAAATGGAAAAGTGGATTGGAGTTGATATTCGTCTGAAATATGACAGTTCTGTCTCATGGACAACACTTGACAAGCTATATATGTTGATTTATGTACCAAGTAATGTCATATAGAGATGCAGCTGTATCAGTTATTGCATACTGGCACTTTAGAGGTGGCGCCCTGTTTAGCCTGATACCAGATCAGCTCTGCTGCATTGAAATCCCCTTTTCTGAAGCATTATTGTCTCCCCTGGTATGCCAGTAGCTAAGTCAGAACTCATTACAAATGCCAATTGAGAGATAGTAGTGTTGTCTAAAGTTTGACACTGTAATTCCTGTGGAACCTGAGTGATAAGGTCAGGTCTGTAATTATCCTGTCAAGTAAAAGATAGCCCTACTTCATAACTGATCCAGAGTCTACAAAGTACATGTGGCACGAGCGATAGTTCTTTTGTCAAATTTTAAATGTGTGCAATTTATTATCCAAGTTTTATCACTAATATTAGCACATCTTTAGGGAATGCTGAAATAGGACCAGTCAATTAGAATGGGTAACATGCTCGCACTGGCTACTACTGATTGGATGAATCCGAATCAATCAAGCAATCGAATAGTATTTGTAAATTGCTGCTTATCACCCCGTGGAGTATGCAGGTGTTGTGCTGCTGGTGTCAGTCAAAGAGCCAGGTCTTAAGTCCTTTCCCGAAGAGGTTGAGTGAGGGTAAAGTGTGCAGGTGGAGGGTGTTCCAGGCTTTTACGGCAAGGTGAGAAAAGGAGAGTCCTCCGTTGCGGCTACAGTGGATGCATGTTGCCTGTGCGAGGTGTGGGGAGCGCAGATTTCTGGGGGGTGTTAGTTCATGTAGTGTGGCCCAATATTGTGGAGGGCTTTGTAGGTGTGGGTCAGGAGTGGAGCTTGAGCTGGCACCTCTTGTGAATGGGAAGCCAGTGGAGGCCTTTGAGGTGTTGGGTGAGGTGTTTTCTCTTGGGCAGGTTGAGGATCAGTCTGGCTGCTGTGTTCGGTATGGTCTACAATCTTTGCATGAGTTTGGAGGTTGTGCCAGCATAGAGTGTATTGCCATTGTCGAATCGGTTGGTGATGAGGGCCTGCATCACAGTTTTCCTGGTGCTAGTGGGGAGCCATCTGAAGATGTTTCAGTTCATCGAGATGGTGTTGAAGCAGGCTGATGCAACGGTGTTGACATGGCATCGCATGGAGAGTTCGCTGTTTAGTATGATGCTGAGGTTGGGTGCGTGGTCTTTCGGCGTAGGAGTGGGTCCAAGCTCTGTCGACCAAAGGGTGGTGTGTCTGCTGAAGATCAGGACTTCCGTCTTGCCTGTATTTCGCTTGGGGCAGTTGTTTTTCAGCCATGTCAATACATTCTTCATGCAATTGTGGAAGTCGGTCTTTGTCTGGGTGGGGTTCGCTGATAGTGAGTGGACAAGTTGGGTGTCATCGGGGTGATAGATGATGTTGATGTTGTGTGCTCTGACAATGTTTGTAAGCGATGTCATATAGATGTTGAAGAGACTGGGGCTGAGAATTGAGCCTTGGGGTACTCCGCAGATGGTAGTAATTGGGGTGCGAGGTGAAGGGGGCAGGCAGACTTTCTGGGTGCATCCTGTGAGGAAGGACACCATCCATCTGACCACGTTGTTTGTGACTCTGATTTGGTGAAGTTCCTGGATGAGCATGTGGTGGGAGATGGTGTCGAAAGCTGGGGAGAGGTCCAGGAGGATTAGGGTGACCGTTTCTCCTCTGTTGAGTAGGGCTCAGATGTTGTCTGTTGCTGCAATGAGGGTTGTCTTGGTGCTGTGGTTGGCTCTGAAGCCTGTTTGGGTTGGGTCCAGTAGATTGCTTCTTTCTGGATGTTTGGTGAGTTGGGTGTTGATGGCTCCAGGACTTTGGAGGGGAATGGGAAGAGGGTGAGCTGACTGTAGTTCTGTGGATCTTTGGGGTCCACAGATAGTTTCTTTTCTTGAGTAGGGGTCTGACCTCCCCATGCTTCCTTGTGTTGGGGAGTGTTGATGCGGTTATGGAGGTGTTGAGGATGGAGGTGAGGTGGTGGCTGATCTGGTTGCTTCCGAGGTTGAAGAGCCATAGGGGGCAGGGGTTGGTAGGAGCCCCTGAGTGGATTGATTTAATCAGGGTAGTGGTTGTCGGTGTGCAGAGTTGTTCCCTCGAGGTGAGCAGGTGGTTGGTGGTTGACTGGTTGCCTAGGATGTCGGACGGCTGGGGTTTGCAGTTTGTGCAGATGATTGCTATCTTCTTGTGGATGTGGTCAGCCTGGGAGTTGCAGAGTTCTTTAGAGGGAGGGATCGCGTTTTCTGTGGCTGAGGGGCAGGAGAATTCTCTGACAATGTGAAGAGTTCCTTGGTTCAGTTGGTGCTGGTTTCAATGCGGCTTGCAAAGGCCATTTTTGTGGCTTTGAGCTGGCGGTGATAGTTGTTGAGTTTGGTTTTGTAGGCTGCTTGTTTGATGGTGTTCTTGCTGGTCTGCCACGTTCTTTCTCATTGTTTGCATTTGTGTTTGCTGTGTCGAGTTCTGGTGGGTACCAGCTGGCTTGTTTCGTCAGTCTGTGTGTCTTGGATGGCTTTGAGGGGATGACTTGGTTGGCAGCGTTGGTGATCCAGGTGTTGAAATTCTCTACTGTTTGGTTCAGATTGGCCGTGATGTTTAGCTGGGTGGTGCTGAGGGCATCTTTCCATTGTTGGTGAGTTACTGAGGTCCAGCTGAAGTAAGCAACTGTTAGCATGGCTATTTCTGGTAGGCTAAGGCTGACGCCAAAGCCAGGCAGAAACCACCATTCAAGTCAGGGCAAGGGAGTCACACGCCAAGATAACCCCTGCTCACCCCCTGGTAGCTTGGCACGAGCAGTAAGGCTAAACTCGGAGGCAATGTGTAAAGCATTTGCGCTAGCACACAACAGCAACAACATACTAGGCACACCACAAAAGGAACTCCACACAAGGTTATTATAAAATAACTTATGTATTGTAACACATCAGATAGTATCACACAAAATACATGGTGCCAACTGGCGCGGGCAATATTCACAAGGGATTATTTACAGGACAGGGCCACATGGGCCACTGTCAGAATCAGCGCTTAGTAGAAATTAGAATATAGGATATAAAATCACTTCTAGAACTTAGAATAAGTATAGCACAAAATAACAGTTATAAATCACATCCAGTAACTACTGGGAACATGTACCAGGACCTCACTAGGACCACATGTACTAAAAAGAACAACCACCTAAGAATAAAATACATTTAGGGGTAGAAACAAGAACACATTACCCATGATGCATGACACCCATTCAGAGGAGTAATAAAGGAAAAACACATGATGCCTAAAAACATTCAGAGGTGTAAGACAAGGGAAACACATGATGCATAAACCTACACATTCAGCGGTGTTCAGAACAAAGCACATGATGCAATAAAATACATTCAGAGGTGAAGCGCAAGAAGACACATGATGCCTAAAACATTCAGAGGGTCAGCGCAGGGAAAAGGAAGACACATGATGCCTAAAAACATTCAGAGGTGCCAGAACAATACAATAGCGCAAAAACACACAGTAGGCAATTACCACCCTAAACATAGCAGGTGACCACATTGCGCAAAACTCACATTAGCAATTACTATTAAAAACATAGAAATCACATTGCGCAGAAATAAAGTCTCATAACAGCCCCCATCTAATAAAGGGACTAAAGAGCCCTGTGTCCAGAATGTCAGGGCGCGCTGCCATGCAGCGCGAGTCAGAGGTGCGCCACTGGCGCAAAACCTAAACGTAGCAGGTGCCCACTACTTGCTGGGTACCTGAGAACCACACAAGACCTAAACGGTGCAGCTGCCCACTAATTGCTGGGCAGCTGAGAGTCCAAACTGCGACAGGGTCCTCACTGACCCTTAGAACAAAACTGCGCTCAATCGTTGGAGCCACACAGGCTCTTACACCACACTGCGCAGAACGTTGGAGCCACACAGGCTCTGGAACTATGTGTCCCCAGGGGCCCTCTAGGAAAGGTCAATGGCCCCCTAAATCACGCTGGAGCCTCAGGGGCTCTGAAAACGACAATGGTGCTTTCACTGGCACTAGAACGACACAAGCCCAGGAGGGGACGGGCATCGACAATATGCCCCGAGGTGTCCCGGGAGCCATCTAGGCTCCTTAAACAAATATGGCCTGCGTTGGAGCCACACGGGGCTCAAAAAGAAAACATGCCCCACTGTTGGAGCTCCTCTCGGGGAACTCGGTTTCCTATGCCCCCAAGAGCCTCTCAGGCTCAAGAAACACTAATGAGGGCTGGGAGCCACGAAGGCTCTGGCAACATTTTCCTCGTAGCGGTGGGGCGGCCCGCTGCCATCCGGGCCGCCCTAAAGGTACTCCATCCTGCGCCCGTCCTCCCGCACCAGCAGAAGCCTCAAGGACCCCTCCCAGCCCTGTCTACTCACCGGGTTGTCTTCGGCTTTACCGGGGCTCCTCCGGGCAGGCACCGGCACCTTCTGTGTTCGCGGTGGGGGCAGGCACCGGCAATGTGCCTCGCACCCCCTCCGCTTTTTTTCTCATGCCGCTCGGCTTCCTTCTCTTCCCGGGGCTCCCTCCAGATCACGGAAGCCCCGTGTGGCCATCACTCCTCTCGCCTCTTCTCCCGGCCGCACTTCCTCTCTCTCGGGCTGCGGGGGAGGGACTTCCGGCCGGCCGCGCTGCAATTGGCCGGCTGGCCAACCACTCCTGGGTCGTCGCGGGCAGCGTGGCGGCCCGTTTCAGGCACTTGTAGGCTGGGGGCTAATTAATCGAGGGGTGGGCTCCTTCGAGTTCAATTAAAAGAAATATAAAAAAAGCGGCTCGGGCACCCGCCATGTTTTAAAATTAAATCCAAAGACGCAGGGTGGCACCTGCATAATAAAACTTCAGCAGGCATAAAAAGGAGGGGGGAATCCCTACGAGGGGGATTCCCTTGGGAAGGTCTGCAGCGCGGCGCTGCTCAGCACTCAGGCTCCCCCATCAGCTGGGAACATCACCAGCATCCATAAAGCGCTCCTCCTGGCAATACAGTGCTCTGCTGCAGGGGAAATAAAATCCTACCAGGTACTTACAGAGAAACGGTCCACAAAGATAAAAGGGGGAATCCTGGATCTCAGAAAGATGGAGAGCAAGCAGCTCCCAAGGAAAAGTCCTCCAGCATTCAGGGATCCAGGGGCTGGGCAGGGCCCAAGGATTCCCCTTGGCCCAAGCAGCAGCACGCCCCTGGCAGATTCAAGTCCAAAAACAAGAACCAATCGGAAGGGGACACAGCCCCTTCTTAAACAGAGAAAAGTCTTTGAAGTCTTTGTGCAGGCAGTGTGAGAACCAGCTAGAACTGGTTATAGGGAACTCTCTTCAGTGTCAGGGACAGAGGTGACAGTCGCCCAGCGGGAGGTGGAGCCAGCATTGTGGTCAGGCAGGCACAGCCCTAGTCACTCCCAGGTGCCATCTCCTTCCACTTCCCTGGCAGCAGATGCAGCCTTTCATCCACGGGCTGACTCAGACAACCTCCTGGGGCTCCCCAGACCCCGTCATCCTCAAACCAGACAGTCAATCCACAAGCAGGCCCACGCACTCCTGGACCAGGCTCACCAGCCAATCACACACCAGACACAAATTACACAAATATACCAACTTCTAAAAGTGGCACTTCTAGACTAGACACAGTCATGCTGCATATACCATTACGCAGCATTCAATCTCACGAGTTCGCACATATCAAACTCGCCCCTGCACTCCCCACATATCAGGAACTACCATGGGCATACATATTCCCCATTCATTCCTATGGGAGGGCAGGTCACTCACCACACATACACAGAGAGCTCAAGCACTTTACACTGTACCACGGTGAAAAAGTGCGCAGAGGCCTAAAATCACCACCACCAGGTTCCAGAAACAGGCTAGGAAAAAGCAAAAAAGTCTCGGGGTGAACCTGCCAAAAAGGGCCGGGTCCAACAGGAACACTCTCTCGGATGGAGGTGGTGTGCAGTAGGCGATCAGGGGTAAAATGTATGATGTCGTGGTCCATCCAGGTGAGATCTGATTTGGGGCTGTATCAGATTCAGTTGCTGGATGTGAAGATAGGGCCCAGCGTGTGTCCTGCTATATGTGTGGGGTTCGGTGATGATTTGCTTGATTGATTGATACTCTGCTGCCCTGCTAATCTGCTGCCCTGCTAATCTGCTGCCCTTCTGCCTGAGTGAGAAGGAATTGACCTGCATCTTGATCCCAGGATTACCAGAGAGACTCCAAGGGCTTGTTGGATGGCCTCCTGATTAGAGCTTCAGAGACTAAAAAGGCTCCAACCTCCTCTAACCCTGCACTTGGTCTCTGACTGTTGTGAGTCCTGCTACCCCCAAGACATGCCATCCAAGTCTAGGACCCTTGGAAAGTTGGCCTGAAGGTGCTCTGCCAGCCCAGCTGCTTTCCTATCAGAACTGACACAATATGACACATCCCCGCACAGCTCATTGGAACTGATGATGTGCAACTCATTTAGACACATGACCTTGCATTGCAGCCTCATTGCTCCTCAGAACCACTGCTGCATGACTCATCCCCAATGCAAAACCTTGCATTGCATCCCCTCTGCTCCTTGGAAGTGCTCCTTTGCGAAGCATTTTTTAATCAAGACTTCGCATCACAGCCCCTCAGCTCCTCTGAACCACCACTGCGTGACACATCCACAACATGGGAACTCACAACGCTCCACAATCACGAATTAAGGTACTTTGCTCAGTGGGCCTAGCTTGGTCTCTGTATCCAGCCCGTGCTCCATCATGATTGGCCTGAATTTGTGACTATATCCTGGCCTGGCATGACCATCTAACTACCAGTTGGTGCTTTGTCTTTTTAAGTACTATTTTTATCCGAACCTTTACAATTGCATATCTTTGGTTATACCAATTGGGATTTTGTTGTTTTTGTGTCAAATAATTTATTAAATTGAACTCTATTTTTCAAAATTGGTGTGCTGTAGTGGTATGTATTAATGTTTTGCAACCAAATTCTGGTTGCAAAACAGTAATATTTTACCAACACCTTGAAAGATGTGTTAACCCATTCACAAATGGGAAGGGGTCTTCAAAGCATCCCCATCTCTTTGAAAATGTTCAAATAAATATTTTGCAAGGGCAGGCAGTGGTCCTACTCCTACTCTCAAAAAATAAAATGTAAAAGTTTCATTAAAAAAAAGCATCCCTTTTTCCGTTAAGGAAAACAGGCTGTGTTTAAAAAGAACCTTTTGCTTTATTCTACCTAATTAGTATATATGGGGTAGGTCAATTTGCAACACCATTGGAATCGCAATTTTAAAAAGAATTCTTTAGTACATTAGGAATTGCGATTTGGTAAGAATCACAATTTGGAAATTGCACTTCCTAATTTTAGTACAAAATGGACCCATATCTCCTAGAGATTTGAAAAGTCCGAATATTGCCTCTATAATAATTTATCTCTTAAGCTCCATCTTGCTCCCTGCTAGGATGGGAGTCAAACTAACTGGGCATTAAGTGAAAACTCCCTCACCACCTGCAGGTTTCTGCTAAGGACCAAAGCACACAGTGTGCAAACCCCACTGAAGGTGGGCCCACAGGCACACACAACATATGTCACTGGTGCCAGGCCGGAATTTGAATCCAGTTCAACATCACCTACTAGATCTGTGATCAGACTGGATGTCTCACCATTCCAGGGCTGGCTATTACAATAACTAGTTAATTGTAATCAGGTAAAAAATATATACTAGATTGCTTAGATAAAAATGTGTTACTTCATTATAGTCAGTATCTGGATAAGGAGCCGATACTACCTTTCAGTATGTACCTCAGCATAATCTGAGGTTTATTTATATTTATTAATCAAAAACTGAGACCTTGTTTTATCAGCCTTGAAAGAATGAAGGGATGAATCTGGTAGGGGCAATCAAACCTGCAACTTAATGCAGAGAGTACATTAATTTAATGAACTATTGTAGCTGGTTTACCTACTCCACTTTTTTGTGCAGAGGGTGGACTGATGTTGCTCAACATAAGCTGACATTTCCTTGCCCCAAAATCCACCTTGAGCAATGCAATGCAGTTAATAATATCTTTGGGTAAGAACAATCTGGTGGTACCCATTTTGTGAAACTCGCAAGACTGAAAGACTGAAGGGCACTGCTCAGATTAATACATGTGATGGATAGGCTGCACACAGATCTTTCCAGCGGCCACTCTACCCAGTATTCTTTTTGAGCCATTTTTTTCTGCTGGAAAGCATTTTACCATTAGTAAATTACTGACTGTTCAGGCCTGACCTAACAACGCTGCTGTGCCAGACCTTATGTGATCTACAGAAAAAGAACTTTCAGAAGTACTACGAAGAGAGGGGGTTGTGCTCTGCCCACAGGTTGGTTACACTGAGTACAGCATTTGATTGGGCAGAAGCTGTGTGCTTCCATTGATAAAGAGTGCTTATAGAGCCCTTTATGTCTTGTGGAAAAGTAGAAATTCATTAGTTATAGAGCAAGCCAGTGATCAAGGTTATAAGCCTGAATTGTTTATTATGGAAAGTAGCAATAAAGGAAACTAACAGAGTGGTACTGTCTGTAGTGTTTCAGGGCCTGATTCACAAAGGGCCTTCACACTCGTGGTGGAGGCTCAGCAATCGTGGGGGAGTCTCCGCACTCGAGGGCAGAATATCTGCAATGATCCGGATGGGCAACATGTTGTTTCTAAATGTGATGGCCACACTGGAATTTTATACCAACAATAACCATGTACTATACCTTTGCAACATGATCACCCACTGTTATTTTTAATTGTATGTGTTTTTGCAAGCATATGCTCACCGTATATATATTGGTGGGTTTGTTTGTGTTTGTTTTATTGTTGTGTAAATGGGTGGATGTAAGCATGAGTCGAGTTGTTGGGTGAGTGAGTGCATGAGTGCTAGGATGAGTGATAAAGTGTGTGTAAAATATTTAGCACCTAAACCATTAATGAACGGAAAGGCGTTTTCATGTATAAGCGATACCTGTTGCCATTTTCATAGCTTGTTTCTCTCTGCCACCTGTAGTAACCGAACAGTAAAAGTTGTCTAAATAATTTTCCAAACAGACGCCATGAAATGTAAGGCTGTATCCTGGTTAGGGAGACTGATTATCTCATAAAAAATTAGGCACGAGATGCCCTATCTCAAACATACTATGTGAGAACTATTTGATGCAGTTCGTTGAGAAAGAGTCAGCATCTCTACCATACTTTTTATTTGGGCGTGAAAGTAAAATATTACCCATCATGTTTGATTTCCGTGTCCTTCGCACCAGTGGTTCACCTTTCTGTTTCAAAATAAAATACCTTGGTCCTAGTTGTAATGTGAAAATACATTTACAGAGGCAGAGAAAACATTGGTTCAGTCCCGGAGATGCACCCCTCCAATTTAAGTAATGCTCTTCTCTCAAAACCCCACTCAATGCAACCCTGAAAGTGCCTCCTATTGATGAAGATGATTTTTAAAGATCTTTGCACATTACCAGGTACTCAAACACAGATATACAACGGTGAATAGGATCATTAATTTTCTTCCATGGTTAGATTTTAAAATTTCAAAGCCAATGACTGAGATTAATTCTGCAGGTTCACATTTCTAAACTTGCAAGGTAATGTTCCTTATTAATAATGTCCAGTCTTCTGCTATCGTGTTTATGTCCACAAATGTTGCAAAGAATAATTGTCCTGCACCAGCGGCGTCACTAGGGTTGGTGTCACCCAGTGCGGAACTCATGGTGTCACCCCCTCACAGAGAGGGGGTGACCTCAGGACTCACTCCATTTTTTTTTTTTTTTTTAATATATTTTTATTGCAGAGTTATAAACCACAGGATACAATTAGTCAGCCAGTTCACTCGTGACATCCCCCCGTTCAATAGTAAAACACAGATCGTACACAGCCATTCAGCCCGCATCCCGGAGGCCGGGCGGCATAATACTCCACTCAAGAGGAAAACATCACGGTGCACGTCCCATAGGGACCATGGTTGATATATCGTTTTACGTATCTGCTTTTACCCCCCCACCCTCAACATTGCTCCCGTCAGCCATCCCAGTGGTAATCAGTGGTACCGCCCCTGTCGGGACCTGCCCCAGGTGCTGTATGTCTATCCTGCTTGGCCGCTCCCCCCAGCCATTCCTCACTCCACGCAGTACCCCACCAACCTATTAATTCCAATGTGCCCTGGCGGGCCACCATCCATGTGGCTTCCGACCCACCCCAAACTCCCATTAACCAACCCCCCCAAACCTCCCCCCCCCCCTGGCAACTGCTAAGGTGTATGCCTCGTCCCGACAAGTTGGATGGATCTATTACAGTGCGGGTTATGATACTGTTTGTGTTCGCCCCGCGGTGTCCACCGGCCTAAGTCTCACCGTCCTCATCTTCCACCATAGAATCACGCAAGGCCTGCACCACTAACTCCCATGCACGTGCCGCATCCAATGCCTTCTCATTCCCCATCTTGACGGCCTGCTTCATCCGGAGCACACTCTCGCAGTCAGACCACCGCAGCAATTCATTCTTCCATCTACGCAGTGAGGGTCCCCCCCTGGACTTCCAATGCCACGATATTTCCCTTTGCGCCAATATCAGGCCCAGATCAATGAATTTGCTCGTCACCTTGGTGTGTTTGGTGTGCGGGAACCAGAGCAGCAGGCATGCCGCCATATCGAATTCCACCTCCCTATCAGTCACTTCGTTCAGGAGGTCCCCTACCTCCACCCAGTAGGCCTCCAAGTGCGAGCACCCCCAGAACAAATGGTCCATGTCCGCTCCCAGAGACGAACACCGTGGGCATCGGGCATCCGGTACCTGAAAGTACCGCTGTAATTTCTCAGGGGTTAAGTAGGCCCTATGAAGCACATAGAAATGTACTTGCTGAAAGCGCGCATTTCTCGTGCCCTTCCACGTGTGCCGCAGGATATGGCCCCACGCCGTGTCCGGTATGGGCCGGCCCACACTCTCCTCCCATTTAGACTTGAGCCCCTGGAGCGGTTCCAGTCCCTCATTCAGCATCCTACTATGGAGGCACGTCACAGCTTTGAACGTACCTGCCGCCATTACCACATACTGGCACGCCATAGTCGTTGTCGGTTCCATGAGTCCCCCTTTCCAGTGCTTCTGTATGGCAGCCACCACCGCCGCGTGCAGGAGGAACCCCCCGTCGGGCAGCCCAAACTGGTCCCGGAGCGCTTCGAACGGTGCCAAAGCCCCGTCTATGTATAGGTCGCCTATTACCTGTAGTCCCGCCTCTTCCCAATCCAGCAATGGGGACCAATCTCCCCCGTGCGGCAAGGCCGTCAGCATGCCGATCGGGATCTCCGGAGCATAAGGCCGCGAGGCCTTCGCTCTCCGAAGGCTCCTCTGCCAGCACAGCCGGAGTGTCCGCTCCTCCATAGTGAGGCCCCGCAACTCAAGCCTCTGTTGCATGATAATATAGGACAGTACGTGGCGTTGTATCCCCCGATCCCGGTCCTCCTCTGGACCCCGAAACACCCTAGCCACGTTCTGCGTAAGGACCTGCAACTGCGCCGCTAGATAGTACAGCTCGAAATCGGGCACAGCCATGCCCCCTTCTATCTTGGGGCGAAGTAGCGTGCTCAGGGCCACTCTTCGGCGGCCTTGCCCCCATAGGAAGCCAATAATCATTGACCTCAGGTCTCTGAAGACCCCCTGAGGAATCCAGACAGGCAGCGTCCGGAAATAGTAGAGGAAGCGGGGGAGCGCCACCATTTTTAGAAGTGCGATCCTACCCAGCACCGTCAGCGGGAGGGTCGACCAGAAGGGCAAGCTGCCCCTCAGTGCCCGGACACATCGACCAATGTTGCCCTCCAATAGGTCCGCAGTCGCGTGGTAGATGCGGACTCCCAGATAGGTGAAACAAGATGGCTCCCAGACCACGCCTAAATCGCCGCCGGGGTCGGGCGATCCCGCTCTCAGTGGAAACACACAGGTCTTCGCCCAATTGACCTTAAGGCCCGATAGCCGGCCAAACTCCGACAACAGGTCCATCGCTCCGTCCAGTGCCCGCGCCGTGTCAGCGAGGTACAGGAGCAGGTCATCCGCATATAGCGATATATAGTGCCACTGCCCGCCGCTGGCTATCCCCGCGTACCTGTCACCCGACCTCGCATGGACCGCCAAAGGTTCCATCGCCAGAGCAAACAATAGGGGGGATAGGGAACACCCCTGTCGCGTGCCCCTGCGCACCGGGTACGCCGCAGACACCAGACCGCCCAAACGCACCCTCGCCGTCGCCGAGGTATATAAGACCCTCGTCCACCTGCGGAACCCCTCGCCCATGCCAAACCTCTCCAACACTCCATCCAGGAAAGACCACTCTAAACTATCAAAGGCCTTCTCGATGTCCACGGACAGGGCCGCCGGAGCTCCCTCCCCGTCCAAGATGGCGTCCATTATTCCCACTAGGCGGCGAATATTCAGCGCCGTGCTCCTCGTGGGTATAAACCCGGCCTGGTCCCTGTGTACCAAACCCGTCATGTGTGGGGCCAGCCTGGTGGCTAGAATTCGGCTCAGAATCTTGTAATCCACCGTCAACATGGATAGCGGGCGATAGGACCTTACATCCGTTGCATCCCGGCCAGGCTTTAGGAGCGGTACAATCAAGGCCTCTCGCATGGATCCAGGCAATTCCCCAGCCTCAAAAGCTTCCGTATACACCACCAGAAGCCTGGGAGCCAAGCTGTCCACATACTGTTGGTAAAATTCAATCGGCAGTCCGTCCACCCCAGGCGTTTTGTTACGGGCCATATGTTTGATGGCCACCCGTATTTCTGCAAGCGTGATCGGGCCGCCCAGCTCCCTCGCGTCTTCCTCGTCCAGGACCGGAAGCTGCCTCTCCCCTAGGTATTCCGCAATGTCCTGAACCCCCACCCCCAGCTGACTCTGGTACAATTCCTCATAGTACCCCCTAAAACATTCCAATACCGCTGCCTGGGAGTACACCATCTCCCCCCGCGCATTACTAATGCTGAGGACCGGGCAGCCCCTAAGTTCCGGGTTAGCTAGTCTGGCCAAGAGGGTGCCCACCTTGTCCCTTTCCGCATGTGCTCTGATGATATACTGCCTATAGTCGTAGCACCTTAAACGTTCTGTCTCGGTGGCAACCACTTCCTTTGCTTCCAATAACTGGGTCTGCAAATCCGGCCTAGCCGGCCTGCGGCGCTCCAGGTCCCTCAAAGTCTCTTCCGCTTTCATGAGTGCATTCAACACAGTCGTTCGAGCATTCGAAAACCTACCCAAACACACCCCTCTCACCACCACTTTCATTGCATCCCATTCAGTGGACCTACTCGTGGCCGTGCCCTCATTCACTCCGAAATAGCTATCAATGCCTTGCTGGACCGCATCGCTGAACACAGAATCCTCAAGCGTCTCCGGCCGAAGCCGCCATGTTGGTATCGCTGAGCGCTCCCGCTGCCACTGAATATGTACCAATAGGGGGTTATGGTCTGAGATGGTCCTAGCCAGGTACTCCGTATGAGAGATCAATGGGGCTAGGGACCCACCGCAGAGCACCGAATCGATCCTGACATGCAGATCATGGAGAGCAGAATAAAAGGAGTAATCCCTGGCGTCCCTGTGCCGCTCCCGCCAGACATCCAGCAACCCCCATCTATCCTGCCAGTCCTTCCTGTGCGCGGCCAACCTGCGCACCGGGGAGTCCACCAGGGGGGGATGGGACCTATCCAGAGCCACATCCGTGATCGAGTTGAAGTCCCCCCCTAACACTATCGGGCCCGCCAGGAAAGAGGCCAAGGACCCCGAGAGGCCATCAAAATATCGAGCTTGATCAGTGTTCGGTGCATACACACAGCAGAGAACCACATCCCTTCCATATAACCTCCCCTCCACCGCCACAAACCGGCCATCTGGATCCACCACTTGATTCAACACTTGAAAGGGTATCCCCGCCCTCACCCAGATCAACACCCCCCTGGCATACGCCGAGTAAGTGGTGCCAAACACCTGGCCCCGCCATCTTTTCTGCAAAGCAGTGCACTCTTTTTTGGTGAGATGAGTCTCTTGTAGCATAGCAATCTGAACCCCCCTACGCACTAGGTATGCATGAACTTTGTGGCGTTTTATCATAGTTCGCAGCCCCCGGACATTCCACGTCAGGCATTTCAAATTAGGTAATGTCCCCATTCCAACTTCGAGCAGTCCGATTCAAATAACGAAGGTTCATAGCCCCCCCAATGCAGTTGCCCCCCCCCGAACACACCCAGAACAGAAAAACTCCCCAAACCCCACTCCCCAGGACAGAGCACACGAACCCAATGTCAGCCCCCATCCAAACCTTGATCCAACTTCCCACACTCCTACCCTGTGGTCTCCACCACAGTCGGCCTTAAGGGCCCAAGGGGGGTGAGTCACCGCCGACCCCAGCTAGCGGAGCCCGCGCCCCACATCTTCATCCCCTACTAAGCACTCAGCCCCCCCACCCGGCAACCCGCCCTCCGCCAACAGGATACCACCCTACCATGAAGTCTCGATCAAGTCCCAAGGCAGTCTCAGCCGCAAAATATGCCATCCGATGTCTGTGGGGTCACTATCGGCCCCTTCGAGCTTTCCGCCTCTGAGAGTTCTTCTCCCGTTCTGCTGCCTTCCCCGCCTGAGTCAGATTCTGCCAGTTCACTGGTCTGTTGCGACCCCGTAATGGCCGCCGTCACTGCGAGTGCATCCCTCTTCTCCGCCGCCATTTGAGCCTCCCGTTTCTCCCGCTGGCGCCTGTTGCGGGACCTGATGCGCTGCGATTGCCTCACCCGGGGCGGCTTAGGTTGATCTCGCCTACTTTTATGCGATTGTCCCCGCTCTATACAACTCCAGCCATTGCCAAACTTCATCCGGAGTCTGAAAAAAGTGCGTAGTGCCATCCATTATGATCCGCAGCTTGGCTGGGTAGAGCAAGGAGTACTGGATGCCTTCCTCCCTGAGCTCCTTCTTCACCGCTAGGAACGATGCCCTATTCTTCTGGACCGCTTGGGTGTAGTCCGTGAATATCGTGACCTTACTGTTCTCCACCTCATATGGGCCCGACATCCTGGCCCGCTGGATGAGGAGATCCCGGTCCTTGTAGTGGAGGAGCCGCACCACCATCGGTCGTGGGGGGCTGCCAAGCCCCGGCGGGCGAGCAGGTACCCGGTGAGCTCGCTCCAGAGTGAAAAAAGGAGTAAGCCCCTCCGGCGCTACCACAGTACGGAACCAGTTCTCCATATAGGCCACCGCATCCTCCCCCTCAATCCTTTCCGGCAGGCCTACGACCCGCACGTTGTTCCGTCTATTGCGGCCTTCGGCATCCTCCGCCCGTCGCTCCAGCGAGTCCAACCGGGCCAATATATCCGTGATCCTGTGTTACGCGGTCACCACCGATGGCTTCAGGTCCAGCAACAGTTGGTCATGGTCCTTGACCCTGTCCGCTAGCTTCGCGTGGTCCGCTCGTAGCAGCCCCAGGCCCGTGGCCACTTGGGCGATGTCCTGGTGCAGCGCCTCCTTAGTCGAGGTGATCGCTTCGAGTATGGCATCCAAACGCCGGTTCGGCCGCTGTTCCTGGCCCAGCTCCTGGGAGGGAATCTCGCCCAGCCGGGTTGATGTCGCTGGGTCCCCCTCAGCACGCTCCTCGGCCATCGACCCTCCGATTGCCGCCATTCCAGGGTGTTGCGTCACAGGCCCAGGAGCCCGTTTGGCGTCCGCTCTCTTAGTTCAGTGCCAGCCCCCTGGCACCGGGCAGTGTTCAATGTCGCCACCGATGCCCTCGGGAGCAATGACCAGCTTGACGAACTCCGTTCAGCTGACCCCCTCGGTAGCCTGAGGGGGGAAGGATGGGTCCCGGGACGGCGGCCAGCGAGGGTCCCCAAGGTCCGGGCGAGGCAGGTCAGCGTCCCCTGGTCTCTGGACACAGCACCGCTGATCCCAGTGCTTCGGACAGCTGATTGCAGGATCTCTCGCCAGTCGGCGACAACTCGGCTCAAAGCGAAAGTACGGGGCCGCCCGGCCTCCTCGCCGCCATTTTCTTCGCACCCTCGGCAACACCTCGGTCGTCTCTTCGGCTCGATCTCCTCGGGGCCAGCAGTCCCCCAGCGACTCTCCGATCGTGCCCGGCTGTCCCCTTACACTTCAGAGGGCAGGAGCGTCGTCTCCGGGTCGCCCAGGGTACCGAAAACAGGAGAATTAGCGGGATTCCGCGCGGAGCTGCGAGCTCACGCCGCCATCCCGATCGGCGTCCAAGCCACGCCCCCTCAGGACTCACTCCATGGACTTCCTCCGAGTCCACCAGAGTGAGAGAATTTGGAACTTTATTGCTCTAATAAATCAGAAGGCGGGCTCCCGCTCTTTCAATAAACGGTTGATGGAAGACATGCTCCGGGTAGAAATTGGCACCACCTTCTAGTAGTCAGGTGTGCTGCGCACCCATCTGCAAGCAGCAGAGAACACATTCAGTGAGTAGAGGTCCCCTGTCAAGTATGCGTCCCACCGATCCGCATGCATCAGAGAGCGCATTCAGAGAGGACAAGTCCCATGTCAGGTATGCTGCCCACCCACAGTCAGGTGTGCTCCGCATTCAGTGAGTAGAACATCCCCCGGATTGCCCCCTCCCCCTCAAATCTGGTCAGGTGTGATGCCCATCCATTTGCATGCAGCAGAAAGCACCTTCAGTGAGTACCCCCACCCCCGTTTTGGGAGGGCACCAATACAACTAATTTCGCCGGGTGGTACCTCAACCCCCCAATGCCCAGCGCACGGCCCTCTCTCCCGCGCCCTCCCCGGGCACTGACTGCCCCTCTGCTCGCTCACCTTGCTGTGCTTGACGCCCAGGTTCCAGACGGGCCGGGGCGGAGCGGCATCTTCTGGGGCTGCCCGTTCTTACAGGTGCCGTTCATGGTGGCCATGGCGGGTCGTGCAAGGAGAGCAGACAAAGGGGCCTGGGGCGGGGGGAGGGGCGGCAGGACGGCAGGGCCGTGGAAGGGGCGCAGATGTTACTGAAGGAGCGTCCGGAGGGGGTACAAGTTCCGAGGGGGCCTCGTAAGTGCTGGGCAGGGGCTCTTGCTGCCTGTCACACTCAGAGCTGTGTGGCGCCACAGCAATTATTCTTTAAGAGACATTGTAAAACGCGGAACCTGCCAGCCAGTGCTTTAGGTCAACTGGAGGGCACGCCCGAACTTAGCCTGCAGCGGGAGCAGGGCAGGCAGACACAGACAGCGCTCCTCTGCCTACTGCTGCCGTGCCCCAAACTCAGTGCCAATGCTACATTGACAGTTGACACCTATGCAAATATGCATGACAACGCATTTCAGTGAGGTGATGGGGAGCACTGTGGTGATGGGGCCCTAGGCCTGCATGCTAGAATGAAATGGGACACCGGACACCAGTTGTGGATATAGGATCTGGCCTCGAGCACGTGCGCTCGGCCTCTTTTATTGACGGGGCCACATCACGCGTGGCACCCGTGATGGATGGATGGATGGATGGATGGGTGGGTGGGTGCAGTGTGTCCAGCCCTCATGGGAGTGGCTGGGATTACAGCTTCCTTCTGGACACTAGACCGTGTCCAACAGTGAAGTAGTGTGGCTCACTGGTTAGAGGCGGCAGACCCGAGAGTAGAGGACGGCCCGGGACCAGGGTTCGAATCCCAGCGCGGCAGGTTTCTGGACCAGGGTCAGCGGACTCGATAATTCTCTCGCCTCGGTGCCCACTCTGATCAGCGATCACACTCGGCAACTCTGGGCATTAGCTTGCCTCATCTTCACCAACGGCCCCACCAGACCGCCGGGGATGCCTGGTCTCACCCTGGAGATACCCATTAAGGGACCATCTCTCATGGAAGCCAGGAAGGGTTTCGCAGCGGTCGAAGCGCCTTGGGACCCTCCGGGTAAGTAGTGCGCTATATAAATGCCTATACATACATACATACATACACTACATTCCTTTCCAACTTTATTAAAGAACAAACAAAAATGTTAGTCCAACCTGTGGGGACAAAACATATAACTAAAACACCACAGGGTCCATCAGTCTTCTGAGACGGGGAGTAGGAAGACGCCAGACGTGGGCTGACGACTCTGCCTGCTGCTGGACCTTCTCGGTTGGCACTCGTAGTTTAACCTGAAGGGTTCAGGACACGACCGCTGGCTTGGAGATGTCCGCTGCATAGCAACAGTTCACTTGTGATGGCATGTCTTGCATGACTTCCCTTTTGTTGACGTCGATGATGGTCTATGGGGAATCCAAACAGTTCTTTCAATGGGTTGCATCGTGAGCATGGACAGAGTTCATGGTGACGGTTCATGGAGGTGTTGCCTGAGCACTTGTCACTGTGGACCATTTTGGCTGTATCCACTGAACCGTCGGTGGGGCAAAGTCTCTTTTCACTCTCCTGTCTGGAGAGGCCCATTGCCGGGGTTGCTGTGGGACTGCAGGAAGGTTACGCTGGGGCCACTTGTGTGCCGATGGGGGCAACTGCAGGACCACCTAGGAGCCGTTGCTTGGTCGCACGCACAACCCTCTAGGGTGGAGGTGTCTTGGCCGATGCTTGCTCTCACTACTGTGGTTCAGGGGTGTGCCCGGTTCACAAATAGCCTCTGGTCTCTTTTCTTGGCTGGTGTGGCAACAGCGTGTGACTCCAGTCCATCGATACTCTGGTAGTGGTTTTTGACGCATGTGGTGATGGCTGGCGTGATGGCGGTTGCCAGCCATGTGGTGACTCAGGATGACAGGTGGTGGTGACGTGCTGGGAGAGTTGGATGTCAGGAGGGACTTGGTAGCCCTGTGCCTCTGCCTTGTTGAGGTTGAGTTTCAGTGTCGGCGTGACACGTAGTGTGTGGATCCTCTCTTGCCTGACTTGGGATTTCTGATGACTCCGTCTTGAGGTGGTGTGAGGAAAGACACTTGATACCCAACTTCACCCATGGCATCTGCAGTCAAAAGCAGGGATGCTGTTTGACTTAAACTGCTGACATTCTGGGGTGGACGATCCTCTGGCAACGCGTTGGGATGATACACGGTTTGCGTTTGCTGTGGCTTGTGTTCGGCTCTCCCGTGAGGCTGTATCCAGGGACACCGGTTGACACTCACCTGGGGAAACTTTGGGATGATACTCAGTCTGCGCTCGCTCCGGCTTACTCTTGGTTCTCCCTTGAGGCTGTATCCGGGAACGCCGATTGACGCACACCTGGAGACGCATTGGGATGAGACCCAGTTTGCACTTGCTGCGGCTTACTCTTGGTTCTCCCTTGGGCCTGTGTCCAGGGACGCCGATTGACGCTCACCTGGGAAAGGGGATGAGACTCGGTTCTCACTTGCTGCCGCTTTCGTGTGGTTATCCTTAGTGCTGTCGCCAGGGCCGTCGGTCCGCTTTGGTTTCTGTCTGGTGTCTTTGGAGGTGTTCTTGGGTTGTGTTGCTACGAGTCCTCGTGATTCTCCTCTCTTTGTCTTTGATACACCTGCATCTGGGCCGCTTCTTCTGGGTGACACGGTTTCCACTCTTCTGCTTCTTCTCCGGGTGCAGTGACATGCACCATGTTTTAACAAGGCCAACGGGCCTATTAACTTCAATGGTCTCCGGGCCATATGGGCAAATCTTCAGTCGCTCTTCTTGGCAACATGGCAAGCAGCCACTCCTATTGGGTGCTTTTTCTTCAGGCAGATTCTTGACGCTCCTACTCCGGGTGTTCCCTCTCCAGGGAATGACTTCCACGGGCAGTGGTGAGCTGTGGTGGCGGCTGGCCACTTGCGGTGTACGACTCTCCTCTCGTCAGCCTTGGGTCACTGACGACTCCTGCTTGCGGCAGTGTGAGGGAGGACACTCTGCTGCGGTTGGCCCTGTCTGGGGTCCATGGCTGTTGCTGCTGTGGAGATGTGTAGGATCTCCCTGCTGGTTCCAGACGTGCTTTTTCTCTTGGCAACCAGACTGGGTGGTCGGCTTCTTGGGTGCGTAACGTCGTGTGACCGTCCGTGGTACCAGACTTGCGCGATGGCGCTCCATGTGCTGTTCTCCCTCCGTACGGTGGCGTCTTGTCGCCACGTGGCGCGCATTCTGCGCCCTTATGCTTCGTCTCTTCTGATGCTTTGTTAGCTGCGGAGGGTTACGTCACCGCTCCTAGGGCCTTCTCTTGGGCATGCCGTCATATATGCTGATGATGGCGCTCTGGTTGCTGTGAGACGTCGCTGCCTTACTCTGGCACCTTTGTGTGCTGTCCTGTGGCGTTGGCGTGTCGCTGTGCAGCGTCACACTGGCTGTTTAGTGACCTTGCGTCACTCTATCACTGACGGTCCGTGTGCGTGGAGTTCTGCCGCTCCTGGCCCGTTCCGGCGCAGTCCTGTGCGGTCCTGGTGTGTGCTCGGATGTCTTGTGTTGTCTTGTGGACCAAGACTGCTTTTCCTCTGGGCGCTGCTACACTGTGCTGTGCTCCTCGAATGCTGTTCTCTTTACTGCGGTTGCGGTGAGAACCTGTGGCCACCAGGCGTCACCCCGTTTCTCCTCAGCAGAGAGTGTGGGTCACAGTCTCCGTTTGCGTCGCTGCAGGCTTGCTTTCAACTAGTGATCCTTTCTTTGGATTGTCTTGGGTTTGTTTGCGGCTTTTGGCGCAGTTACACCCAGTGTCCACTAGATGGCAGTGTAGGATTAGGCTTGAATCCAGCAGCAGCCTCCTTTCCAATTTGACTTTCTTTCCGTGATGTTTCTTTCCTTCTTGCAGGACCTGCTTCTAATGGACTGTACAGGGGGCTGGAGCCACTTCTGACCCGAGACATCAGAAGCAGGACATAACCTCCTCCTCCCGGTGAGTTTCTTTCATTTTGTTTCCTTGTCTGGGAGCATGAAGGTACAGGCATCATTTTCGTATTGCCAGAGGGAGGCAAAGCATTTCTGTGCGTATGGCATTTCTGAATCTTTGCTGGTTGCATGGTGGCAGCTTGTACCATCGCATACACGGTCCTTCCACTTGTTAACTTCCGCGGCACTGGCTGCTTGCAGGCATTTCCTTACTCTGCTGCGGCTCAGGAGGTAGGGGCACATTCCTTTCGGCCATCTTCCGTATTTTCTTCGCCCTCCCTGCCCGCGGCAGCCTCGCACAGTCCTCACCCGGGCAGGGGGGCTATGGGCCATGTGTAGCTGTGCGTGGTTGGCACCGCCGGCTATTTATATCCCTTTACGGCGGCGTTAGGTGTTGTTGCATGGGCGTGTGCCCGGAGATGGCTGCAGGGCTTCACTTCAGTGCCCTCGCAGCGCTGTCGGTAGGGCTTCGTGCAGCGCTTTCCTCCGGGGCGCTGACCAGATGCTGATTACTCCCCCTTCTCTCCGGTCCAGCATTATAAACCAGGGAGGGGGTTTTGCTGGTGCCGCGGGCCGCATATCACTTCCGCTCCTGCGCGGGTGGAGATCGGAGCTACCGTCTGGGCCCAAGTTTCTACCGCTTTCTCTTCTCTCACCCCCGCCGCAGCCTCATCTCACACATGCTGCGCGACGGAGACAGGGGACGCTGCAGGCAGGCCGCGGGTGGGCCCCGCTGGCCTTGCTTCACTTAGTGTTTATAGTGGACCGCCATTGAGTTCGGCCAGGCGCCATAACTATGCGGGTGGGCTCCGCTTTAATGTGCCACCATGAGGAGGGGGGGTCGCTTCATGTTTGCGCGGCTCCCCCAGGCATTTCTCCGTGCCTGAGCTCGCCTTCGGCCCGCAGGCCTCACTACAGCGGGGCCACCTTGTTGCGGCCGACGCTGGTGGGCTCCGGTCGGTCCGCTCTCTCCCGGGCACTTCTCTTCGGGCCCCTAAGGTGCAGGGTAGGCTCCCGGTCACTGCGCAGCTCATGGGCTCAGTTGCGGCCGGCGAAGGTGGTCTCTGCTCGGTCCGCTGTTTCTCCTGCGCTGGGGTTCCACGTGTGGGGTAGGCTCTCGCTGGGCCTCGCTTCGTCCTCCAACTGTCGCAACCGATGTGGGTGGGCTCCGCTCGTCGCGCTCATTCCGACCTTCACAGGGGTGCCCTCTATGCGGGCAGCAGTCTCCCCCTCATTTCCTCCATTTTGCGGCCGCTGCACGCCTGGGCAAGGCTCCTCCTCGTCGCCAATGTGGTGATGGGGCTCTAGGTCCGCATGCTAGAATGAAATGGGACACCGGACACCATTTGTGGGTATAGGATCTGGCCTCAAGCACGTGCGCTCGGCCTCTTTTATTGACGGGGCCACGTCACGCTTGGCACCCGTGATGGATGGGTGGGTGGGTGCAGTGTGTTCAGCCCTCAAGGGAGTGGCTGGGATTACAGCTTCCTGCGGGACACTAGACCGTGTCCCGCAGGACACTACAAGCACCACACTGAAATGCGCTAGAGTCTGATGCGTGATACTTGGCAGGACTGCACGGTGTCACCCCATGTGATGGTGTCACCCGGGGAGGTCCGCACTCCCCCCGCCCCCCTAGTGACGCCCTGTCCTGCACAGTGGGTCTGTTTTCATTCACATTATATACAAGTTTTGCTTTTGGGTGTGTGAAACAGTGCAGTAAACACAGCAATAGGATACTGCTGTAATGCAAAGTAATCCGTGGCATACAGAGAAGGCTGCTGCATACTGCTCCCCAATGATGGCTACAATTGAATGAGATCAGTTAAAAAAGGCAGGAGTACTTTTATCCTGATAGCTGCTTCCGTAACAGTCCAAGCACACACTCTAAGCCTAGAGACCTAACAAGATTACTTGTAAAACATCGTTCACATTTAAAAAAACGGCTCCTGAAAAATCACATCTGCAAATGCGGAACACAAAATCATGTTTATTTTCTAGATATGACTCAGTGCTGGTGGTGTAGCTAGGTTGTCATGAGCCTTAATGCTAGCAAAGAAAATTGTCATTCATTCTTTATCCTTTATTTGGCCATATATGGCCATAAAAGACAGAAACAATACAGAGCAATTAAATGGTTATGAAACAACTCAATAAAGCACAACATAATTTTTGAGATAAATGATCCAATAACCATATAGCATGATATCTAATGCTCAACAAAATAAAATTACAGCACATAAGTCCTTTAAAACAATTCTCATATATCCGCATATAAAGAGCATGATGCATCTATAAAATATGAACTAATCAAGTACAGTAAATATCTAAAATCTGAATAATTTATTTTGAAACAGGCAATACTATTCCTCCATAGATTTACTATCTAAAACAGCTGCTTTAAGGAAAGAACACACTAATTGGGGTATCTAATGATTGCAATTTGTGCAAGGCCTGTTTACAGCTTTGGTACCCAGAGGATTTTAAAAGCGGTTTCAAAAAGAGTCTCTGGGCACAACAAAAAAGGATGTAATACATTAGTGATTGTAAAAGAAAATTGTCCCTTTTACCCCCAAGTTGTTTTTAAGTTAGTCACAATTTGGGTCCAGTGGGTCTCACGCACCAATGCCACTACAGCTGCTTCACCAATGATAGATTTGTCCATGCAAAGGGATTTGGAGCACCCTGCTGACACGTCACAGCTGAATTACCTCATGCATCATGGTCGATGTGGTTCAATGTTGCTCGCTTCACACACAGTTCTCACAGTTTGTTGGCCAGTGCCAGTGCCAGTATTCTTTTCAAGTGTATCCCCAGACACGTGTTTCTAGATTCCTCTTTCATCAGTGGGGAAAAATGTTCGTAGGTCGCTGGACGTGCTGCCGCAGTTTCCTCAGGGTTAGTGCCACTCTCAGCACGCAGGTGCTCACAGAGCTGGTACTGGCACTGTCCAACAAACTGTGAGAACTGTGTGTGAAGCGAGCAACATTGAACCACATCGACCATGATGCATGAGGTAATTCAGCTGTGACGTGTCAGCAGGGTGCTCCAAATTCCTTTGACTGTTTAAGATTTGTCCATGCATAAAGATCTCCGAGTAGCCCATTGTGTGCTTTTTTTGTCTTACTTTCCTTTCTCCACCCTCTCATTTTCTTCCCTGTTCTCACATTGTCTTTATCCTGACCACTACCAATTCTTTCTCTTCCCCTTTTTTCTCACTATCTCAATCCTCCCTTTCTACTTTTTCTTCTCCTGTTCTTGATGTCCTTCACCCTCTTCTTTATTAACATATTTTCTCTCTCCTCCACTTCTCACTAATCATCTTTTCTATAGATATGCTTCTGTTCTTTCCTTAATCTTTGTGTACTCTTTACTTTTTACCTCTTTCCCTTATCTTTTCTTTCACCTCTTTTTCCATGTTCTCTAACATGCTGATTTTGCTGGTGCCTGCCTTGGGCTAGTCTCTCCCTGCATGATGGTGACTCTTCCCCCCAATTACTTGAGGAAGAATCAAACCTGAACAAGGCACTAGGGAGGCTCTTGCAAAAAACTATTTGCAGCAGACAACCTTTTAACTAAACTAAAGCTGGTGCCGAGAATGTTGAGATTCTCTTGTCTCTGGGCCCTGTGCCACTGAACTGGCTGCACCATTGGTAGCTACGCCCCTACTCACAACTTCCCTTCATAATTTCTTGCTACTTGTTGCTTTGCTGAAAGCCATCTTTTGACCACCTGCATAGACCTCTCATCCTACTAACTGCCCATAGTGCTCACTTTAGTTTTTTGCTCCATCATTACTTGTTTCTTTATCACCTGAGTGTCAGACATTTTCTAATTTGTTGCTTTGGGCCATTTTAAACTGTAGGTTTTGCTATTGTATTAATTTCATCATTTAATTGTTCTAGACCATGGCATTTTGGAAATTTGTTATTGTTTCTCAAAAATATATGAAACACCATAACGTCCTGTAGGATGTATTTCCTTCGCAAAAACATACATAGTAAAAAACAAAATAAATATGAACAATAGTCGCATATGAGCAATGTTGCATGCACCACTGTGAGTAACACAGCTACCCCAGCAGCTATATCTCAATCCATTAAAATGAAATTTGTAATTTATCAAAAATATCAATTTGGGCCATTTTGTGTGGTCACCCCCTTTTTGTTGGATTATATTGCTGGTTTTCTGGCTCTGCATACTGGAACACTGTTGTCCAGTGCCCAGTGTATGTGCTCTGACCCCATATACATGGCAACATTAGCTATGCACCTACTTGGCATATTTAAATTACCTATAAGTCCATTGTATGTGGTACCCAGGGCCTGTAAGTTAAATGTCACTAGTGGACAGCAGCCCACATTGTGCCACCACAAGAGTAACAATACCAAATATGACTGCAGACCTACCACTTTAACCTGTCTGCTCCGTTTTAAAACTGCAAATTTGACTGGTCTAAATAACCTCTTTTCACCTACTTAAACACTAATTTAAAATATTAATAGGTCACCCCTAATTATGTCTTAATGCCAAATAAGGCAGGGAACAAGGTATTTAAAATGTTTAATGTAAAACATGGCCTTCTAGTGACAATGCCCCAAAAGCTGTTTTTGCTGTTGCAGGGTTAGCTGTTCCATAAAAACTCATTAGGAAAGTTCTTGACTACACATCTAGGGTGGCCACAGGTGCTTTGCACAGGGTAAGAAATGTTCTACCATGTTGGATTTTGGTAGCAATGGGGACTGGGATTGTGTGCATTGGGCACACAGGGAGTGCTGCAAAAGTGGGTAGCTGTCCCCCAGGGAACTTTTTCTCTTTTGGTTAGGTAGGTGTCAAGATTCGCCCCACCCCCAGACTAGTGGCAGGCACAAATCTGGCACCATTAGGCACCCTCTTCAGAACACTACTGGACCTCTGGAAGACAGAGGAAAGATTGCATCTGCTCTTTAGACCAGTGAGAACACCTGAGAGACTGGACGTGCTCCCACTTGTACCCAGGACAAAGAAGTAGAGTCCAAAGGTAATTTGGCTGACCTACTGTTTAGCTTCAGGGACACAAAGCTACAAGGAGCCCACTTTTCTGAAGAGCCCAGCTGAGCAGTTCCAACTAGACTTGATCTGGGCCCTGATGGTGGCTTCTGCTGGAATTATTTTTAACCCCCAGTGCTGTTCCTGAGATCCTGGGACACTTGGCTGTATCTAAGTGTACTTCTTCTAACATCCTGAGAACCTGTAACCTTTTGGCACCAAAGAACTCTGGAGGACCGGGACAAGTCTGCCAAGATAATTTGATCAAAGTGCATTGTAGCTGGGCCAAAGGTTCAGTCTGCTACCCCTTTACGCAGCAGAATTTTATTTTCAGCCGGACTTTGCGGAGAAGCTATCTGGCCATGATTGTCTACAGCTTGTAGGCATGGCCTGCTGGAGACATCTGAGGTAAAAAAAGTGACTAAGTCCCAATATAGAAATTTTCACAAGGAGAAGGCACTAAAAGTATCCAGATTGTGCAAGACCTACCTTGGCACGGATTTTGAATTTCTCTCAAACTGAGCTTTCACACCAAAAGTCAATAGCTTCCACAGGACAACTATATGGACTCTTGTCGCCCTCCTCAGCCGCAGCCTGCTGCCTGTCCCCGCTCAAAATGTTTTACTTAAATCTCAGAGACTAAGAGGGTCATTAGGATCTCGGGCGGATCTCCACCGCCCGCATGGTGGAGGTGATCCGCCCGAGATCTGTCCCAGCCCGCCACCCATTTCCCCCGCCATATTAATATGAGGGGGACCACGGCGGACGGAAAGACCATCTGCCGCTTTTCCGCCTGGTCGACTTTAAAAGAGTTTAATATGGTGGCGGTGTCTGCTAGACACCGCCATCCATATTATGATGGGGTGGACACATGCCGCCGCCACGGAAAGGCATGCGGGAATCTCTTGCGGGGGCCCGTTGCGTACCCCCACATTGCAATGTAGAATGTGGCAGGCACCGCGCAGTGCCTGTCACGTTGTGCATTGAAATGCATGACGTGCATTTTAGCATTGCGGCGGGTGGTGCTGACAGCCACAATGTTAAATATGTGGGATGCGCCCGCCACTATGGCGGGTACAAACTAATGGCCTGCACGGGACCCCCGCTCTTATGGCGGGTGTTCCCTTTTTACGTCGGGATGTCCGCCCGCCATCCTAATCCTAAATCTGAAGGTAAACCTTCTGACTAGGAATAACTTGGTTTCTGTATCCGACCCACACTCCATCGCTGTCACCCTTAAATCGTACCGAAGTCCCTGCCAAGTGCAACAAGGCTGTGGTTGGTGCTTAATGCTTTTTAGTGCTATTTTCATTTGAAACTTTGAAAATGTATCACTCCGGTTTTCATTATTGGATTTTTTGGCAATAACTTTGGCGCTGTTTGACAAATCTTCTCAAAACTTTCCGGAATGCTCTTATTTGGTTTGTTTGTGCATGGAAAGTTTTGGGATGATCCCTCAAGTGGGGGCTGGGAAAAAGTGGAGATACCAAAATGTAAAATCAAAATTAAGTTCCATAGGCTTTTTAAAGAAGCACTACTACAAACATTTCTGAAAAAAATTGCACCAATTTTGGCATCAAGCTAGATTGTGGTCCAGAAAATGTGTTTTTTGTGATTTGGTATTCATCCGTTCAGTAGTTTGAGATAATAAGTCTCAAAACTATTCATATGTTTGGACGGTTGGACTCGAGGGACTTTTTCTAGAGTCTCTTGAACCCAATTAAAAAAAAAATGTGATTGTCCTAGGCAGCTTTTTTTCCCTTGGGCCAATTCACTCCTGTGGCAGTGAGCACTCTGATTGGTTGCCTGAAACAGAAGCCAAATGTTGCAGGCAGCCATTACAAGACTTTATGCCTGATTATGATCTTGGCGAATGGGATACTCTGTTACAAACGTGACAGATATCCCATCTGCTGTATTACAAGTTCCATAGGATATAATGGAATTGTAATTTGCTGGACGGGATATCTGTCACATTTGTGATGAAGATCGTTATCAGGCCTTTAGTCCTCTATTCTGAATTTGATTGAAAAAATATGTAAGGGCCATGGAGGGAAACCCTGTCCCCTTAAGCCTTGTTCCAAGACGGCCACCCAGGGCTAAAATATATATATGTTTTAAAATAGCCACAATCCTCCAGGAGTCCCACAGGAGTCCTACTGGACTCTTGTGGCAGCACAAATTTAATAGTGGTACCATCAGAGTGAGGCAGGACTCGGGGGTCTTATTAAGAAATATTTGGGGAGTGTGAGTGGGGCTCCTCTCACCTAAGCAGTCATTGCCCAAGGGACCCCATCACAGGGGCTAGCTAAACTCAATAATAAAGGGGAGGGAGCAAGCAGCCCCCCTTCCCACACCGCCATTGGGCCGTGGAGACCCAATCCCCCAGAGCTAAAATACCAAGAAAGGGGGATGGGTTAGTCATGCTATTGGCAACAAGGACTCTATCACCCAGGGTGCAATAATCTCTAGTGCCCAGGTATCCACCCCTGAACCCCTGAGACACTGTCGCTCTCTGCCTGGGAGAGTGTGGGCATACCCTGCCCACACTCTTTCGGGCAGAGAACTCCACTTTGCTCCTGCCCGGTGGGAGCAGTTGTAAACAGCTGCTCCCATCAGGTGGGAGCAAAGACAAAATAAGGGCCTGATCATGATGCCAGTTGGACCAGCTTCTGCAGTCCTGTTGGAGGTGGTCGATCACTGCGATCTCGACAGAAGCAGTTGGTCCAGCCAATGGATAACAATGCATGCCTCCTGTGGTCTGACCAACCTCTGAAAGACTGCCAATTCTGACAGCCTTTCTCTGAGTGCTGAGATGGAAGTCAGAGAAAAACAGCACCCATAGGGCAGAACAGGGATCTCCGACCGCCATTTGGATTACGATGCACCAGGACACTCCTTGGAGTAATAGGTAGCACTCTAGAAATACCTTCACAATGACATTGACATTGCTCTGTGTTCCTGATGAGCCGACCGTGGTGCTAATCTAGCTATCGGAAACAATGAATTTGGGGTGCATACTCGCCCAGTCAGCTTCTCTCTAATTGTCTCCAGCCAGGATCCCTTTCTCCAGGTAGCCCCTACACTGAGTCAGCAGAACCCCGACTATGACCCTGTGGGCCCCGGAATGCGGGTAAGTCAGTTGGTGGCATGTATCCCCTTGACTGCTCTGTGCACAGCTCACCACACTCCAATCAATGGGGTACATGGTGCACAAGGCATATCCTTACACATACTACAACAATCAAAAGGATGGGTGGAGGGTCCGAGGAAATGTGTAACAACCTCAGCACAGTTACAATCCCCCTAACAAACTATAGAATACACAAAGAGTAACTGTGGGTCTTTAACAAAGAGAAGGCTAAGTGTGTGTGGGGATGACTATGTGTGTGCTTCCAACTTAAAGCAAACAACCGGACATTTACCCCATGTGAAAAATGTCCATCAGTTACTTTTCCTGTGCCGCCCAATTCATCAGTTGGTCTACTTCACATAGTAGGCAATCCATATTTTTACCATCTCTTGAGATATTAAAATGAGATGGATGGTTCTGGTGATGTTAATGCCCAAGATGATTGGTGGATGTTGTCTGTTTGTAACTGAAAGCAGTGCATATGTGATTTGTGAAAAGAAGAAAGTGTGCTCGTGACGCACAGGTAAGTGCCATGCGATGTAGTTGGCTCCTCAGAAACGATGCGCGCGTTGTTTAGGATGGGGGTTAAAACATGCAGTTAAATGCAGGCCTTTAAGCGAAGGGGAGACAATGATTTGCTGTATAGATTAACTGTGGCATCCATTCTTCTGTTCTAAAGCGGAGGTATGCTCCCAGAAACGATCGCGTTTTTTGACACACACTTAGCCTTCTCTTTGTTAAAGACCCACAGTTACTCTTTGTGTATTCTATATCCTTACACATGTCATGCATGTGTGTACGTATCATTTATCCTGTGATTGTGCAAGAGCTTGCAACAACATATTTTGGGGTATGTGTACAGCTATAGATGAGACCTCAAGTGGTAAAAGTGATTGCATCAGAATATGGCAGGAGAATTTTCCTGGCCTTGGCGGTCGGAATCGGATTGCAGCAGCGGTGTTCAGATGGTCGGTCCAACCTGCATGTAATCAGGCCCAAAAAAGTGACAGCTCCTGCAAAGCTGGCTGGGGTAATGGGCAACAGGGGCCCTGGGGCTTTCCCTGTGGCCCCCAATGTAATGCCTTGTGGTTAATAAATTGGTCAAGAAAACAGTCAATTACACTGTACTAAATCCTCCATCCAAATATTTATTTATATATATCCACTCATTCTTCAATGCAAATTGCTATATATATATATAATGCATATTTAAATACCGAAGCAAACCACATTCACTGGATGATGTCATCAGTGATGTCATCAGTGATGTCATTTGAGATGTCATCAGTGATGTCACTGACCATGTCATGAATGATCTAATATGTGACATCAGCAGTGGATTGCGGGTGCGTGAAATATAGTTAGCACAACTAACTATATAGGAGCAATTTCAATGGTTTTTTAAATGCTAATTCCTACTACATAAGGCCTGAAACCTATGGTTTTTTCAGTGAATTCGCAAGGTTTTTTAAATGCTAATTCTATTAGCGGATAACGTTTAAATATGTTAATATCCTTGTGGGACCACCTGAGCAGCCCTAGGGGGTCAGGTTCTTTCTACCCTGCCACCTTTTTGCATTCTACACGTTTGTTTTTCTGCTTCTTTTGTGCCTCGGTCTTCCTAGCACAAGATGAATGCCAACACTTCCTGGTTAGAAGTATTGACAGCCAATGAGCATGCTGCTTTCCTGTGAAAGGCATGCTGAATGGCTGCCACTGTCTGTCAACTCTCCAAACCAGGAAGTGTTGGCAGCCATCTTGTGCCTCGGTAGAACCAAGGCACAAGAAAGCAGTGAAACAAAGGTGCAAAACACGCAAAGGGGGCAGGGTAGAAGCCCCCTGACCCCCTAGGCCTGCTCAGGGGGTCCCACAAGGACCGCCCAGGCCCAAAAATATATATTTTTTCTGGTTTTCCCTATGGTACGCTCAGGGTACGCGTACCGGGAAGCGCACATGTGAACGCACCCATCGCTTACCCCGTGAAAATAAAAAATAAAAAGTTTTTTGCCCTTCAGGGTCCTTCTAGGCCCCCCTCAGAAAACCTAGGCGGGTCAGGGGGTGTCTACCCTGCCCCGTTTTAATAATTTCCCCCTTTTTATTTTCACCTCTTGTGTCTCGATTCTACCGAGACACAAGATGGGGGACTCTCCGGACTGTTTAGAATGTTGACAGACATCCGAGAGCCAATCAGTTTTCCGCTCGCGCAGTCCCGTGGCGCGCCGGGTGCACTCCCCGGTACTCGTACCGGTGAGCGCTCGGAGCGTGCCTATAGATATATATGTGTTTTTGAAGTTAATTTTCGAAAAAAACACTGGAGCAATTTTCACCAAATATAGCAAAGGCACATCTGCGTACCAGTCCCTACAAGTTTGCAAAGTTTGGTGTAATTCCGTTCAGCGGTTCGGGCTGTAGCCTTGTCAATTTGTCCAATGGAAATTAAAATGGGGAAAACACGTTTTGGGACCCCCCTTTTTTCTTGGCCCCCACTTCACGAATCCCCCCGAAACTTTCAGGGAAGGAGCGGAGCGGATCTGGCCTAAAGTTTGGAAAATTAAACGCAAATTTCTCAACCGCCGCCAAAGTTATTCCCAATAGAATGTTGCGGATTTCCTATGGTAGCTAGGTCCTAACTATATATACCTACTGGCTATTGCCAGTAGGTAAATATATATATATATTTATATATATATACTTTTTGGGTTAATTAATAATCTTCACATTAAGAGTTTTATATTTGTTGAAAATGAAAGGGGTTATTCAAATATGTTAGGTGTTTTGAAGTAAAGTACTTTCCCTACTGTTACTAGGGAATAGTAAATGTAACCCCCCCCCAAAGTCCAATGTTTTCCCTATTGCTGCACAGACTCGAATTGGAATAGCAATAATACCCCTCCGTGGTCCAGCACTTTCCCTACTGCTGCAAATACTGAAGTGGGAATAGTAAATCTTAACCTTCTGAAGTCCAATGTTTTCCCTACTGTTGCACAGAGTGGAGTGCGATTAAGGTAAGTACATTTTATTCTCGATTAATTGAAATCAGACAAAATAAAATCATAAAACGAAAACATATTACGGGATAGGATTTTAAAACCACTTAAGTACGTAAAAATGCTTTCAAATTACAATTTTTAAATTTATTTAAGATTCCTAAAATATCATCCACCAGGTTTCTTTGATTGAACAAAATTACTCACTGGTCCTCCTTTCTATCCCCACTGAGTAGACCCTTGAGTACAAGTCTTAAAGTGCAAAATTGCCATCTCGTTTGTAAATAATTTTGTCACCTCATTTAAAATATTTTGGCAAATACGTGCAGTGAAATTAAACTGAAATAGGATCATAAGGTTCCAGTTTTTTAGTCGCAAGTATCAGAAATGCGTTAAAAGTGCAATTCAGACTTGTACCTGATGTTCTAAAACATGCTTTTATTGCTTGTCTGCATGTACGTATTCCCCGTTTATTAAAGAGTGTCTTTAATAGCCCCCCTCTTTCTTCCAATAATGCAGGACAGAAACAGACTTAATGAATAATGTTTTCTTCTCCATTTTTGCATAATCTGCACCTTGTGGTTTTTGTTACACACAACCAAGGCATTGCATGAACCAGGTTCGGGAGAGGACCAAATCGTGCTCTTATAAGAAAATGTTTTGCTTCATAGTCCCACCAGTCTCTAGATAGGGCTCTGATTTAAAAGATTTACATTCGTTCAGTATCATCCAGGCAAGCGCCATTTTATTCCGTTGATGACTTTTTAAAGAGTAAAAGAGTATAGGGAAGAAAAATAATGCATACAGATCGAGCTGAAAATATGTCTATTGCTGTTTGTTGATACTTCCAAGATGGTGAGTTTCAAGTTGTTTGGACTTCTTTCCAGGAGAATTTGGCACAGAGGATTAGTAAATCCTACCCTTCTGAAGTCCAATGCTTTTCCTACTGTTGCACAGACTGGAGTGAGAATAGTAAATCTTACCCTATCGAAGTCCAATGCTTCCCCTACTGTTGCACAGACTGGAGAGAGAATAGTAAATCTTACTCTTCTGATGTCCCATGCTTTATCTACTGTTGCACAGACTGGAGATGTAATAGTACATTTTTCCCTTCTGAAGTCCACCACTTTCCCTACTATTGCATAGACTGGAGTAGGAATAGTATATCTTACCATTCCCAAGTCCAAGGCTTTCCCTCCTGTTGCACAGATTGGAGTGGAAATATTACATCTAACCCTTCCAAACTCCAGCGCTTTCCCCACCTTTACAAAGACTGTAGTTGGAATAGCAAATCTTACCATTACAAAGTCCAACACTTTCCCTACTGTTGCATAGATGGAGTGGGAATAGTAAATCTTACCTTCCCAAAGTCCAAAGCTTTCCTTACTATTGCACAGCCTGAAATGGGCATAGTAAATCTTACCCTTCGGAAGTTCAACACTTTCCCAACTGTTGCAGAGACTGGAGTGGGAATAGTAAATCTTACCACTCTGAAGTCCAATGTGCTCCCTACTGTTGAACAGACTGGAGTGGAAATAGTAGATTTAACTCCTTTGAAAGCCTTCACTCTCACTACTGTTGCATAAACGGGAGTGGGAATAGTATATATATTATTCCCAGACTTCAGTAGTGCTTTTTATTTATTTAAATATATATATTATTATTATTTATTTAATTGTATATTATTTGTGTGTATATATTATAAATAGTTAATGTTTTGAGTCAATGTCTTTTTGGGGATTTGTTTGAGTTTAATAAAATTGTTAATTTATTTAATGTTTTGTAGCTGATTTGTTAATATTACCTATAGTAAGCTGAGTAAACTATAACTGGTGAATATTCGTTTTTTTTGTTTTTTAAACTTTAGTTATATGTTAAAGCGTCACCTAACTATAACCTGTGAGCTTCTAGTTTGTTTTAACACAAGCTTGGATCTTATTACCACACCTATCTATAATGTTACTTTAACCTTTATTTTTTCAGTAATTTGTTTTATTTTAACGTAAGGTGAGATCATATTACCATGACTAACTATAAAGTCACTTAAAGTTTTATTTTTTCAGTGAATTTCTCGGTTATTTTGATCATATTTAGCAATTCCCCTACTAAGCATGGCTTTCAGCTGTGCACAGGGGGTTGCTGCCCTGAGCCCAGCCCGGGCCCAACATCCATAGGTACCTAACCCCCACTGTGCATGGCCTTCAGCTCTGAGCAGCAAGGGGCGGCCGTGGGTTGGGCCTTAGGGCCCTGCACCCAAACCCACCATGGGTTGCTAACAACCTGTGGCTCACAGCCTTCAGCCTCTTGCCATGCACTTGAGAAAAGGTTTGCTTATTAGTTTGCTGAAGGGGCTGGACTCCAGTCAGGCCCAGTGCCCAGCTCCTCGCAGGTTGCCTACTCCTGCTGTGCTGAGTATTCGGCCATATGTTGCAGGGATTGGCTGGCAGGTTTCCACAAGTAAACTGGTGTGGTACCACAGTATTATCAGATTGACCCTTGAGGGACAGGTCCCGCAGAGTTCTCCAGTACCTCACAGGAGTACCACGCTGGGTCCTGTGACAGTGCTGCGGTGTCCACAGCACCAATTGTCTTTCTTTTGGCGCCGTGGAGGGGGGTCCCTGTGGCCCACAGACGCCAAGTCCCCTAGTCCCTTGATGGCAGGCACAATATTTTCTTCTAAATTGCGGCTAGCCAATCAAATCACTCGGTACTGTGAACTCTAGACCAGTTCTGATGTACCAAAATGGCTGACGGGATAAAAATATCTCAAAGACAATCAGAAGGCTCTATTTTTTAGCTTTCAGTACCCTTGGCTCCTGAGGGTCCAACCTTCCAGCTATATGTACGTTTTTAAACCCCTTCAAGCCCAACAAAACACCTTTTTGAATTAAATTTTTCCAGAAATGACTTAACTGAATTACACCAAATTACATAAAGCACACGCCTTCTAAGAAAAGGTCTAACTTTTTTCCAAATTTTGAATAATTCCATTCAGCCATTTTTTTCTGTTTTGGAAGGCAAAGTTTCCTATGGGAATGAACATGAGAAATCAATGTTTTGGGATGCCACTATGTTTGGCCCTTAATAGATCAGCGCCCACCTTTCCATGAAGGAGCTGAAATTGATAAACTTTCTTTGGTAAGTTTCATGCAGTTTCCTCAAACAACAACAAAGGTATTAGCAAAACAAAAACGCTCTTGCCATGTACACTCTGACATATCTATAAGTACACAATGGTGACAACCACTACATATATCACAGTTTTACTCTTGCCACACTGACCACGTTCTACAAGCATTGGTTAAGGCGTTGATTTCGCATATGTAATGAAGAAAGAACTGTTTTCATCAATCATCGTCCTGCAAAAGGAAAGAGCTCCATGACAGGTAACACAGGAGGGGAGAGGATGTGGCACAGTGGCCATAGCTGCTGCTCAAGCACTGGGGATCCTGGTTCAAGTCTTTGCAGAGCCGCGCAACATCCTGTGATTCCATGCAAATCACTTAATCTCTCTGGGTGATAAATTGTTATATAAATATGCTACAAGAATAAAGGGCAACATTTTAGGAAAATATAGTCCTACCAAAGCGGATGGTAACAGTATTTCGGTGTGGAAAACTGATAAGAGAAATAGACGAGGAACAAGAATTGGTAAGTGAGGGAAATAGGCTAAAGCCAATAGAAATGGAGGAAAGGTAAGTGGCGCACACAGGAATCAATGAGAATCCAGGAAAGAGAGGAAACGGGATGTAAAGTCCCTTTTAAGTTAATATTAAAAACAATAGATTTCTCAAGTGCAGCGCAAGCGCTGTGCAGGCGAAACCTACTACCAACCTTGGAGCTGATCTATAAGCTCTTTCCTTAACATATTCCACTTCTTGTCACATGGGTGTCAGACTTTGAGATAAACACAACACTTTTTGAACATCTGGCCATATTTTCTATCGCACATTTTCAAACTGATACTACAAACATTCCTGTCTGGAGTTTATGTGTAAGAAACTTACTTTGTAATAAATGAAATGCAGCAATAAATTACCTCATGGATTTCAAAAATTACATGTGTTTTAAAAGCATTTTAACATATACTTTTTTTAATTGTATTTTTCATTTATACATTTGACATAAGCATATTTGACTTCTAAACAATCTTTTCACAGAATTAATTTTAAAACTATATGCAAAATAGTCATGTGAATTATTAGTAATATTTCTATGTGTATCTCTAGTTACATTTTCATTCATCAAACCTTCCCAGTTCATTATTCTATTTGGGATATGTTGTACAGAACCATCAATTATTTAGGACTACACACAGCCGGACTGGCTGTAGCGTGCGCGGGACATTTCCTCAGTGGGTCGCCAGGGCGGGGCCCGGTTTTTGGCCCCTGGGGACCCGGTTTCATTACCAGGGGCCGGCAATATCAGCCCCCTGTAACAAAAGCGGCTGAAACTGGCACTAGTAAACAGCTTGGCCGCACCCCTCTCTCCCCCACGGGGTCAGTCGACCAGTATGCCGGGGCCGGTTTCGGTTACCATTCCGGCCAGTGCTTAATTTGAGCCTGTTCTTTCCGGTTCTCAGTACCGGCACTTAATTGGTTTACGGTGCTTGGCACAGGCACCTAATTGCCAACACCATACTAGGAACAGTCCACCACATGGTGGCGCTGCTTATCTAATTGAGAAATGGGCAGAACAACGGTAGTTTAGGACTACAATACACATTAAAATTGCTAATACCTGCCTCCCCAGCCATTCCTTTAGCTTTGGGAACCTGAAATTATCTGAACTGTCACATTTATATGCAAGAGAGATGGTTCATAGTTGTTTTGGCAGTGATGACAGGGCGATGGGTGGTGCAAGCTGCAGTGTAAGTGCAGGTTTACCCGTTTTACAATCCAGGTGCTTTCCCCAGCTGTCATGGTTCAGTGGAATTCAGCGGTTTTATTTGGGTCCAGCCGGAACCCCTGGAGAAGCTAAAGTTAAAGGCTGCAAAGATTGAAAGGTATTCCTTACGGCATGGGTACTCACAAACTTTTTCTCGGGGGCCAAAATTACAGTCTGGCTTGTGGCTGAGGGCCGCCCAGATGGGCCTGCGTGATGGAGGCAGGGGTGGTGGGAGAAGCGGGGTCAGGAGGGGCAGGGCTACTGGGGTGAAAATAAAATCAACCCCTTTTCAAAACATGACTAGACAGTGCTGTATTTCGAAATGCGATATATGTGTGTATTTAACCTGAAAAAATGCTATCAATATTTTTTTTTTATTGGGGTCTGTGTGCTTCTGACCATAGTTTTCTAATTTTGCCTTGTTTTGACAAAAACCCAGTTCCCTGCTCTTGCGCCCTCAGTTGCGCAGATACTTGGACACACCCTTCATTTGTCACTCAGAAGACACAACTCATACCCCATGCCTCTTAAAGTCGCTACGAACAACCCTCAATGGGTCTGTTGAGTGTTTGCAGTACCAAGCCCCAAGATCATCCAGAAACACTCAGAAGCGTAAAAGCTAAGTGCATTGATAGAGGTAGGTTTTCTGTTCCCTGTCCAGCCCGCTGTGCACACCCCAGCTAATGAAACTTACCACATGAATGTAACCGCAGGCAATACAAGCAACAGTGACAGCAGGAAGCCATATTCATAATGAACTGAGACAGTACATGCATAAATGGCCCCATGCTGTAATGTGGATGTACCATGTTACTCCGCATACTTTTACTCAGCATACCGTTACAATGCGGTATTTACAATGCATACCATTACAACGCATAGCACTTTGGGGTGCTGGATAGTGGTAAGTATAATTTACTATTCTAACTCCAGTCCCCGTGGACCCTAGGGAAGGTGTTGGATAGTAAATTATACTTATTCCCTATCCTAGAGCGCCCCCCAGCGCAATGCGTTGTAATGGTATGCGGAGTAAAAGTCGCGTTGTAATGGTAGTGTGGAGTAAAAGATGCGTTGTAACGGGTGTATACCCTGTAATGTGTATGCTTGGGCCCACACAATACATTCATTCATGTACTTGGACTGTAATGCACACTTAAAATGGCACAATGTCCGGCATAATGGGCAAGAGAAGTGCTGTGTCTCACATTGCCTTCTCCTAGTCAATGAGCTTGTCCAACAATAGAGCAGAGTTATTGTATTGTCATCTACAAAATGACTATCATCTCAGGTAGGTGCATATCATTTATTAATAATGCATGTATCAGGCAGCACGTCTACTGCTATTCTCCCCTGAGCCCCACACTCAATTACTCTGCTCTTAGGGTCTGCTGTGATCCTTGGTTTTCACTCTGTCCCTGCACTCTGACTCTGACCCTACCTTATGACTGTTTCATGGTTGCCATATTCCTCTACTCTACCCCCTCATCCCACTTCTTTGGCCTTAATAATTTCCTGACCCATCCTGCAGCCTGTCACAACTTTACACTTCTATTGTTTTACCCTTAATGTACACCACTTGTTCTGCCTCTCCTGTTACCCATGGTTATTTCCTTATCTAATAAATGCCCCTCACACTGTCCCTATCCCCACTTTCCATTACCATCATCACAATCTGCTCCCAGTACCTCTTTGCTAAGCTCATAAGCTTCCTCTGTCTGACTCTCCACCTCATGATTACACTGCTCTTCACTCTGCTTCTACTCGTTTCCTGTGCAAAAACAACAGTTGATGGACAGAATGCAGAACAATGTCATGCATTCATCCTAGTACAGAGATCTGGGACTAAATCCATCGTTTTTTGCACTCCACACCACCCTTGTTCAGACATGGCCATATGCAAATCAGCCTTGACCCTGTGCCTCATTGGAACAGTCCAGCCCGAACTGCCAAGCCATGTCTTCCCTGGACCGGAATCAAGCATTCTAGGACCGGTTTCTGGCTATCAGCCAGGATAGCTTGACTCCAGTGGTGTGGAGAGCACGGGACTCACGTTTGAGCATACCCGTCTCACTCGGGGTGACAAATGCAAAAACAACAGTTGATGGACAGAAAGCAGAACAATGTCATACATTCACACCAGTACAGAGATCTGGGCCTGCAGGGTCAAGGCTGATTTGCATATGGCCATGTCTGAACTGGGGTGGTGTGGAGTGCAAACTGGGGTGAATGTATGACATTGTTCTGTATTCTATCCCTCAACTGTTGTTTGTGCATCTACTCATTTGCTGGCCCTTCTATTTCACTATGCTCATAGCCTGTCATTTAACACCTACTCTGGCCCCAAGTTCTTAAACTGCATTCTCTCTCCACACCTTGATGTTTAATGCTGCTCCTGCTCTCCCTCCATCACAGTCTACCCCTATCTGGTGACACCCTTTTAGGGCCACATTTGTCTACTTTTTTCCAGCATTATTTCTCTCACTCTCCTCATAAGCTATCAAACTGCCTACCCTCTAAGTGTGCCCCTAACACCTCATCCTATGCCTAACCTTGCATTGCACGCTAATGCACCACTCTGCGCCCTATTGCGTCACTCAGCGCCAACCCACTCATTGTGCCTGTACTTCTTCACTCTACTGACGGTTCATCCTATTGACAAGACAGTCCCGTGTTCTTCCTGCAGTTTCTTGAGTAATGCACATAGCAAGTTAAATAGCCTGTAAGAATCGTGGGGAAGCTGGGATTTATACATCCGGCTGCTTCCGAGGCATATAACGTTGTGTATAAACTGCATCCCCCTATCCCAATTCCACATGCAAACTTTTCCTAGCACCACTGCTGTCAACATTGAGCCTGTAGGTATCTCATGGAAAGCCATGCCATAAAACAAAAGGCTAGGCGCAGCCCACGGATCGACATTATGACATTTCTGGATCCTTGTTTTATTTCTTTTGTTTACACTACGTGCGGGCATTGAAAGGCTGAGGAAGGAAAGGCCCAGCTTGGCTGAAACCTAACTCAGGGCCATAAAAACATAAATGTAATTACAGAGACAGCTGATTTAGCAGCACCAATTGAGACATTAAAGAGGCCACACTGTGAGCAGCGTGCACAGAGGCGCAACTAGAGTCAAATTTCGGGGGGGCTAAGAAATATTTTCGGGGGGGGGGAGGGGTGGCTGATTCTTAAAGAAAAAGGCAGAGTGGAGCTGCAGGGGCTTTAATCAGGGGTGCATCAAAGCCTCATCAACAAACAAAAGGTCTTTAAAAGACCTGTGAAGTGCTCGTGTGCGGTGCGGCTGTGTGCGCTCGGGAAGCTGTCTCAGCCCGGGCTGACACACACAACGTGGGGGGGGGGGGGGCGGAAGAAGCCCTTTGAGTCCAATGGGCTTTGCGCACCTGCACAGGCAGCACAGGAAATGCTCTCAAAGGCAGGGTGAGCAAGTGACCTCAGAGAGGCAGGTGAGGGCGGGGGCTCCGGGTGAGAAAATGGTGTTGAGTCCTTGCCTGCTGTTTTTCATGGGGGCTGCATGGAGTGGCTTTGAGTACTGCCACCTTATGGGTTACATGGCAGTGTTTGCAGTCAGTTAATAATCAACCGAAATATTTTACCATATATGGAGTTTGGAACAGCAGATAACATGGATCTCTGCAAAAAAGCCATAATTTAAAAATCTTACTTATGCAGACAGGTGACTCGCACTATGCATTTCTCTGTAGCCCTGTAATCAACCAACTAAATTACTTTATGATAATTTAAAACCAAAAACCTTGCACTAAATAACTTAATCATGTAAATTCTCTTGCAAGCATTGCACACTGAACCTTGCTCAATATGCATAGATCTCTGTAAAACGTGGTTTCACTAACAAAGCAATCCAAAATAAGTTTTGCTTTTGCTTTGTTTCATAGCTATGGCCCTGACCACAAAACATTTATGGTCATTGTTATTTTGCTGTAAAAAGCACAGCACTTGATGCAAACATGTTTTAATTTTGTAAGCTAAGAGTCTTTGTTCATGTTAAGGTAGATGCACTACATTTGTAGGACAATAACAACACAAAACCAAAACACTACAAATCATGACTGTGGGTCAACAGCACATCTCAATAGCAATAGTAACACACACATCACACTAGAAAAACATTGCAACAACGCAACAAAATGCAGTAACCTATGTATACAGTACAATAAAACAACACCAACACCTTGTTGCACTCCATGTACACTCGTCCAAATGTGTTTCCTGTTGCACTTCATGTACAGTAGTGGTGGGCTCTTTGGTGAGGGAGAGGATGAGCTGGGTGTTTTCGGCATAGGATACAATGCTTAGGCGGTGTTATCAAACGATGGCTGCGTGGGGGGCCATGTAGATGTTGAAGAGGGTAGGGCTCAGGGATGAACCCCGTGGGAATCAGCAGGTGATTTTCATGGGGTCGGAGAGGAAGGAGGGGAGTCTGATCCTTTGGCTTCTTCCAGTGAGGATTGATCGGATCCAGTCCAGGGCTGTTCATTGTATGCCTGCATTATGTAGTCTGGCAACTAGCGTGCGGTGGGAGACGTTGTCGAAGGTCGCTGATAGGTCGAGTAGGATGAGGGCTGTTGAGTGGCCTTGGTCCAGAAGGTTGAGGATGTCATTTGTGGCAGCTAGTAGTCTCTGTGCTGTGGTTGCTTCATAATCCGGATTGGGACAGGTTGAGGACTGCGTTCTCTTCAATGAATCGTGTCAGTTTCCTTTTGACTGTTTTCTCTGCAACTTTGGCTGCGAAGGGGAGGAGCGAGATGGGCCGATAGTTTTTGATGACGGTGGCATCAGCTGTGGGCTTCTTGAGCAGGGGTCTGACTTCTGCGTGCTTCCAGTCATCTGTGAAGGTGGCTGTTTTTAAGGTGGTATTGATGGTGCATTGTAGTTCGGATTCAATGGCGGCCGCGGCTCAGTGGTATATGTGAGGCAGGGGTCAGTCGGGGCTCCTGAGTGGAGGCTTTTCATGGTCGAGGTGGTGTCTTCAGCCGTGATCGGTGTCCAGTTGGAGATGGTGGGCTGGCTGGTGTTTCTGAGGGAGTTGAGTGGGGGCGTCTATGGCACCTGGTGGATGGTCGATGAAGTTGTCGTACAGGTTTATGATCTTGAGGTGGAAATAGGTTCCAAGCTTGTCGCTGAGGTCGTGGGATTGGGTAATGTCTGTGGCTTCGCTGCGTGGGTCGGTGAATTCTTGAATGACACTGAAAAGTTCCTTGGAGTTGGTGAAGTTGGCCCGGATTTTGTTGTGGATGAAGTTCCTCTTGGTGGCTTTGATCTGGTTGTGGTATTCCGTCATGGTGTCCTTGTAGGTGGTGTGGTTTTCTGTTGTTTTGTTGTTTCTCCAGTTCTTCTCAAGTTGTCTGCAGGTGCGTCTGGCTGCTTGGATAGCAGTGGTGAACCAGGCGGGTTTCCTGGGGTGTTGTCTGTCGGGGTTGCATAGCGAGCGAGCTCGTCCGCACAGTTGGAGATCCAGGTGTGGAGTTCTGTGGCTGCATTGTTTGCATCGGGTGTCCAGGTGTGGTTGTCTCGGGTGAGGGTGGAGTTAAGTTGCTCGTCTGTAACCTTGCTCCAGTTTCTTCATGATGGGAGTGGGGCTGGTTTGGGTGCGTTGGGTATGTTGATGGCGAAATGCACGGAGTGGTGGTCCGTCCATGGCGACTGAGTTGTGTTGTTTGAATTGAATGTTGTTTCCTGCCACGAAGATGGGGTTGAGGGTGTGTCCTGCTCTGTGGGTCGGTGTGTTGACGAGTTGTTTAAGTCCGATGCTGGCAAGGTTGTCATGAAGGATAGTGGAGTTGGCGTCGCTGGGGTTTTCGAGGTGGAAGTTCAGGTCTCCAATGAGTATGTAGCTTGTTGAGGCGATGGCGTGGGGTGCGATGAAGTCGGTGATGTGGTGGCAAAGGGTGTTTGGGGGCCAGGGGTCTGTAGATGAGGCTTCCTTGGAGTGTGGCTTTGTGGGTGGCCTGGATCTGGAAGTGCAGGTTTTCGACGGAGGGGATGGTCTAGCTGGAGGTGTTGAGGCAGTGGGTGCTCTTGTGGGCAATAGTGAGGCCCCCTCTTGGGTGGTTGGGGCGGTTTTTCCTCTAGATCTTGTATCCTCCTTGGATGGCGGTGCTGATGTTGGGGGCAGAGAATGCGTTGGTCCAGGTCTCTGTGAAGAAAGCAATGTCGGGTGAGAGAGAGTCGAGTAGGTTCCAGATTTCCATGGCGTGTTTGTCTACGGAGCGTACATTGAGGAGGATGCATTTTAGTGTGTCGCCGGTACTGGTGTTGGCGGTGTTTGAGGTCGGGGTGGCAGTTAGGGTCTGGTGGCAGTGGAGGCAGGAGAACAGGCAGTGGGTCATGTTCGGCGAGGCCTGTTGGCATTCTCTGAGTCATCCAGGGTTGAGTGCGAGGAGGGTGGTTGTGTCGTAGCGTTGGGTAGTGGGAGGTCCAGGGTCGCGGACGGATGCAGACGGGCTTGCCTTTGGAGCGCCGGCGGCGCGACCGCGCAGCGACCACCATTAAGTAGGGAGGTGGGAGGGAGGTGAGGCTGGGAGGTGGGAGAAGGGGAATTCCGGGGAGGGAATATAGGGGGGAGGGGCCGCAGGAGCAGCAGCAGCGAAAGGTGAAAGGAACAGGCAGGCACGAGAAAATAAAAACAGTAGTGGAATTAGAGCAAGACCCAGATGGGCACAATAACAGTGGCACAACAGGGAAAAATTAGGAAAAAAACGGCTGAGAAAGGTTACGGTGGTTGCAGGCAGTCTGGTCCCAGTTGGAGCGGGCAGCAGCCTTGAACCTTCCAAGGAGGAGGTCGGGGTCTGGAGGCAAGAGACGGCACAGCGGAGCTGCGGGGAGAGAGTCGACCTAGACTGAGGGTCGGAGGTCTTATGAAGATGTGACTAGAACGTGCATGGTAAATGGTAAGACCCAGCTGTGTTTTAATTATTTTGAATCACAAAGGTTTCCTTTGGATATATTTATACTTATTATTTTGTCCCATTCTCATTTCCACTTGGTGTACCTTAGCACCAACGCCACTAACAGAGACTGAGGTATGTTGAGGGCCTAGGATGAATCTTCATCACTCCCATTAAATCTGGATACTGAGGTTAGCGCACTTGTGAGATTGCCTAGCTCATGTTTACCTTCCAGCCTGAGCAATGTATCTGTCAAACACTTTACTGATTGCTCTAAATGTTACCACAACAGTTCTCAGAACAAGACTCTCCATTTTGAACTACTAGCAGTATGACGGAAGGTAGAAACCGGTGTTCAAGGCACAGAAAGGGAAAAGTCAAGAAAAACAGCATTGTTTCTAGATCTACATGGTACCGACCCGTAGGCGCTTCTTCCTCCCATTTGAAATCATAGGATTCCCAGTTTCTCCCAACCTACGATTGCTCCAAGAACAGTTTATTCCTCACCACCAGTTAATGCATTTCATCATGTCCAAGTGATTGAACCTTCTAGTCTAACCCTAACTCCACCTAAGGGCTGTTATAAAGATAGCCATAGATTTAATTTAATTTAATTTAATTTAATTTAATTGCGGGTTTATATAGCGCTAGGATTGATTCCCGGAGGAGTATCTCCGCGCTTCGACCGCTGGGGAACCCGTCTTGGCTCACCCTGAGAGATGGTCCCTAATGGGTATCTCTAAGGTGCGACCAAGCATCCCTGGCGGTCTGGGGGGGCCGTTGTGAAGATAAGGCAAGCTAATGCCCAGAGTTGCCGAGTGTGGTCCCTGACTGGAGTAGGCACCGAGGCGAGAATTATCGAGCCCGCTGACCCTGGTCCACGACCCTGCCGCGTCGGGAATCGAACCCTGGTCCCGGGCCGTCCTCTGCTTACGGGTCTGCCGCCTCTAACCAGTGAGCATAAAACAATGTAGAGCATTCAGGTACAGGGGTTTCATCACTTTAATGATTGTATGGCTATCATCCCCAATGCCGCCCCTAAGAACCTCTCCACAACACTCAGTTATCTTTGATAAAGTAGCACCCTGTACACATTTGTGAAATCATGTGTGAAGTTCTTTGAAATCCTTGCTAAAGAAAAATCTGCATATATACCTCATGCAAATACTGTAGGAGACCAGGATTGGTTAGCAAGAAAAAATCTACGACAACTAGGTTCCATTAAGTAAAAATTATGTTTCGTTTGACCTTTTTATGTGGAGTAGAAAATCAACCCAGTGGCTCTGAAAATGAAATGACCTAAATCTATGCTTAGAAACCATGTGCTCCATATTAAACCCCTACTCGGTAGACACACGCCTCTTTCCAAAACCTGCAGCAGTTCAAGAAGCTGGAGAGTTGGAATATGAAGTTCAGCGAATACTGGATTATACATTGTTTGACAGCACTGTTTGCTATCTAATTGACTAGAAGGGTTTCGGTCCTGAAGAAAATTCTCGAGAACCAGTGACCTACCTCCACACTGTCAGGCTGTTTTACAGTTCCATACTCTGTAACGACAGGCACTCCAATTTGTAAATGGTAAAGCCTGGACTGGAACAAACATGGTAGAGGGCATATCTAAGGCTCTGCTGTGTTATTCATTTTTTGGTCCTATTCCCCTTTCCTCTTGGTGCACCTTAGCAAAAGGGTCAGATCCTGAGACTGAGGGGCAAGGTTTTATCTTCATTGCTCCGGTCAGAGCTGGATACTGAGTTTTAGGCTTATGTTAAAATAAGTAGAACTACAAAAGAGTAAAGAATGGAATTCTTAAATCAGTCTCAGCTATTAGCAATTGCTTTGGGCCCCATTCCAGTCCATCATTTTTCTCTCATCATGCCACTAAAGACAGAGGCTCACTTATGCAAATCAGTACCAACCCTCATGGCAGCAGTCCACCCTGAACTGCCAGGTGAGGCCTCTACTAGAAGAGACCAGAAGCAATCCCAGTCCAGCCTTGACCTACTAGGTCTAATCAGTGAAGTATAACTTGAGTCTTATGACACAGTGAGCATGGGACTCACATCTGGGCATACCCGTCACACATAGGGCAGAAACTTCAATAACTACAAAGTGATGGATGGAATGCTTGTATTAATCTCAGCCACTGGCATTCGCTCTGGTCCGCATTGCAGTCCATTGTTTTCTACACTTCATGCTATTTTAAACAAAGGCAACCAACAAAAAAGCGTAACACATTAACAGCACACACTAACGCAGTAGAGCAATGCAACTAGAAAATAGCAACAAAAAAACTATACAATCCAGAGAAAGAAAGCAGCACAACACAGTTAAAAAACAAAACCTGACAATGTATCATAACATGACACCAAACATGAACACAGAAATAAACTGGCACAGTGGCAAAATACAGCAAACAAACACTACAGAATAAAAAGACAATAAAATAAGTAGAAACTTCAACACAACAGACCAAATAGACAATAGAGAAAAACACCCCAAATTAACAATACATCACCGAACGCATCAGCAAAGGACATCAGTGCAATTCACAAAATAACAACCCAGTATACCACAACACACATACCTAGAAAAAAAAAACCGTACTGTAAGGCCATGTTAGGTTACGTTGGTGTGCCTTCTTTTGTGATGTGATAATTTGGTGTTTTGTGTGATTGTGCTGTATTGTGTTATTTTATAATACTTTGTTTTACTTTGCACTCAGTTGTTTTGTATATATTGAGCGTTCACAGTTCACACGCTAGGACTCCATGAAGTCGGAAGTGGTGCAACTGCTGTTCAAAATGTTGAGAGCAGGCATTGCTTCATTTTCTGAAGCAAGTACATTCAGATTTTATTTAGCTGTAGTTTTAATAAGGTGCATTGTTTTACGGTTTTACCGGTTAAAATAGGAAGCACAATGGAAAACACTAACCTTTGAACAATTAATTATGAACGCTGCCCTGCCAAGGTCATAGAAGCTTCGCGGCAGACTTTTCAAATGGTTGACCCGCCTAATTAACGAGCTACAGAATATCAATAACTAGAGCTTTCAACTGCAGTATTGTCTTCTGTATGGAGACTGTGAATTGCTTTCCTTTCACAGACCTGATCTCTGACCTGTTGCCGCTCGTGAGTACCTGAAGAGTGTCACTGAGGAGAGGGCGAACAGACCCGCACTTTCCGTGCATACATTTACTTTGCAGCCATGTCTCAAATGTACTTAGTTTCTACACGAACCTATTGCTGTATGAATGTTGCATACGCGTATCCACTGTGAGTTAGTGTGTTGTTGAATGTTGTACTGTTGTTTAACTGTGTTGTGTTATCTATGTAAGGGAGTGTTTAGCACCTGTTGGTAATCTAACTTGACAATCATTTTCGACGACATGGCCATGTGGCGAGCGGCGTGGATGAACTCTACGGCCATGGAAAAGTCTTTTTATTCTGTAAAATAAACTGAGACGCAGACAGCAAAACATGCACGACTACATCCTCCTTTGCAGCACCCCCGTAGTTTTAGCAGAGACCCCGCGGGACAATGTTCCTATTATCGTAGTAGTTGCCAACCAAATGTATCATTGTGCTCGGTCATATCTGCCTCTCAACCAGTTATTCTGATGGGATTTCCTTGCCTTGACAAGGCACATTTTTGTGCCCCCCACTCCCCCCCCCCCCCTCCCCCCGCACCCGCACCTCATTTGGCATTTGAGCAGCCACATTCCTACTCAATAGCTTCCTTTATGGCTTGTCAGGCGGGTGACTGTATGGAGTCAAACTATGATGGACTCTCTTTTATGGACTGAAATAAATGTTTGAATCCCAGTGAAGGGACAATTGAATCATGAAGTTAATTCATTGGACTGCTGGGACTGTGCTGGTCATAGGAGGACAGGTTTGCTTGGTGTTGACCTAACTTATAGAATTGGGAATGGACTGCTGAGGCTTCGGGCTATTTCTAATAAGCCAATGACTGTCTTGACAATGCATCACCTATTCAAGCAGGCCTATGCCCGAGTACACGGAGGCCCTTATTTCATATTTCTTTCATTGCACAGGTTAAGGGGTTTGTGCTGAACATAGTGTTGTGATGAGGGGGTTATGAAATGTGTCTTGTAATGCACATGGACTAGTGCCCTCTGTTGAAGAACAGTTTATGTACAACATATGGGATTTTTGAATATTTTGTTGCTCAATTGAAGATAGTTTCAAGCAAGCAGTATAATTTTTTTTAAGCTCGGACCAATCTGAAATGTGATTTTTCCTCAGCCTTTCGTACTTCTTCGCGTGACTTTTGAGCTATCCATTGACCTCAGTTTTGCAATAATTCAATCTTATCAGGGTCAGTGGCTTTGCTATCTGGCTGGGAAAATCTACTTCATTGTCTATACTTTGCCTTTCTTACACCTGACCACTCCATTGATCTGTGGCATGAAGGACAGCTTGCGTAGTTACCTTACGAGGCCAGCCAAAGGTTGTGATGTGGGAAGGGACTCCTTAATCTCCTACTTTTCCCAAACTTTCCATTGCAAGGGTGGTCCAGCGTGGTTGCCAGACATAGTCTCCTTATCCTCTTATGGTCGCCCACTGGGACCTGGGCCAACTGACTTCTCTTGCTAATGCTCTGGCAGATTTGGTTGAGGGCAGATTGCATATCGCCTGGGGGGGAAGATTTTGTTCAGTACTCTCTGCGTGTTACAACAAAGACAATCCATGCGTTATTCTGCCTCTTTATTCGTCATGACAAAAAGTGGTGAATACCAGCCTTTTTCATAATTTTTAAAGCACATTGCAGACATAGTTATTGTATACAGCTGTACGCGGCACAGTATTGACATCAGTGTACAGAAAAATCAAATCACCTAAGGCTTAACATTGATGCTGTGAGTCTACACATATACTTAACATTCTTATTGAGGTCATTGGTTTTCAGTGAATGAAAAATGCAGGGACAGCAATTTTATCCGCCTGAAGAAATTCATAACGAAGTGTAATATGTGAGGACAAAGTAGTTTAAATACCCATAAATAGCTTAGCCACATGAGAGACCCTAAAAGAACTACAAAGCTGCCAATGAAATTGCCTGAAGAGGTTGGCAAGCTGCCAGGCCCTGGTGGAATTTAAATCATGTGACAGCCTTCTTCGGGGATTACGCAGAAAGCTGAAAGTAAAGTGAAATGCTGATGATTAAGCCTACTAGCGGCTGGCTGATAGTCTTACCCATGAGTAGTTATGGATTACAGGCCACCACCCACTTTTTTAAAATTTCTAAGTGCGTTGTATATGGACCTGGAGCAAAAACCACCTTATTAAACTGCACAATGGTCGCTATTTGTCTACTTCGGAGAGAGAAATGAATGTGATTCAATTTGAACCAGCGGAAAGAATGGAGCAAACTCATTTCGCAGCATAAGTGGCCTGTACATAATGAGAAGTGGGTCCAATTAAATTCCTCCTTATTCAAATATTAAGTGTGGGCCTCTGTTTGAGGAAATAACTGTTTTTCCCACTGCCAGTTGTATAAGCATCAACAATAATTATCAAAAGTTTTTTTCTGACAAAATACAAAAGCACATAATAAACAGAAAGTAGGAGAAATGCAGCCACCTGAGTGTCCTTCGACAAAGAACAAAATGCACAAAAAAAGCTCTGAAACTCTCAGATATAACATATTTACCCTGGTTACACTGGAAAATATCTGGTGCATAGTTTAACCCCCTCAGGAGGCCTTTGACTCGCTACGCAGTGCTGGAACCATGCTGCTATAACCGCTTAACTTTAGGAAACAGAGAAGCACCCTAGTCTTTATTTGAAGCTTTTCTAAATTTGGAAGCTATGGGGCATATTATCAAGAATGGCGTTAAAATATTGCCGATTTAGCGGAGGAAACTGCCGCTAAAGTGACGATAATGCGCTTGATAATAGGCCCTTGCGAATTCCCTTAGAAGCCCAGGTTCACACCAGAACCTGGGCTTCTATGGGAATTCACAAGGGCATATTACCAAGCTCATTATCTTCGCTTTAGCGGCAGTTTCCTGCCGCCATAGTGGCGATAATTTTAACGCCGTTCTTGATAATATCCCCCCATATACCCTCTGAAATACGAACAATTGCCTCTTTTGAAGTATTCAGAAAGGACTACAACACCTGCTAATCTTATCGCTAGCCCCTCGGTCCCTCTACTTTCTCCCCAGTATCTCCTAAACTACACTTGGAGCAGCCAATATACTACCAACATTCATTTTGTCATAAAAGTGTGATTTCTGTATGTTTATTTGCAGGGAATCCGATAATCCTCCACCCAATGTTATGCACTCATGAAAAACTTGTTCTATATGAAATGTTCAAAGCTGTATCGCTGTTTTAATTTGCGCTGACTTCTGTAAAACATGTTGGGTTTAGTAGAACTGGAGTAGTACTATTAAAGTACTACAAAATGCTATTCACTAACCTTCGTGTGGAGATCTTCTCCTCCGCCGTCCGTCTTGCGTATCTTCTATGTGTGGCGGTCTCCGCCCTGGCTGCGAAGGTCTCTGCACATGTAGGTTTTCTTTCAGTAGTAAATATGTGAGGTCCTGTGGGGGGCGGAAAAAATGGTGAAGAATTACAAATATAGGACTTCCTTGCCAACATACTGATCCACTATACACACTCTAGAAGTGTACGATCCACCAAACAGAACTTGGTGGTCACACCCAAAACACTGTATGCAGCCTGAAACTCCAATCTCTCTACATTTTTGCCCCATCATTGAAGTTCACTTTGACAAATGCTATGAATTAATAGCGACACTGAAAAGCTAGCTCATGAGACTGGAACAACAGAGCAATTCATGGTGCACTTTGTACCAAAATTGTTAATATGTTCCTATGTTAAGCAGAATTGTTTTATTTTTCTCTCTTTAGATCTTCTACTGGGTCTTCATCTCGAAACATGCCTGTCACATATTTTGTTTATGTATTTATGAATTTGTTAGCAGCTTGGACATATTTACCACCATAGATCTATATGAGACTTCATGCTCATGGATTCTAGATAAATGCATTAATTTGCTATGATTATAAGTGCAAGTATAAGAAGTGTGAGACTGCTTCTCACACAAAGTGTAGCAGTCTCACATTAGTCGCAGTTTGACCTTTCCATCCGCATCCATTAGGGTGTCCGAATAAGCAAAGGTAAATGGATAAAACATGGCATATTTCGACCAAGGATCTCCTTACTGGCCATGTGTAAGCCAATTTACCTTCATTAATTCTTTGTCCAGCACACAGTTATGTCACATCTTGGCCTGTATGTACTCTACTTCCATTGTTTTCTTGAATGGGGTAAACCAGCTGAAAGTCATTTATATGAATCTGAAAGTTCAAGTATGGCTGTCTTGATAACGTCAGGCAGTAGGCAGAGATTGCATGGAGTTAGAAAAGTGATAGTGTCCATGTGAATAAATACGAAGTATAGCGAGGTGGAAGAAAGATGCATACGGTGGGATCATGCTTGGGCCCTCTTGGCATTTGACACGTCAAGATTCAGACGTTCCAGAGAATAATTTTGGCACATGCACATAACAAATTACGCCATGGGCCTTTGGATTCTCTTGCTCAGGCATAACTTATTTTTCTGAGTAGACTTGTTTTGAAAGTACCATTTCTCTGTATCAGATATAGTATGGTATGATTTTACTTTACAGATAGGGGTCCCATTACATAATTGTAGGAAATACCGCTTTTTGTACCATCACCCCCAGAGTTTTGAACGGATGCTGCTAGTTTCTTTACTCAGATAGTGCTCTGAGGCCTGCTAACCGACCTTGGTGCCTGTGCCCTGATCTAAAAGTGTGTATCTTTGATTTGGCTTATACCCTATTGGCAAAATCTAACTTGATTGTAAGTCCCTAGTATTTAGTACTCTGGGCCTGTAAGTTAGGGGGTTTCTCCAGGGACTTCCATACTTGTTGGGCTTCTCCGGCCGCGACAAAGGTAAAACATGACTCGTAGTCTACCACTGTAGACTAAAAGGACAGTTTTTAACTTCTCACTCGACTGTGTCATGTAAAGTAATGGCATAGATAAGTCCTCCCTTTTTAATATATGCAAGTCACCCCTACAGTAGGTCTAGCGAACCCTAAGGCAGCGTCCTATATATTAGGACGTGGAACGTGTGTTTTTCCATGTTCCAACTGTAAAAACATGCAACTTTTGTTTTTACTGTGGAAACTAGTAGCCCCATTGGCAAGTGCAGAGTTGCAGGCTGGCACAACAGCGCATGTTAACTTCTGACTGGGACTACTAAAGTTGGTACTGTAATGTAACAAACAACTCATGCCATTAAGCCCGACTTTGATTCCTAAGTCAAAATTACTGTAACTTGTAGCAGTGTGCAACTCATACAAAGTTGCCACTTGTGCTCTAAATCCCCTGTGCCCATCCATGGTTGCACATGAGGTCTGTTCCAGAGACAGCTCTCTGCCCTCCTTATGAGACATACAGACATCTCCCAGGAAAGGAGACAATAGAAGCCTGGCAGGAAGCTGCACAGGTGTTAGTCTAAGAGGCGAGCTTGAAAGGAGAGCCACCTTTGGAAAACAAATGTTGAACATTTAGGAGAGGGGCAGCTCTATTGTTTAGTTAGACATGATGGCACTCAGGAAGGAGAGGGGAACCAATTGCCAAACCAGTTTTCAAAGGACATGGAGCCCCCTTGTTAGCCACACCTCTGGACTGTCTAGAGAGCCCTGTATGCCAAGAGAAGGGCTCTGCCATGTTGAAATCAGGGTGAATGCTGCATCCTTAGATAGCCAGATGCCACACGTTGCAGAAAATGGTCATCAAGAGTGATGGCACATGTTAGCACATCGGCTAAAAGCTGCTTCTTACCTTGAGGGCATTATCTGAGCATAAATAGGACACTCAGAACCTTATTTCTTATTGAAATGGAAAAGAGTACCAAAGAAGAACTACCCTGCTGCACCAAGGACCCTAGGAAGGAAGGCTGCACCAATGTGGGCTGCTCCTGTTGAACACGGGGGACAGCAAAGGAGAAGGACTGTGCCTGCTGTTTCCTGCTCTTGGAGAAGTCGTTTCCTGCTGGGGCAAATTTGTAGTCCAGATCTTTGCATTGTCTCCACTTGACGCTGTGCAGCTCCAAAGAGCAGAACATGACGCTCAAAGTTTCACCCGGTCTCTGAGACCTGGGAGAGTTTTCAGAGTGCAGCTTGATCACCCATAAGACACGTTATCGCCCAGGGAAGGATTCTGCAGTAACCGTGATACTGGGCAACTGATAGCTCACTGGTGATTGGACTTCTACCAGGACTGAGAGGACCTTAAGGGAAAACGACCCCTGTGGCCAGGACCACCTCACCAAGTTTGTGGACTGAGCAGGAGCTGCAGAAAGAGCCCCGTTGACTGCAGCGCCTTCATTGCATCCTTGCGCATCTTCATCATCCTGCATCCCTTATATCAGAACCACTTCCATAGAAACCTATAGCAAGAGAAAAAAAGTGCCTGGAACTAACTGATAATTGCTTCTCCTGCCAAAGTAACTGTTTCTACGGACCTTGCTGGTTTCCCTTAACTAGTTCCCAGGCAGAGTTGGTCCCCTATGTAAGGTAACTGGAAATAACTGCATTGATACTTTCACAAGTTTTTCATGGAAAGATTTCTGCCAAATTTGTTGAAGTTGCCAATGTTTATTCACTGTTAAGTGAAAAAGTGCATATTTACAATACCTTGTAAATGCTGTAACTCTGGAATCCTTTGGTGGATCTTTTTCATTGTGGTGTCTAAAACATATAAAAATGCAGTCTATTTTTATAAATTGGTGTCAAAGTTTTGAGTGTCTCGTTTATTTTTTTTCCAATTGTTTTGGCGCTGTTTAAATGCTTAACTTGGTCCCTTCATGTAAGCCTGAGTGCTCGGAACTACAGCTACCTAGGGTTGAGCTAAGGGTTTCACAAACTAAACCTACTGGGCCTTAATGGTTTGACATGTGTATTAAACTGTGAGATCGCACAACCACACCATATACTATACCCAATTTCCTTGCACTCTGTAAGTCAAATCAAGTGAGAGTAAGCTAGCCAGGGAGCAATGGAGTTCAGTGGTAGATGGCATTGATCGAGGTGTGGCGGGGCAGGGAGCAGGGCGCTGGTAGGGGTGAGGGGGTGTAGAAAAAGAAAAAGAAACTTACCTCCTTGTCTCGTCTCACCTCCGTCATCTCTCCGCGTCCAGACGGAACTGGGGGCGAATCACAATGCTGCTGTCAGCAGCGTTGTGGTTGGTCTGAGCACTGTGGTTTGGTGCTCAGACAGGGACTGGGAGCAAGGGCATGTTCTCCACCCAGGCTGTAATACAGCCAGGATTATAAACATGCAAAGTACGCATGATTGTTTGGCCGGCCCAAGACAGCTGGCAATACCGTCATGTGCACTTTACAGAGTGCCCACCACTCCTCTACCTGCGCTGTGAGCAGAGCAGCCCTGCCGCGCCCTGCAAGTACCTTAGCAGGAAAAAAAGGACAATAATGTTGAGTTATTATCATTATCATTTTTTTTTTTTTACACTGCTGAAGATGTTTGGCGCCGCCACTGTGAGTGCTGTGCTTGAGGGGCGGGTCCAAGTAAGAGTTAAGCAAGTTAGATATTAAAGGGGACTAGGAATAAAATGCATCTGGTATAATGTCCCCGCCTTTGTAGCAAAATGACAACAGCCCAGCAACTTAAAAATATTCAATTCATGAGGGAGAATAACTAACCGCTCTTTCCCAGAAGTGCCTGGTATGTCACTCATTTAACTCTATTCTGCAAGTAAGAGCCGGACCACAAGGTATCAAATTTGTTTCAGAGCCTGAAGGAGTGATCACAAGAAGGGCAAAGTCTCACTTGTCTATATCGCTCATTATCGCTTATGCTAGCTGACGTTTGTGGATTTTGTGTTGTGGTATAATTGGTATAGAAGTTAAAAATAATTTATAACACCGCTGCATTTATTGAGATAAAAAATTAATGAATTTTTCTCACTTCGGAAAAAAACATGTCCTTATAGTTCCTAAAGTCTTGTGGAGAAATGTAGTTGTGAATCGGATATTTTCTCATGTATTTCTTGACTCTTGATGTGAGAAAGTAGAGTACTCCTAACCTCACTTCCCCTTCACTTGCAGAGGATTTGTATATTTATTCATTTTTATATCGTATATTTCTAACAATTTATAGTTTTTTGTTTTTTTCTCATGGCCCCTCTGCCCCCACCTTCCCTGCCTCTGTGGTATTTTATATCGCTTTCGTTTGTAGTCTTATGAATACTTTATAAACATATGCTTACAAATATTCCCGCTAATTGAATTAGTATTTGTGAGGGAATTATGTTGTGGACACAATTTACTGGTTTATACTAACTGAATTATTTTTTGCAGGTACTGTGATCCAATTAAAATTTGAACCCGAAGTCCTCAGCTCTACCTCACTAATATTTTAGCAAGGATTTGATTTGGGACCTTGTCATCTTTAAATTCATCACATTGTATACGGACATCATCCCTACACATAGACTTGTCCTCTACACCAAATGCCTAAGAACAGTAAGGTGATAAAAAGAGATCTAGACGATGACGTCATCGAATCAGTTAAAGATCTTCTTTCCAATGAGGACTCTGGTGATGAAAGCTTCAGGAAGAGTGAGTTGATGGTTGATGATAAATTGGACAAAGACGGAGACATAGAAGAGGGCTCTGATGTAGAGGATGAAAGACCAGCATGGAACAGTAAACTCCAATATATTCTGGCACAAGTTGGATTTTCTGTTGGTTTGGGGAATGTGTGGCGGTTTCCTTATTTGTGTCAAAAGAATGGCGGAGGTAAGAATAACTTTTCATACACGTGTATCAAGTAATGCATATATGGTTTGCTGTTTAGGCCTTTCGACAATTCTTCTGTTAAGTGTTTCTCTACTATAAACATGTAGGCAACGATGCAACTCATTCCTAAGAAGATATTATTAATGTTTTGTATACTCCAACGTTATTATTGCTTCATCAAATTTAACGTGTCCTTCTTGCTGTTCGGGTCAAACAGACTTTTAAGCAAAATCTATGGAATGTTTAATTTTGTCTCAGATTTAAAAAGTGGGAAGCGAGCAGGGACTTCATAGAATAGGGACACACTACGACATTTTTCACACTGTGCCTCATTTAATAGCTTTCATTGTTTCTAAGCACTGCAGATAACCGGTGTTAATATTACACACGTTAACATACTCAATTTACTGACCTTGGAAAGCTTGAAGGCGGAGTCGGACTTGTTAGGATCAGAACTTGTGGCTTGTTGGTCACTGAAGTTGTCAGCAGTGAGTAGTTAACTCACTGACCCGTCTTACCAGGGAGATTTTGTAAGGATACATGTTGTCAAACAGAACAGTTCTAGGTATGGACAGGAGAGAAGAGAAGAATGAGGCTAAGATTTGTTTTCAAACTGGCACATAGATATAGAAACAAACAAAGAGAAGAAATTAACACATTTTCTTTTACTACCAAGACAAGGTGGCCTGAGTATACCATGCCAAGAAGTCTGTTTGAGCCTGGAGGGATACAAGAGCAGAAGATGCAGTGGCTGAATTTCAGGAGAGCACATTACTCTTAATGCTCTTTTAGGACTGAATAATAAGTAAATCCTCCAATGTCAAGAGGAAATGCTAAATTCGGAAAACAATGCACCTGACAAACTACCTCCACCTTACTATTCCTATTGTGGAGGTTGTCATGATTATTGCTATTATCATTACGTGATTACTACTATTATTATTATTATTGTTATTCAATGAATGCAAGTCTTGATTCATAAACCCAACCATCTAGAAGCGTATCACCAATGCCCCTCACTAACAATTGGAGTTAAAGCCATACCACTTCAGAGGCAACTGACTAAGCAGACTTATAATTAAATCCATCCCAGGACCCATCCGATTCCATTCCTGACCTGCAGAGGCTGGCTTCCTCCTTATTTTATCTCTTTTCCTGAGTAACATACTCCCTCAAAGATCCTCATATCATATACCTATCACACTGGACGATCCTAAGCAAGCACAATCTCTTTTTGGAAAGAATACTTTACTAGTGTAAGGCCCATTCAAACAGAAGTCCAAAACAAGACAAGCATTTGCAATGCAGTCAGTCTTGCATTTGTGAAAAGTTAGAGCTACTGGCATTGTAAATGACAATGGGCCAGATGTACGACCCTTACAATTTGCGAGTCGCAAATTATGTAGTTTAGCAACTTGCAGTTTGCTACTCGCAAAATGTAATTTACAACATTGTCTCTGACACTGGTAGCGATTCCTAATGGGTTCTCAAATTGCATAACACCTTAATATTCATGAGGCAGCTGCAGTTTGAGACCCCATAAGAATGGGTAGCACTCCCAGGGACGGTGACCGGCTATGGTCAATAGACCACCATGTCTGTAACTGCTTTTTTATATAAAGCAGTTAAAAAAAAAAATCCCGTTTTCCTTAAAGGAAAACGGGATGCATTTAAGAAAGTAAAATTAAACATTCCATTTTTTAAGAGTAGGCAGTCCCTGATGTTAAAAAACATTTTTGCATCCATTCACAGAGGGGTCCCCTGGGGACCCCTTCCCAGTGCGAGTGGCTTACCACCTACTTCAAGTTGGTGTTAAACTGCGAGTGCTTTGCGACCGCAATTGCGTTCGCAAAACAATTGTACATTGAAGTGCGAGTCACTATTAGGAAGGGATGTCCTTGGCACGCCCTTTCCTAATAGTGAGTCGCAAACCCTATTTTGCGAGTAGGTAATAGGTTACCAACTCGCACAATAGGGTTTGTACATGGGGCAGACCAATTTTGCGGTCTAAAATGGGCTGATTTCCCGTTTGCGACTGCAAAAATTGGTCGTACATCTGGCCAAGTGTTTTATACTTTTGTTTTTTTGTTTGCAGTGGAGTTATCTTTTTTGCATAGCGCTATTGCCATTTGTATGAACTGGCGGAGCTGGAAATCCAGAAAAAGGGAAATAGGTTACTAGGGAGGGTAGTTGGAAAATAAATGACATAAATGGAAATTAAAAAATAGGGAAGCAGTTGCTGTAAAGGGTCAGGGATAATGCATGACAGGAGAGACCATGATACCAGAGAAGGATTTGTGTGTGAGAGACAGAGAAAGAGAGAGAAAGAGGGTCTAGAGAAAAGTGTGCCTGAGGGACAGGGAGAAAGGGATGGTTAGAGACGAAAGGGGCAAGGGAGAAGGAATATGAGAGGGAGTGAGAAGCAGAGGGCGGTTGTGAGTTTGTGAGAAAGAGATTTGAGCAGAATAGATGAAAGAGAGAGCTCGGGAGTGTTATGGGAAAGAACCCCTTGTGGGAATGGGGCACACTTTTTTTTGTTAAAAGATTAGAATAAGGACAAAAACTCTTGCAACCAAGTAGGCTCTAGGCTTGCCCCACCTGTACATTCTATTCACTATCCTGCCACGACGCACCAAATAATTGGCATCTATTAAAATGCACTTCAATAAACCAGACATGTTCAATTTAAGAATAGAAGAATCTGTCTCACAAAACAATGGTAAGTTGAGGGAGGCTGTGTGAAAAAAACCTTGCCATTCTCAGCGCCTTCCGATCAGGGAGATGTCAAGAAACACCATGAGAGTCCTCATGCAACTTGACAAACACATATTAGGACAACCAAATGGAAAAATACACTATTCCTACATTCCTTATAATTGCTGACCCAATTAGGGATGCACATCAATAGATACCTGAAACATTTTTATATATTTATTTATTTTATTTATTTATTTATAAAGTTTTATATAGCGCAAACATGATCCCGAAGGATATCAGAGCGCTTTACAATTTGAGGAAAAGGAAGGTAATAGTAGCAGTACAATCTTCAGAAGGGGTACCAACCTAAACAAATCACATATGCATACCAAACGCAGGACTTTGAGTGTAGGTCCAAAGCATTAGAGCAGAGGATCTGAGACCCTTTAAAGATAGGAACTTCTTCATGAGGAATATTTTTACCTCCAATTTTAAGCCAACCCTAGACGAGATTCTGAGTATTTCCGGTGGGAAAGCGTTCCAGATCTTGGCGCAGAGCCTGTGAAAGCTCAGTGACACGTATTGTTTTTGCAAAAGATCTGAGGTTTCAGGAAGAGTGATTTAGCACTCTGAGAAGGTCTACCCCTTCTGGGTAATTCTAGCTATTGCGCTAGATAACTGGGGGTTTTGAAATGGAGGGTTCTGTGAGATAGACAGGCAATCTTTAGTTGAATTCTTGCTTCATAGGGCAACCCTTTTAGGGAGTTTAAGACTGGGGAAATGTGCTTGTTCCTTTTGGTCCCCATGAAAAGTCTGGCCGCCGCATTAAGTGATGCCCTTAGTGGGGCCAAGGTATATTTGAAGAGGCCACAGAGCGTAGCACTGCCATAATCTAGCCGCGGCAAAATAAGTGTTTGGACCACTTGCTTGAAGTCAGCTTGTGGGAGGAAAGGTTTGAGATTAATGAGTATCTTCATACACTGATTCACTCCCTTACACACCTTGCTGATATGAGTTTTCATGTTCAGATGCTTGTCTAGGGTGAGTCCGAGAGATTTGGCTGAGTCAACAATGAGGGGGGAGCAGTTGAAGGCAGTGAGGTGGTTCATCCAAAGGTCTATCTTGGGGATGTGATTCGTAGGGAAAAATGACAAGGAATTCTGTTTTTGAGGTGTTGAGCAAGAGGTGGTTCTCAGTTAAGCAGTTATCAGTATTTATTAGGGTAGAGTTGAGTGCTTTAAGGTTATTCGGGGAGGAGATTTTCAGATAGAGTTGCGTATCATCCGCATACATATGAAAGAGAATGTCAGCGAAATTTAGAGCATTAGCTACAGGTTCCAAGAATAAACTACAATTAACTATTTTCAAATCAGCATACCAACTATAATGTTGCATAATTTATGAGCTAATTGCAATGCTTATAACTAACTCCGCGATTCAGAAAAGGGGGGGTGGTGATGAGCAGAGTGTCTGAATTAAGCAGACCACTCTTACCCAGTCCAAAGACCAGGGCTTGATCCATCACCGTTATTTATCTCACTGCATCATCCCAGTTCAGAACCTGGCTATATGCAAATCAGTCTGTCCCTGGCCCAGTGCATCATGGGAACAGGGCAGACTAAACTACCAAGCCAATTCTTCACCAGAAAGGAGACAAGCTACCGGGGACCGGTTTCTGGCATTTCAGCCGTCGTCGGCCCGGCTTGCTTGAATCCTGATGGTGCCGTGAGAAAGGGACTCATGTCTGAGTATACCCTGCCACACCTATAGTGGCCAAAAACGATTCAGAAAAGGGGGTGGTGATGAACAGAGTGTCTGAATTAAGCAGACCACTCTTACCCAGTCCAAAGATCAGGGCTTGATCCATCACCGTTATTTATCTCACTGCACCATCCCAGTTCAGAACCTGGCTATATGCAAATCAGTCTGTCCCTGGCCCAGTGCATCATGGGAACAGGGCAGACTAAACTACCAAGCCAATTCTTCACCAGAAAGGAGACAAGCTACCGGGGACCGGTTTCTGGCATTTCAGCCGTCGTCGGCCCGGCTTTGTCCACCATAAGCGTGGAAGGGTATACTCAGATGTGAGTCCCTTGCTCATTGCACCATCAGGATTCAAGCAAGCCGGGCCGACGACGGCTGAAATGCCAGAAACTGGTCCCCGGAAGCTTGTTTCCTTCCCAGTGTAAGAATTGGCTTGGTAGTTTGGTTTGCCCTGTTCCCATCATGCACTGGGACAGGAACAGACTAATTTGCATATAGCCAGGTTCTGAGCTGGGATGGTGCAGTGAGTTAAAAAACGGTGTTGGATCTAGCCCTGATCTCTTGACTGGGTGAGAGTATTCTGCTTAATTCAGAAACTCTGTCCATCACCACCCCTTGTTGTTAAATATTATAACTAACTCTGGGCTTCATGAACTAGCGTGCTACTCCTCTGCAAAGAGCTTCAACACCTTGTCAGGGGTAGTAAATACTATATAAACCTATATTTTGACAGCCTGTGTTTAAGCGGCACAGTCATGGCCATTTAAAAACACCCCTTCAGCGAAATAAAAAAAAAGTTCAGCATGAAGTCTGCTCATAAAAGATAGCCAGTCGCTCCCCAGTGAACATCTCCAGTAATTTTTTGTAGGACACTAAACAGAGCACATGAGGTTCAAATTTTAATTGTATTAATATTGCGCTTACTAACCCTGACAAGGCGTTGAAACACTTTTCGGCGAGTAGTAAGCTACTTTGGAATCCAAACGGATTAGTGATGGATTAGTATAGGGAATTATTATTATAGTATTAGTATAGGGAGGTACGAGTTAATTTGAATGTGTCCTACATAGACTTTAAGATAGATACACAGCAGAACTGACTCCGCCTTTCCTAATTGTGAAATTGATAAAACCATCTTGATTGAGTTGGATAAAAATGTACGCCTATTATTTTAGCCCCAGGAGACATTCAGTTTGCGGCATTCTGTATAAAGATAACTAATGCTATCTGCCCAAAATTGTGCAAAAAAGTTGCTTAAATTATATGGCAAGAAAAGACAAATTATGTGACAAGTTGTGGAAGTATACATTCATCATTTTGTTTTTTTACACATGCTAACATTGTCACTGCAACATTTCCACCTAGGTAGCATGCGTTTAACACCTAAATACAGCAATATGCAAATGAGAAGCAACATGCCCAGAAAAGATCCTGCCACAGGACAGTAGCACGTATGGTAGCATTTTCGGTAACTTTTGATCAGTTTGAGCTGCAAAAATGTATTTGTCATAATCTAAAAATTATGCTGAAGATGAAGAATTAAATGGCATATGTGGCAAATCCATTACTATGAGGAAAACACAGCGGTTATAGACCATATAAATCCAGTGGCCGTGATTGAAACATAGAAGCATTGCTCTGAATTTCTGCGGATGCGTTGGGTAAGTATGATGAGATTTAGGGCCTTCTTGCTCTTTTACACCATCTCTTGTTGGACACAAAGCCCAGGTCCCTATCTACTTGGAAGTCAATGATTCCGGCTCTTGAAAGGAGATGTGTAAACGAAAAGAACAGGTCCCTATCTACTTGGAAGTCAATGATTCCGGCTCTTGAAAGGAGATGTGTAAATGAAAAAAACAAAGGAGTTATGGCCACATCTGCCCAGGTCTTTGGGATCAAGTACCATCACATCTGGCTGTTGGTGATGCGTGCATTGTCCCCCTGACTTACTCCTCCTAACCTATGTCTACAATAAACCTGCTCAGGTGACTCGGCCTTTATCCAGCATCCCTCTCTTTGTGCACTGGGCCACATCTTTGCATTGATGACGACCCCATGTGAACCAGGAATTTGAAATAGCTCATGATTCTGGAGAAGCAAAGTATCAGACTAGGCAAAAAGAAGAAAAGAAAGTATATAAAGCCCCTCCAGTGCCTTTGTGCCACATGGAAGTCACTTGGAGAACAGCAGGTCAGCAGCAATGGTGACAGCTCTTGCAGACCAGAATGTAGCCTAAAGGAAGTGAGCAAGGAAGCAACAGATGGCTAACAAAAAGAGACTATGACTGAAATCACAAGCAGCGGCATGGGAAGGACGGCAGCAATGAAGGGAAGGAGGGAGTGTGGGCGAGGAGGCAACAGATGGCCAGATATGCCAAAAAAAAAGAACAATCAGTGATTCTGATGGGAGGGAACCAAGCACCCAAAGGTGGGACAGATGTACACTATTCACCAACCAGAGCAGAGGAATTTTGAAAGGCAGGCCAAACAACCAACCAAAAGCTGTGGGTGTGTTGAAAGCCCATAGACTGATTATAGCATGTCTTGCATCCGCGCATGAGCGCTGCCTAGCTCGACCTAAAAAACAAACCTATCAAAGTAAAAAAGTAACTTAACACCTAAATACACAACAAAGGCTGAAAAGAAGGACAGGGCACACTAGTAATTGATGCACTGGCATAACAGATATCTTTAAAATGAACAGTTTTTAGTCTCATTTTAGTCACATACCTTTGTCTACAACCATCAGGTTGGCGATGATCTCATACCAAAATTAACGAACCCCGCAATCATACCCCTTCCTCCATCCAGGGTAATCATGTAGCCATTCATATACCATACATTGAAACTTGACCACCATGCATCTGTTGTAAACTCTCTGTGGAAGAGGCCTTCTGGGGGCATTCTTCTCCATGGATTTGTGTGATCTTCAAAGTGTAGAGTGAGTTGAATTGCCGATTCCATTGCCAAGCTATATGTTTGCCAACAGGGTGAGTCTTATATGGCTTAGCACCCCAGTGGGAGAGAGGTACTAATACCACCCCAAGGTCCTATGGTGTACTAGTTGCAAATATCGATTCTGTTCCCTGCAGTACCATCTCCTTACAAACGCCCTTCTTCAAACAGTTCCAAAGAAGATGAAGTAGCATTCCCATCATCTGACAGCCGCTCCATCGAATGGATGACTTTGCATTGTTTCACTTGTGCAATTCTTTGGATGTTTAATACCAGTGTGTGAGGACTTTTTACATGGCCCCCTTCCATTCAGTTTCTAATTGCCACTCTGTGTTTGTCAAAAGCTTTCTCCTACTTAGTCTCGATTATTGGTCTGCTCTTTTATGACTCCCACCATTTCTGGCTATAACATGGTTGCTCGTGTGAGGAAAATATTCTAACAATATTGTCCTAAATGTGCTTGAACTACCTCTACACTGTGTAGTTTTACTCTGTACGTGTGCACAGGACTGTTGCTATTGTTGTGTGTGGTTGGTCTTTCCACCACAAAGTAAGGGGTTACTAGGGTCGGCCCTTTCCTGTGAGCACCGTAACCAATAAGCTTATGTCCAACTGACCTATGTTAATTTGCAGAGCGCCTTCAGCTCCTATATACTAAAACCCTAGTCTTTGGCCTCAACTATTCTATCTATCATAGAAACCAGATGCTTATTGGGTCACCCCGCTTTGCCCACTTCTCAAACAGTGTGAACTCATGCTCTGCTTCTTTTCTTGCTGGCATATGCAGCACCCAGAGGTGGACTTGATGGTATCTTAACTAATTTAACTGCGGAGGATTACATTATTTTCTGAGCTCTTCAAGTTATTTAACATTTTTCCTTCAAAATAGGGAACATAGCATAAAACATTTGCAGTCGCTCCAATCTCTTAAACTGTCACAGACTAAACCCAGCTTGAAATTAGGATTCTCGCAGTTGAATGAAATGGGAGAAGGGTACATCATGAAACTTTTGATTTTGCCCAGGGTGCCCCACATGTCCAACAATTCACTAGCCAGAGAGGATGAATGTAGCCCCCTGTTCTTGTGCTGCTTATTGATTTATGGGACGGTTCTAAGAACTACATCTGTAATGGTGTGGTATACAAAGCACAATTGTTTGTCAGTTTTCTCCTTGCCCTCATCCTAACAGGATGTGTAATTGTGTAATTTGGAAGTAGTCAGCCAAAAGTTAGAGGACCAATTCCTACTGCAATCCAGAAGTACAGAAGTATAGCCTCCACTCTGGGCCTCTTCTTGCCTCAAAAGAAGATATTAAGAGTCATTTGAAACTGTCACGGAAGGGAAGGCGAAATTGGGACCAGGATATTTTAATAAGATAAATGTTCTCTAGAAGAATTCACATTGACCCTACTAAGCCAAGAAACTGGCCGCTTGTACCATTATTGTAATTCCTTATGTATTCCCGCCAGTGGCAGTGAGTAGTTTAGGTTGACAAATTATGCCATTGTGGGGAATTCTGAATCCTCAAGCCAAAAACTACATTGAAAAAAGACTGCCGGAGGGTAATGGCAGCCCTGGGTTTGGTCAGGTGATTATTGAAAACCAGGGCCTCAGAATTTATAATATTTACATTAAAGTCAGAGACTGTGCTATATTCCTCCTATTCCAACTTCAGCAAGCATTGTTAATGTGAAAGCAATAGTCAATGGTGGTTTTGAAAGCCCTAGTGATTATCTGGCTTCGTATTCAGTTTGCAAAAGGTTTGAGTGCTAGTGCAAAGAGTAGGGAGTACAGTGAGCAGCCTACTTAGTTGGTGCTCCTCTCTGTTGGGAAAATACAGGATTTAAAGTGGTTCACTTTTAATGGCTTGAGGGTCTCAGTACCAAGCCATTAGCCATGTCTCCAATCTTGGGCCAAAGCCAAGAGAGTGCCCTAGGCATTTCATTCTTACCCAGTTGACCCTCGTCAACACATATTTAACATTGAGAGATAGGGACAATACATTGTTTCACCTCAGCTGGACATTCTCCTCTACTTGCAGAATTTTGTTTGTGTTTTTGCCCCATTGATGGACCACCAGAAAGCTAGACTGGTCCTAGTGCACTAGCCACATCATCTTTAAGTTCACCCTGGCCACAAAAATACCAGTGAACGGTTTAACATCAATGTTTAGGAGGACGGGAGACTGGGACATGATCTAACTCCTGCCCCTGAGGAGTACCTACCCCTAAGGCCATATTGGCCACCCCTGTATAGGTCCCACCAGTGGGTGGCTTCCTTGCACACAGTCCCCCTGCTTGTGTCCTAGCTGGGAACACTGAAATCAGTGGGGTTGGAAATGGGGCAACTGATCCACCGCCCTCCAGAACCTCCCTCCTTCTCAGAAAGGACATGGAGACCCTTACCTTCCCCCTTAACCTCAGACTTATCTGAGTCTCTCTTGACCTCCCCCTCACTCTGAACCATCCTCCTTGAGATCACCCCCAGGTATTTTATTGGACATTCTGGTGCTGACCCAGAGTTTCGCCCCCTCAGCAAGCTAGCTTCAGTCAGCAAGCTTGCTATCTATGACACAGCCCTGTAAAGCGAATATTGAGCATGTGCTCCCTCAAATATAGGTTGTATAGTCCAGTAATATATCAACTTTGCTGTCCCTCACAAAGCCCCTTAGTACCTTGCTGGCATGATCTAAGAAATACACTCAGGACTGATTTGGAAGCTTGTGGCTGTCCAAAATCAGCAACATAGGGGCTTACATAGTCTGATCCTCTGCCACTAGCATCAGGAGTGTGTCCCTTCCCACAGTGGGTATGTGTTTCCACAGGCTACCTCCACAATACTCCTCTGGGACCTTATGTGCCCTGATTGCAACTTCATAAGCAGCAAAACACTTGTCTATATTCTCTTCCACCCCATAGTTAAGCACCAACTCCTTGGGTATGCCGACTCTCACTGCTTCTGCAGACACTGATAGTACACTGCCACTATTACTGTTGGGTCTTGCCGGTTGCTTGCCGATAGCCCTCCCTCATGCTTTTTTCATGCTCCAACAGTAACATTTTCTTAGCCAAGGCCCTCTCAGCCACAACCCTCTTCTCCTCAGCCATGGCTTTATCTCTGGCTAAGTTCCTTTCAGCCCCAGCCCTTTTCTCCTCCTTCTCCTCCTTTAATGTGGCCAGATCTAGCATGAGCTTCCTTTCCTCTCACCTGTTCTCCATCTTGTCTGGGGTCAGGCCCCTGGAAGACACACTGCTTTCTGCACGGGGAGAGATTTCCAATCCTGGGAGTAGGTTACCCCTCTCCTCAACAGGATGCATTCCAAGGCTTTCTGTAGCTCCTACTCCAATCCTTTCCAATCATTCTCTCCCTCCACATCATCTGTCGGCCACTGGTGGGCCTCTGCCCATTCCCTCAAGGCCTTCGGGACCTCCGCCTTCCCGGTGTTCCTTTTGGTGGGCGCTCCCCTCTCTCTCCAGGTTGACAAGCTGAAACTCCATCATTGCAGATGGGGCCACATACATAAATATTCAGGTACCAGTAGGAATGAATTAAAAATACAAAAAGGCCAATCAGAGAAATATGGGGATGAAAGTGTACACCGAATCTCTGCATGGCACTGCATAAATACAGTCCAGTCCTCACCTCTGATCACTAATGCTGAAACTGGGCTACTATTTGACTGGGGTGTCAAGAAGCAACCGCAGTCCTAGCAAGGGTAAGGCACAAGCAAACCCCAAATTAACCTGTGATCACCCCCTGGTAGCAGTCAGGTTTAACCTAGAGGCTATGTGAAAAGAATGTGTGCAACCCTTCAAACAGTAAAACAGTGCAAACACCACACAAAAATATCCCACACTAGGGGGTCGATTAGGATTGCGGTGAATCTGAATCCTCTGGGCCTGCGGAAACCACCGCCGGCCTGGAGGATGCGGATTCACCGCCGTGGACATCTGAAACACCCACCGTCACATTAGGATGGTGGTGGGATCAGCGGCGGACAGCAAGTCCGTCTGCCGCTGATCCGCGGTGTATGCAAGCACATATTGTGGCGGTGTCTGCAAGACACCGCCAGCCACATTAGGATGCAGGCTGAAACATGCTTTTCCACGGTGGCTTTTCCGCTGTGGAAAAACATGTGGTCTTTTGTGTTTGGGGGCCCTTTGCGGGCCCCCAGGGTGTCGGGGGGTGGGGGGTGCACATGGGGGGTACCTATGGTCCCCCCTGCATTTACATGCACAAAGTGGCAGGCACCGCGCAGTGTCTGCGCTTTGTGCATGTAAATGAAAAACTTGCTTTTTTAACCTTGCGGCGGGTGCTGCTTTAAGCAGCACCCGCCGCAAGGTTAGAGATACGGGATGTGACTGCCAGGGTGGCGGTCACATCCTAATTGGCATGCAGGGACCGCCGCTGCCCCTGCGGACGGTCCCTCCACCTCGGGGGTGGCGGACGGAAGCAGGACCGTCGGCCATCCTAATAGGCACCTAGGTTAGATAAATAGAGCTTAATTTAATAAATAAGACAAAACCAAAATGACAAAAATCCAATTATTAGAACTGGAGTTCTGAATTGTTTTGAGGAATAAACTGTAAACTAGCACCAAAAAATACAAAGAGCCAACTGCAGTTATCTGGTCAGGTTGGACAGGGTCAAAGTCAGAATTTCAGGCTGACCACAATTGAGTGCGGGTCAGATACAGTACCAGGTTAGTTCCACTGAAGTTTTAACTTCTCAAGTTTTGTGCCACGAGTCCCGCTCACTTTCGTCAGGGTCGCAGGTGGTTCGCCATGGTGCGAAAAGCAGGCCGGGCATCGCGGTTAGGGGGGCTGGAGCGTTGTGGTAGCGTTCCTCCAAGGGCGATTGATTCTTGCTCTGTGAAGAGATGGGCTGGCGCCAGCTTGTGCTGCACTTTGGTGCGAGTGGAGTGGTTCTGGTGCAACCTGACCTATTTGCAGTCACGTAGAGCCCACATGCTTGATTTCAAAAGCTGTGAGGCCCACCAGGGTCAGGACCTGAGAGGCACCACTTGGAGAGTCAGGAACCCACTAAAGCTGGTTCCAGGAGCTTTTGGGGAGCCTTTGATGTCCCTCAGGCTCAGATCAGGAGGCCAACAGGCGAGCCCTTAGAGTCACTCTTGAGCCGTGAAGTCAAGATGAAATTGCAGGTCCAGTTGTTCTTCCCCAAGCAAGATGGCAGCAGGTTAGCACAGAAGAGCAGCAGTTCCTAACGAGCAGCAACCGACTGAGTGGCAGTCCTTGAAGAAGCATTGCAGTCCTTCTTCCTGGCAGAGTATCCACAGGTTCAGAAGTGTACAGAAGAGTTGATGTATGAGGTCTTTCTATTATACACAGTTGTGCCTTTGAAGTGGAGAGAAGCTTCAAGAGGCATGCCTTTGTAGTTCACAGATGCCCTGCATTCCTGGCCCTGGCTCCAGGCTAATTGCAGAGGGTATGCAGCCCTTTGTGTGGAGGCAGGGAACCGCCTATTCAAGTATAAGTGGGGCTGTGCCCAGCTTCTCCCTTTAATCCTGGCATTGATGGCCCATCATGTCACACCTAAGCTCTCGTTGTAGGAATACACAATGCTCAACTGTTACCCACACCCGGTATCGTGACTCAGAGATAGTCTGCAGGCACCAAATGGCTAAGGCAAGAATATGACAACTTTCTAAGAGTGGCATTTTCAGAATTGTAATTGCAAATCCAACTTCACCATGAGTTAGGATACCAGAGAAAGCAAACATGAACTGGTAATCTTTTCCCATTTAAAAATTACACTTATATGATGTAATAAGGGACCCACAATGTTATCATCTGTCTAGAAAGGCCTTGCAGTAGTGAAAAGATAAATGTAGGAGTGTTTCACTACCAGTTCATGAAAACCTTAAAAGTAAATGTCCTACGTTTTAAATGCATTGCACGTAAACTTCGGGACTGTCCAGGGCATAACATAGGGGTGACTTATATGTATTAAAAAGGAAGCTTTGAATTTATTTTGCCAGGTCAAATTCATAGTTTAGACCACACACAGGCTCTGCAATGGCCGAACCGAGACATGCTTAAAGTGCTACTTACATGGGTGGCACAACCAGTGCTGCAGGCCCACTAGTGACATTTAATTTAAATGTCCTGGGCACATGTAGTGCCACTTTACTAGGGACCTATTAGTAAATTAAATATGCCAATAGGGTATACACCAGTGTTACCATGTTTTAGTGAAACTGCACAAGCACTTTAGCACTGGTTAGCAACTGTAAAGTGTGCACAGTCGTAAGTTCACAAAAACGAATTAAGCAAAATGTGGAGGGAAAAAGGCAAAATGCTTAAGGGTTACCCTGCTAAGAGGGCCAGGTTCAACACCCATGCATGTAGGACTCAACCCAGAAACCCTTCTACCAATGCCTCATCATACAATTTTTAATAAACAACAAAAAAGGCTATGGCTGTTTCCACGTGTTTTGGGACCAGTCTCCCAGCTTCAAACCATATTCCCTCAACCTCAGGCTTCTCCAACGAGTAGCTCGTGAGCTACTGGTAGCTTTCAGCTACCTGATAGTAGATTTCCTGTGTGCAGTCCAGTTTACTAAATTTGAAGTATTTGTCTGCTGAATTATCATATGTATACCAGCATTGAAATGTGTGTGTCTGAAACAAAGATCTGTGCATTTTCAGATCTCATAAGCTTATGTTTGGAGACAAATGGGTGGATTTCCAAAATATATTTTAAGCTTATATTTAAGTGTTAATTCAATTGGCTTTGGGGTAGACATGTTACATATAATATTACCTTGGCGCCATGAGCATTGTAGATATTGTGGCTATGTATTATTCATGTAAAGGCATTCCAAATAGACAAAAACCTTTTACATTGCTTCTGGCAACACTGCCTGATGCTCTGAAGTGGTCCCTTCTGGAAACTCTGCACTGAAGTGACCACTGCTAGCAGGGTCGGATTGGGATCACAATTCGGCCCGGGCACTGACGAAAAAAGTGGCCCACATTCAAGAGGCGTAGCCCATATTTAAGGGGCGTGGCCCACATTCAAGGGGCGTGCCCTTTCATGAAACACCATTTGCACAGACAAGGAATGAAAGTGGGAGGATACTGTTCTTGCACACAACACAGGGCCAAGGTAACAATGGCCTACATGCTGAGCAACTAAAAAAAATAGCAAGGCCCCTTTTTGTCACAAAATTATTCCAGCCCTCCAGCACAGGAGCACCTGAAAAGCAGCAAAGTCCCTGCTATTACTAACCTACTCAGCCCTCCCCAGACCTTCAGCTCAGGAGCACATGAACAGAGGTAAGGCCCCTGCAATTAGTAAATTAATTACCCTCCAGGCCTTGGGAAAATGTCCTGGCAGGGGAGCACAAAACACAGCTTTCTGGGTCATCCAAGGTAGCCAGGTAGCCAGGTAGCCAGGGGGGAGGCTGAGGTGAAGCTGGTGCATGGGAAGCGCCTTCCCAGTGTGTTCTGGCAATTTGAGTATTTACCATTTACTGTTGTAGTACCCTTGTACCTGTGTATGGTACCCTTTTGTAACTTGCACAAGTCACTTTTCTCCTGTAACACACTGTTTGCTACCTCTCACTTTTGTTTGCTTTAGATACTTGCACAAGTGCCACCATTGCCTACGTAACGTTTGTTCTTGTGCTGGAGTGTCTGCCATTAATTGCAGTATTATACCTCTACTTGTATTTTGTACGCTTTTGTGACCTGCACACATACCTCTTTTTCCTCCTGTAATGTATCGTTTGCTCCTCTTGTATTTTGGTTGCTCACTATTGTCACTTTTGATTCATGTAACTTAACGTTTGCTTTTGTATTTTGTCCACTTATAATTTTCTCCTCATGTATTATTGCTGTTCCTAGTGTGAAGCGCTCTGACACCTTTGGATAAAGTTCGCGCTATATAAAATCGCATAAATAAATAAATAAAACAAAAAATTCCAAACATCACCAGGCCCCCACAGCAAGACCCATTCTTCCTCGCCCACTATGCCCTGAATGTGAAGGGCTGTGGGCGAGGTGTTAAGACTAACACCGTTTCTGGGCTGCATGGGCGCCAGGGGGCCGAGGTGCAAATGGCTCAAAGGCCTGAGAAACACCTGACCCCCAGGGAGGCCGATTATTGCAATCCATCACCCCTCCCCAGCCCAGCCTCAGCTTGATTGCTTGGCAGGGCAGGGGTGAAGGAGAGCCCACAGCTGAAAATCGCTGTCTGGCCGCACAGCGAGGCTGCTTGCATTTTCTCAGTCTCCGTCTCCGTGCACTCTGTGGGCCGTTTTTTTACCTCCCCTTTCCTAGTCCACTCTCTGTGGACTGGGACAGGGGAGAAAAAAAACGGCCCACAGAGGGCACTGAGGCACCGGACCTTCGGCCCATTCCCGAATGCCCGCCTTGCCAATCCGCCCCTGACTGCTAGTAATCTTGCACAGGGTGGCCACAAATGTAATTTTGTCTGATGTGGTCATTATTACAATACTAAAAATATTACTAGCTCTGGAAGATTTCCATTTAGCGTAACTAGCTCTTATAGTAAAGGTTGGAGCCCCAAGCTATACACTTTCTTCAACTCTTTTTGCTGCAAACTTGGAGGCTGAGAATCTACTTTCTTTAACTCGAGGTATAATACTCCTGTTTGTTCCTCAGAATAGCAAATTGTGCTTTATCATTATCTATCACATGCATCTAAGAGAGTAATGCAAGATCACAGCTTGGCTGCTTTAGTTCTCATACGTGCTGCTTTGAGTGTGCCTAGGTTTTTTGTCTGCTCTAACCTTGTTGAGGTCGAAGAAAACTGAAATGAAGATTCCCCATAGAACCCTTTTAAGTGTGTGCTATTGCATTAAGCTACACATTGTATCCCTCTCTTTTTGCCATTCCAGATACGCTTACTCAGTGTTTTTTTAAGCGATATCTCATGCCAGCCCCTTCAGTCAGTCAGTCAAAGATCTTTATTTGGCTAATTTAGCCATAAAAGAGCAATAAAAAACATTTGAATATACATAACAAAATCCATCTCTGACAAAATCAAAACACCAGAATAATTTTTTTACAATGTTACGAAGCCGAAAGGCAGAGGAAATAAGCCTACAAATCATTAAACAAGTAAATTCATTGTTTAAGAGAAGTAGATGGTGTAGCACAGGTTGGCACTTTCTAATATTTAAAAATATTAATAATGGTTTTAAAAAGGTGCGTCTCGGGCCAGAATAGAGTTTACAAAAAAACATGAAATGTACAGTGCTCTGTGCAGAAAATGAATCAAATGGACACATTTCTAGTTTAGTATCACAGTATACATCACATGGATACGACACCAGGAGATGAGCAATGCCCATCCTAAATCTAATCGAGTAAAACATTTTAACCTGATTAAAATAGAAGGAAAGGTCTGGTTCAATTTTTAGATAGCTGACTAATAATGAGTACTCTACAACCATTTTTTGCCATCTCTTTACTGTCTCTTACTTGCTTCCAATAAAAGAGAAAATCATTTTTCAGATTATTTTGTGGGATTAGAGAACTATCACCCAGTGTGCTGAAACAGTCCTCCAAACCCAGCTTCACTAATTGTTCGTGAATTTAAGATAACCAAGGATTTTTTTACAGAGTTTAGTTTCAAGCAATCTAAAATGATATCACGATTCAGGGCTGGTTCCTCCTTAGTCAATATGTTATGCCAAAGCTTCAGGGGAACTAATTGCGTATAAAAAGTCAACGGTGTTACACCTAGTTCTTTGTGGCACATAGTTGTAGATGTGCTTTTAGGTAATGTCAATATGCGTTTTAACATCATATTTTCCGCTCTCTGAAGCCCCAGAGTATTAGTTAAGCCCCAGACTCCAGCATCATACAAAGCGACGGCACGTGTCCATGCTTTGTAGATGTCTATTATGTCTTTAATTGGGTGAGAGCCTAATTTTGTTTGTGAATCTGAAGATGGCCTCTGCGATTTTGTTAAAGCTTCCAATCCTTGCATCTACTAGATGTGTCCATTAATTTTTTTCATTAAAAAGTATGCCTAAATAAGAAAAAATTGGTACCCGAGACAGTATTTCATTATTTACATAAAAAGTTTTTTTTTTTGTTGGAGATTTACCTATTACCATTACATGTAATTTTGCAACATTGTTTTTTTTAGGCCAAGGTCACTCATAAAATCATTAAAAACCATTTAAAGCCTTTGTAATCCCACCCCAGTTCTCGACCTTAAAACACAATCATCAGCATATAGTAGGGCCATTAGAGACCTGTTACCTACTATTGGTGCATCTATATTGCCAGTTCTGATGTTACTTTCTAGGTCATTTATATATAAGCAGAATAAAAATGGAGCAAATACGCATCCCTGGCGTACCCCACCATCCATCTTTATTGGTGGGGTAAGCTCACCAGCTGCTCCATAAAGTATTCTCCCTGTGACTCTGTGATGCATTGCTGCTAAATAATGGATGATAGATGGATCAATGCCCATGTGCAGCATTTTCTCCCCCAGTCTCCCCCTCTGCACTTAGTCAAAGGCAGAAGTCAGGTCCATAAACCCAAGGTATAAGGTCCCCGGCTTTGCCATGGTATATTTGCCGATGACTAGGTGCAGATTTAGGCATTGATCCAAGGTGCCCAGACCCTCTCTAAATCCATACTGAATGTTGGAAAATTTCCCATTTTCTGCTATTTGGGGTCTGACCTTTCTCCCTTTTTGTATATCTGCACTATTATTACCCATCTCCAGGAATCTGGTGGACCCAAGGCCGTATAGCAGCCTAGTATATTTGTTAACACTGGTAGCCATAAGGTTGTATCTGCTAAAAAATAAATCCACAGGTACCCCATCAAGCCTAGGAGCCTCATTCTTTACAGTCTGGCAAAGCGCTCTCTCTACCTCATCTAGGCTCGGGGTTTGCAAGGGAGATACCTCATATTGAGTATCACTAGATGATTCACTACTGTTAATTAGAGGTCAGTAAAATGTTTCACCCATGTTTCCGGCAAAATAGTTACGTCAGTGTTACGGAAATATTCCTCATTCACTGTCTGCCAGAAAAGTCTGTAGTCTTTGCTCTGTGACGCCTGATGTGATTTACCCCAGGCATCTTTCCTGATCTCCATCTTACAATGCTCCACAGCACACCTATAATCTATACGAGCCTGCCTAACTTCCTCCTTGTCGCCGGGTATGACTTTTAAAATTGTAATTCATTTGTTATGCTGATAGAAACATTCTCTATTGAACCACCTTTTGTTTTTTTGTTTCCCATCACGCTGACTCTTGGTTAAAAGTTCCCTAATTGTCTCAGTTATTGCCTTATATGATTTAATCATAACTGGGATATTTAATTTAACTTCCAGACACTCCAGAACATGCTCAAGGTTACGCTTTATTATCTCCTCCAGAATGAGGTCTGGGTTAATAGTGGACAATTTCTTTATTAGCACCTTGGCTCATAGGTTGGGACCATCAGGTTCAATATTAATGGGTAGTGATCACTAAAATATACTTTAGGTATCTTAACTATTTGAGAGTTAAAATGATCAGACAAAATAATAAAATCAATCATAGTGCCTTGGCCTTTACCCACGTATGTTACCACATTTTGCCAGTTCTATAGAATCTAATGTTAAAAATAGTGAAAATTTCACCAACAGAGATTTGAAAATGTTCCAGCATGGACTGTGTTCAAAATGATAGCCCCCTCATTTCCCTGGGCATACGGTGACAGGCCCCACATTTGGACAGAGAGCATCATTTACAATTAAAATCACCCCTCATAGTACTACAAAATCAATTTTCATCTCTTCTATATGCTTTGTTAATGCCGTTAGCCATTTCTGTGCTGGTGTATGTATGGAGTAAAAACCATTCATATGAGCTGCATCATAACACCAGGTTTCCTATAAGCAGACTATATTATATTTCATAACAAAATCTAACCATTCTTTACTTTCCAGTTTGCTTTGCAGTCCTGCTATATTCCAATACAAACTGCCATTAGCAATAGCACTGGTCTGGATGTGGTGGTCATTCTCTAAACAACAAATAGCTGGATTAACTGAGACATCACTCACTACCGTCAACTTTTCTAGTGACGTACTGAGATCCTGCGCTTCGGCCAATAATATGTCATAGCGCGCTGACAATAACCCCATGGCATTCTCATGGGTGGTATTAACAAGATCAGGTGCTATCAGATCCACCGTACCATCCAAGATCTGATGATACATTTCCCCCATGAATTTTGTTTCAATATTACTGCTAATATTGGATAAAACCCTTCGAGTTACTATTGGCGCATGATAGCCAGCTCCATCTATTAGTGCTGATACACGCATCAAAGTAAAAATATCAGCTCCAGTCTTCATCCGGGGCTGGTGATTTAGTCATTCCACCTGGTCTAAGGGTGAAAAAGAATGAAATGTTGGAATAGAGAACAGGGGAGGCCTTTTAAACTGTGAGGGCACACGACTAGTGACAGTATTAAACAGTGGCTTATAAAAGTATCCTAATGGTACGGCTTCAATAGAGCCACCTGTGCTTTCGCTCCAAACAAGCCTATCCATGAGTCAATGTACCAAATTCCTATCCCTAAAGTTCACCACAATAGAATCTCCTACTTCAGTTTTTGTATGTGAACCTAACCAGGACATACGTTCAACACTATTGATGTTGTACATGTAATATATCACAACCAAACTAATCCAAGGTCTTTACCAACCAGCGCACTGGTTTTTTTTTTAAGTTGTTTCCAATCTTCTTCTTTACTTTGAGGCAAGGATGGAACATTTTTAAGAACAATAACATAAGGAGTTGCTTCTGGAGGTAAATGGAATGTTCTCAAATGGCTTTTCCTTGCATCAGCTAAGAGTGAATTAATATTCCTACCATTATGACTAAATTCTCCATTTTCCAAGATGGCTTTAGAAGGACCTGGACATACTTTATCTGATTGAATTAACTATAAGTTTGAGGGTTGCATTGGTGTCTCAATAATATTAGTGTTACAAAGAGACAAGGGAACCCAAAAGGTATAGTATAGGGACCTTGGGTAGTATCATGTTATAGAGAACACTGGTCCCTATTGTGGAAGGACAAATTACATTTAGACAATAATCATACTCTAAATAGTTAGTATGTCTTTTGCCCACGTGCAGCCGGACAAGCCATTGAGCTCCCGCTTTTTAATTTGTGCGATCGCGCACTTCTATGGATCAGCTATTACTTCAACCCAGTTGGATACCCCTTACTTCACGGTCTCTTCAGCTGGCCGACCGCCAGTACTGAACACGAGCAATCACGCCCGCTCCTATTTCTAATAATTTCACTAATGCGATTAAAGCATAGTGTAATTGTAATTCCGATGACAACAATGATTTATTTAATTGTCCTGAGGATGATGCCCAGTATGCAGCGCTGGCATCGAAACGTCGTCGACACCCAAAAGCCATATGCAACATGACTAAACAATATTGTAATGTGCAATGGTGTACAAAATAATGATTTAAGTCTGTAAAATTTTCAAATACGAGTGTACAGACGTATTTCACTTTGCCCCTTGGCCATTCTGTTTTCGTTGTTTTGTCTCAATGTTTTGTGGGTCACGGCTGTGCCCACTTGTCATCAACTGTTTTAAGCAATTTAACTCTGCATATAAAAGGAAAATAAATTCTTGTCTGGCTGGACAAAAGACATACTAACTATTTAGAGTATGATTATTGTCTAAATGTAATTTCTCCTTCCACAATCAATATTATTAGTGTCACCACCCACAGGGATCGACATCAGGGGGGGGGCTAGAAAGAATGAGGAAGCCCGGTTTGTGTCCAAATTTATATTTAGGGAGGGTTTAGTCGAATTAGTCAAACACCCTTGGGCAGAGGTTGCCTTTGAAATACTAGACCCAATTCATATTCTCAGCCCCTCCTCTCCTCCAGTCAGGGGTCGTAGTAAAGTGCTGGTGCTTCCTGGGCCAGGGACCAGCAAAAGTGGTGAGTGCTGTCTCCCAGCCCGTTCTCATATCTTACTAGTTCCATCAAGATAAGCCACACTCTGAACTGTGTCGAGGTGCATCTTTATGTCAAGTGGTCACTTGCCCCATGCAGGATGAGGTTTATATTGCCGCCTATAATCATTTCCCCTCCAATCTCCTAAATATATTTCCAATGCCAAATTTCATAAAGGGTATCTGGCTTACATTTGGGCAGTAAAGTGATAAAACTGTCATGGTTTGTGAGCCTAGCATGAAAATCGCTCTTAAACCTCTTTCTTCCTGCCTCAGCAGGTATGACCTGTGAAAGTGTTTAGGGCTGAGAAGCGCCACGGCTACCTTTTTATGGTTGTCTGATTAAGGAACTACCTGTATTTAACCTGCCCAAGTTCCACTTGAGGAGATGTGTCTGCTAAAGGAGGCAGAAGCTATCTTCCATGATTTAAAGAGGTTGATAGTGCCAGGTGTTTAACTGGTGCATTATTCAGTCTAATTGCATGCTGAGTAAATGGGAGCATCTGATTTAGGAATATGGCATGGACCTGTCCAACGTGAGCTTGCAATCGCCGTGTAATATCAAGCAACCTGACTGAATGAGCTAGGCAGTGTCTGGTATGTGTGTGTTCTCTGGAATTGATACTATCTCTCCCCAAATGCGTTGCAATGCTTGCAAACATACAAAAACTGAAAACAAAAACAAAAGTATCAAGTTCCTCTAGTTCTGTGTGGGTCCCCCATCAAACAGTATGTAAATCAGCATTAGCCCAAAAAAAATCCCCAAACATTTTCCTTCCCCTCCTGTTGCACTCCCTCAGCCCTGAGAGTTCCCCAGAGCACCAGGTTTGGTTCAGTTCTCCACGCCAATTAACTGAGACAGGTGCCGGGGCATCTCTTGACTGATTTACCTCTTCAGTGTCACCCCATTGGATACTTAGCTACTGCACCTCGTACTGTGGTAAATGTAAATTACCTATACTTAATTTATACGGTAAAGTTCAATAAGAATAACTCAGTCAAAAAGAAGAGGCAAAATCCGTGATATTTGAGGTTTCTCAAAAGGGGTTTTATTCCTTAAAAAGGAATTGGTATTGGTTCGAACCAAGGTGGCATACCATTCCGTCACCACGTAGGTTCGGGAAGGGACTGACAGACAATACTTTATTGACAGTTAATAGTATATATAGTCAATGCATTACAGTAAAGGCAGATGCAGAAGGCGTAACAGCTGAGAGGAGAGATAAGAATACACATACGTAATGAAAAGGCGTTACAATAGGCGTGCATGAAGGCGTGTACTAGAAACGTCATTAAGAAGATGTCACAAGTGGGTGGATCCATAAGAGAATCCTGCAGCGTCAGCAGAAATACATGGCAGAGATGCGCGCGCAGGCAGCATGACGTGTGATTGACGTGTAACTGGAGGGTGAAGGGGACTTGACATTTAGCCCTACATGAGGAGACAGAAGTCTGGGATGTCAGATCAACCTAATCCTAAATCGTATCTAATATCTCATGTTTAAGGAACTATATTATCTGGAAGGAAATGTCTCTCGGGCAGAGGCTATTCTATACTAACTGTGAGTGCGTGTATAAGCGTCTACGTGTCTGCATGAGATGCGAGGGGGCATGGGCCTACCATGGTAACAGGAGCTATGAATTACTTGCACGGAGACAGTGAGGCCGAGCCCTTTGCTCTGCAGCTGAAAGGATGTTTACTTGAACTACTAGACAGGAATGTATTTTTCGAGGAGCGGAGCAGATAACTTGAAGGTTGAATACAGTCTTGGCAGGCAACAGGCCGAGCCAAGCACCGCTAGCCGCGCAGGGAGTAAGACAAAGGTCACGAATACAGATGCAGGCCCTGGCTGAAACATTCAGAGGCAGAAGACAGGAAAAGGCTCGATGGCAGAATTCAGGGCCTACTTCGCCAGAGCTGAAAAACGTGTAAAGTACACCACATAAAGACGTTGGCAAGGCATACTTAGGAACGGAATATTCGACCCATTCATGGTGGATCTGAAAGAGGACATGTTAACGTTGGACACAAATGTATTTGCGTCTTCATAGCTGGAAGTGGAGGGAACATACATGTACTTGTAGCACGTACACGGAGTCGTTGGGGTCTAAGATTGGGGACACGATTGATCATAAAAATTCATATTTCCTCATTCCCTCCTTGTCCCCTACGGACCCTTCATGATATATCGATCCTCATGAATCGATCAATCTGTTCACGTAACATCATTTGCTCTTCTTTCTTCTTATGGCGTTTTGAATGGGAACTTGAATGTGGAATACATGATGTGGCACACAGGCCGCAAATCGCTGGCCCACATTGCAGACATAGGCAGCAACTGAATACTACGAGAAGGGCAATGCCTAGGAAGGATAGGACCTTCCATCCCCAGGCGGTCAACGTTGTCCAGAACCAACCGGACCAAGTCCAGGTGCCTGGATTCTGGTGTATCAAACTTGCAATCTTATGAAGACGGGTAATGGCTTTATATACTGATGGCGCGTTTTCTGGAATGAAAACACAGCAGCTTGACCCGATGACCTTACAGGCTCCGCCCCTATCGGCCAGGATGACGTCAAGGACGAGACGATTTTGAAGAACAACAACCCGCATAGCAGACTGCTCCTCTGTTAAGTTGCCTAGGGCGGAAGTAGTTTCATTCACTACTGCTTCGAGGGTTCTAGTTAATTTGCGTATCAGTTTACTATTAAAGACAGCACCTAAGTAGGGAAAGAAACCTTTATTGAAGTCTGTGTATTGCTCCCATGCCGTTTCAGTGTAATCGACAATCGGGAGATCTCTTCGGAGTCTATGGTTTACTAGATTAGTGTTTCTATGATAATCAGGAGGGGCTAGGAAAACAGGTGGCAGAAGGAATGCAATGTAACAGGTACCATCCCAATCTAGAGGTAAGCGTATATATGCGGTATGACCACAAATGAAGTAGGAATGACGAGTAGCTCTGAATGTAGACTTGCCTTGATCACTGAATTCGACCACAGTAGAACATTTACTATGACCTAAGTGTACTGAACCATTCTTTCTGACACATAATTCACCTGTGACTGGTAATACTGACATAGCAGGCAAAACTGGTGCAGCTTCGGATTCAACATTCAAAATCATGAGGTTAATGGTAAAGTTACCTAATCCATATACTTCATTTTCTAGATCAGTTCCTGTCCTTGTGGGAAGTCCCTCCTTGTTAGGGTAGCAGGCTTTAAGCAAAACTAAGTTCAGGTTTCCCCAAACCCAATTTCCTTCATAAACTATAGTATCAGAATCTAAAGAATTAATCAGTCTAAACCATGCACCACATGAACCATTGTGTGTGAACGGGTACGGAAAGAGGGGCAGAACTCCCTTGTATTTCTGGTAGGGAGGGAGTTGGCCACATATCCAACAATTTGTAGCGTTGTTGGTCAGATGGGAGTGATGTAACATACTAATGAATGTGTTGTTGCGCAGCGCAAGTCTGTAAGACAATTCATGCGGAGGTAATTCGCTAAAAGAATGTTCGGCAGTAACGTTGAAAGCAGAATGTGTACGCTTGAAAATAGGGTAATATATATGCAATAATATACTGGCAGCAATAATCAGCAGACTCAGAAAAAACATAATCAGTAGTGTCACTTTACAGTGACTACGAAGTGATTTACAATATGCACGTTTCTTGAGCTGTATCTGTCTATCTCTCTCTCTATCTCGGTCTAGGGGATACATGTCAGAGACTAATTTAACTGATTCACCTAGGGGAGGACTTAAACAATTAAACTGTCTGACTTGCTAGACCGTAGTTTCAGTCTATATTCCTCGGAGGCGGTTTTCTCAACCAGGGGGAGTTTTGAGTCAGTCTGTGGAGGAGGGCAGGGCTTAGAGTCCAAGTCCGAAGGGAGTCCGTGAAACTTCTTAACGTGGCTTGAGTGCAGCCACCCTTTTCTGCCCTCAACCTTCACAGCGGTCCTTGTCGTCAGAAGAACCAATTTCGGAGTTTGCCAGTGGGGCTCCAGCGGACTTCTTCGATCAAAATTGCGAACAAACACAAAATCCCCGGGAACCACTTCATGGGGCTTCACCTCGGAAAGGCTGCAGCTACCTGTGAACGACAAGATTGTAGTGCAGACATCAAGGAAGCAAGATAATCTGTCAGCATAATACAGTCAACATCTGTGATTTTACGCGGTATAGGCGTCCCCCACATATTTGGTGGCCTACCAAAGACCACCTCATACGGGGATAGCCCGGTTCGAGAATGCGCTACCATCCTCATATAAAAAAGGGCAACTGGCAAAGCTACTATCCAGTCAACGCCTTTCTCTCTGCAGATTTTAGAAAGTCGGATTTTCAGAGTCTGATTGTGACGCTCCACGAGACCTGCTGCCTCGGGATGCCGGACACAGTGGAATTTCCACTGGTAGCCTAACAGGAGTGTAATGTGTTTCACAAGCTCGGATGAGAATGGCTGACCGTTATCTGAGTACACAATACGGGGCAAACCATACCGTGGGAAGAATTCACGAACCAGCTGCTTGGCAGTGGTCGGAGCAGTGTAATCTGGGACTGGATATGCTTCTGTCCATCGGGAAAGCGCACATACGACTACAAGGACATATTTGAATCCTCGACAACGTTCCATCTGGATATAATCCATCTGGAGGACTTCAAAAGGGTGATCGGGAGGCTGAAATCCACCTTGCTCTACAGGAATGCTTTTACCTGGATTGAACTGACAACAAATCATGCAAGTACGCACTTTCTGTTTGGCTGCTGCTCGTAAGTTTTTATTGAACCATATGTGTTGAATACTGTCTAGCATGGCTTTTTCTCCTAGGTGTGCTGGACTATGTATTGTGTTAATGATGACTTGAACCATAGAGTCGGGGAGAAACCATGTAGATTTTCCCTTCGTCATCCATCCCTGATCTGTTTGGATCCCTCCTAATTCAGTCCATTTCTTGATTTCATCTGGTGTAGCATGTGTCTGTATGTCAATTACATCATGTGCGGGATCCCTGACTGTCATGCAATGTGTCGATGTCGGAACTATTGTCTTTGTCACGTCAGTTACATGAGTTTGATTCTGAGCAGTTTGCTTAGCTGTTCGATCTGCCAGGTCGTTACCCTGGGAAATGATATCGGTGACTTTTGTATGTGCTTTACACTTCATGATAGATATTGCAGTAGGCAGATGTATTGCATCTAACAGGGCTTGAATGAGGGGACCGTGTTGAATGTTGGCACCGTGAGAAGTTAAGTAACCTCTCTCTCGCCAGAGGACTCCGAAGTCGTGAACGACTCCGAATGCATAACGTGAATCAGTGTATATGTTAACTTTCTTATTTTTGGCTTGAATACAGGCTTGTGTCAGAGCGATAAGCTCTGCCGCTTGAGCTGACAGGGTGTCAATACAATTGGTTTCAATAACTTCAGTGTCTGTCGTGACTGCGTAGGCGGCCACTAATTCACCTGTACTTGTTCTCATACATGAACCATCCACATAAAGTGTCAGGTCTGGATCTGGTGATGGAACGTCTGTCAAGTCTTGTCTGGGTTTCGTCGTAATAGTAATGACTTCAATACAATCATGTGCCAATGGGTCTACACCACTTAATGGCAAAAGTGTGGCAGGATTTAATGTACTACAGCGTCTGATTTCTATGTGTGGCTGAAACAATGTTAATTCATAACCTGTCAGTCTTGCTATAGTCAAGTGTTGGGTCTGTGTACGGTTTAAAAGAACTTCCACGGAATGTAGAACTTGCACTGTCAATTGATGTCCTAGTACTATGGAATCGCTTTGTCTGATTGCTAAAGCGGTCGCTGCAACTGATTTCAAGCACGCAGGCAGAGCCTGGGCTACTGGATCCAATGTGCTAGAGAAGTAAGCACACGGTTTGTGTGAACCTGCTTGTTCCTGAGTGAGTACTGACAAGGCAGTACCATCACGTTCTGTGACAAAAAGTGTAAAAGGCTTACTGTAACATGGTGTTGCTAAAACTGGTGCTTGACATAAGGCTTTCTTTAAGTCTTCAAAAGCTTGTGTATGTTCTTGAGTCCAAGGGAGAACAGTCGATGTCGCTGCCTCCTGAGTCGTCAACTGAATAAGTGGTTTTGCTAGAAATGCATATTGGGGAATCCATTGTCTACAGTATGAAGTGAGGCCTATAAAGGCCCGCACCTCCTTTTGTGTCTTGGGTGGTGACATGTTTACAATTAACTGGATGCGATCAGGTGTGAGCTGTCTCCCCACTTTGGACAGCAAGTGACCAAGGTACACAACTTGCTGAACACAGAATTGCAGCTTCGAAGGGGATACCTTGTGTCCCTTGTCGGCCAGAAAATTTAAAACCGTCAGTGATGCTCTCTCACATTCGGGTTCGCTTCGGGCGGTGATCAACAGATCATCGACATACTGAAGTAGGGCGGTGTTAACAGGCATGTGGATACTGTCAAGTTGTCTTTTCAGTGCTTGGCTATAGATGCTGGGGCTTTCTGTGAATCCTTGAGGTGCGCGTGCAAATTTGAAACTTCGTCCATTTAAACAGAATCCGAACAAGTATTGGCTTTCCGGATCGATTGGGACGCTAAAGAAGGCGTTCTTGAGGTCAATTACAGTAAAGAACGCTGCTTCTGGATCAATAGCTGTCAGTAATGAAGAGATATCTGGAACCACGGGGTACTGTGGTACAATGCATTTATTCAATTCGCGCAGATCAATAACTAATCGATAAACTGGTGGTGCATTTGGATCAGTACGTTTAAGAACTGGAATGATAGGGGAATTACATACATTAGAGTCGGTCTCTACGACCACTCCTTGTGCAATGAGCTCGTCAATGATTTTCAGTAAAGCCACTACAGCATCTGGGGGTAACTTGTATTGCCGAATTCGTGGTAATACCACTCCTGCTTTGAGTGTGACTCGATATGGTGTAATGTGCATACAACCTACATCAGTGGGGCCCTGTGCCCACAAATGTGCAGGGACATTCTGTAATCGGTGATCCATGTCTCTCAATACATAGTGACCTTTAAAATCTCGCAAGAATAATCGTACTCCTTCCGGAGAACAGCATATTATAGCTCCTAGAGCTTTCAGTGTCTTTATACCTAGCAAGTTTTCTGGGCATGACTTTGTAAGCAATAAATCTGTAGTCCGTGTCAGAGGACCAACTGCAAGAGGAAGAGGTTGTGATACTTCGTTAATAATAGGTTTTCCTGAAAATCCAAGGGAAACATTCTGTGAGCCTGAGAGGGGAGCCCCTGGAACCTCATCGTGACTAATAGTTGTTCTGCTTGCCCCTGTATCAATTAAGAACTTTCTGTCTTTCCCTAATACTTGACTGTGTACATAAGGACCCTCTTGATCTACAGGAACCTCAATAAGAGGCAAGCCAACCTCCCTCTCTAGGCTGTTTCATGTGTATCGCTGGTAATCGGGGTAGTCATTCTGTGCATACTGGTACATCTGTTGTGTCGTGTTTTGTGTTGCGGCAATAGGCTGTGGCTGTGGTACTGCTACGGTCTGTTGTGAAGCTGGCATAGGCGGTATATGCTGTATATTCTGGCGTACTTGTTGTTGGGCTTGATCTTATCTAGGTGGACGTGGTCTCTCCTTGGTCTTACCCGTGGAGATATTGTGTTTCAGAACTGCACAATCGTTTATATAATGACCTGGCTGTTTACAATAGTTACACACCCCTTTAACAGGAGCCGTCGAATTACTGGGCTGGGTCGCACCCTTTTTGTGACCGTCAGCTGGAACTGACTGAGCAACTAACATTTTCATTTTCGTGTCTTTCATACGTCTTGTTTGTGTTCTTGTTCTTCTCTAATTCTATTCTGGTGATACTGTAACATTTGTAACATTGTGAAGGGGTATTAGCTTGCCAAGTACTCTCGACTTTTAGTACTCTGTTCTTAACCTGGGGCAGTGAATTCTCGACTAATTTGGTTACAAAAAGATGTGGATATGATTCGCTACTTGCCGCTGTTAATACCAAAACATTTTTCAAATCGGGAATAAAAATCACTAGTGTCCTCATCGGGTTTCTGTTTACAGGCTGAGATTGCACCCCAGTCTTCCTTTTTCGTACTTAATAAACGTGGCAATACTTGTACTAACAATCCTGGTAACGCTTTAACTTTGTCTCCAAGCCCTAGGCCTGGAATTCGGGTATTTTCTTCGTTTTCCAATGCAGCCCAATCAATCTTTGCATTTCCCACTTCCCATTCTTTTTCTTTGAGTTTCTCGTAAATACCAGCAGGCAGTAGTACTTTCAATATTTTCATAAGGTCAGGATAAGTGTAATCACCCATGAGTAACATGTCTTTTATTTCACGATGAAAACCTGCTGGATCTTTGTCATGGCTGGGTACTAATTTTTTCATTTCCAATAATTCTATTTTAGTTATGGGCGTGTACACAAACACGCGTCTAAGCGTATTATCAGCATTCTGGACTGGGTGCACTTCTCGTAACGGATTCTGTCTGTCTATGTAATACATTTTTCTTTCCATGGAGTGTGTTGAATCAGGCTGTGGACACAGGAAGGCACTATATCTGTGCCGTTGTTCTAGAATTACTTTAATTAGATCGGTACCTAGACCTCTCCATTTATTCATGAGTAGTTCTGCTAATATATCAGGCAGGGGACCTGGATCAGAGTGTTGGCTTCTATACAATAGGAGTAGGTGTTGTATCATGTATGTACCAGCTAAACGCTGTTCGCTTGGTGTCATATTCAAAAATGTGTGTGCTAACGCATCATCACTATATTTCTCAGGATTGTCAGCCCATTGTACTGCTGACCTAGCTAGTTCTTGTTCGTCCATAGAATCGAGTACATGGTACCCCATTCGTTCTCGAAGTCTGTTATCAGTGGCTTGGAATAAGTGTTCAGGCGTTCTCGGATTAGACATGGCTTCCTGAAAAATTCTTTTACTTTCCGGACGTACTGGACGCATTGAATTATTATAGGATCTTCCTTTACCTACATATGCTATCATTTCTCTAGCTGGTAATTGTGTTTGTCCTGCTGCCGTTTCTGGTGCCTCCTCCTCCCCTGAGGATTCAAACTTGTCTGATTCTATTTCTGGTTCTAACTGTCTTATTTCATGTATTTTTATTACTGCGCTTCTGATTCTTTGGTACATGTTTTTTATACAACTCTGTTTATCGTGGTTCCCGTCTGCTATATTCTGACCCCATCTATTAAGTGCTCTCATTTCCTCCGGGTCTACACCCGGCCTATCTTGTTCTCTTATCAGGCAGTTTATGAAAAACCGTAATATCTTGGCTTGAGTGTCAACTTTCTGGTGAGCCATGGCCTGGCCAATACTTTCAGGGCCTTCCCCTGTTTGAACAAAATGATATATTCTGTCTAGATGATCAACCATTCCAGGTAGTGTCAATAAAAAGTTGGTAACCCGTCTTAGTCGTACTGATGCGAGCATTAATCTGTCGTCATTTTTACCGGGTACTGGATCATATCTACAGTCCGAAAGACGTTCTTTATGTATGTCAAAATCGGCCGCTTGAGGTGTACGTTGTTGTGCTAAATCCCTATAAGTCCACCTATGTGTTGGTGGTGGGGTTTGGAAACCTACCGCCCCTCCGGACGCGCCTCCCGGGTCCGAAGGGATTCGTTGGGTGCAAAGTAGGAAGAATAGGTGCAGGAAGAGGTGGAAGAACGGCTGGAAGGGTTGGAACGGGAGGAGGAGTAGCTTGTCGCGGAGGTGGGGGTTGACTATCTCGGGGTCGAGCGCCGCCAGTAGGGGGTGTGTGCGGCGGTACGGGGCCTGCAGTATTAACATATTCGGGGGCTACATCGTCTAGATAGGAAGAAAGGAAAATATCCTTTGCTGTTTTATGATGCATTTTAGTCGGGAGCATTGGAGGTGGCAGATCTTTTGGTACTTCCGGGGTGGCCTTAGGTAAACCCTCGGCCAGAAGAGGATACATACCATTCATAAGGGTGTTTCGTTGTCTATCTACTTGCTCTATTTTTACTCGGATACCTTCCTCAACTAATACGTTTTCTTTGGCCTTGTCCGAATCCTCTCTACTTTTCTCTTCTTTTCTGTGTGCTTTTTCTGTACGCCTATGCGATTCTTTACGCATAATTCAATGGCATCTTTCTGTGACTGTCTGGCTTTCTTTTTCCATAATGCTTCTTCTACTCTCATGATGCAATCTGCATCCCATGTCCCAGCAGCGGGCCATCTCTGATTCTCTGCTAGATCCTTGGTGTAGTCCACCCATAAATCGAGATATAAAACGGCATCTAGGCCATGTTTGTGGTACATAAAGTACCCTGGAGTGTCCCTAGGTGGAATGGGAACGGCTTCCTCGAGTATCCCTTTTCTAGTTTTTATCTGTCTTAATTTGGAGAATAACGGCATCTTAAAACTCAGGCTACTTGATCCTTACTTAGATATGAACACAATTAACACAATAATCACAATAATGAAAATCGAACAATCACTCATACCACGACATTTTGAAAAACACATTAAAACATTATAAAACGAACAACAATGATTAGTATAAAACTAGCTAACGACATGATACTGGATGTACTGCTAAACAGTACAGATACACCGCTAAACAGTGCAGACAGGATATACTGCTAAACAGTACAGATACACTGCTAAACAGTGCATACCAGGTCTGTGTACCCAAACCCGTCTTGACCGGCACAAATTAATGCGCACGTCTAGATGCGTCCCCAGCAATGGTACTCACCGGGAAGCACGGAACGGAAGGCCTCGGAAACTGGACTGGACTGGACCGGACTCGATTCGTGACGCAGAAACTTTGGAACTTCGGAACCTGGTGGGCCTCTGTATACCTCGGATCTTGCTCTCTCAGCTAGGCTCTGGTCGGGATCCTCCGCACTCCTCACCGCCTCGTCTGGGTGTTGATCGCAGCCTCAGTCACCTCCGTTGGCCTGAGGGAGATACAGGAAATCCTGCGGGTACGCGTAGTTGTCCGTCCGGCTGTGGCAGGGGGCTAGGCCTGCAACGCAGCTCCGGCGCGTGAGATGGGGGAGGGGTCCCTATTCGGGCGCCAATTTTGTGGTAAATTTAAATTACCTATACTTAATTTATGTGGTAAAGTTCAATAAGAATAACTCAGTCAAAAAGAAGAGGCAAAATCCGTGATATTTGAGGTTTCTCAAAAGGGGTTTTATTCCTTAAAAAGGAATTGGTATTGGTTCGAACCAAGGTGGCATACCATGGCATACCATTCCGTCACCACGTAGGTTCGGGAAGGGACTGACAGACAATACTTTATTGACAGTTAATAGTATATATAGTCAATGCATTACAGTAAAGGCAGATGCAGAAGGCGTAACAGCTGAGAGGAGAGATAAGAATACACATACGTAATGAAAAGGCGTTACAATAGGCGTGCATGAAGGCGTGTACTAGAAACGTCATTAAGAAGATGTCACAAGTGGGTGGATCCATAAGAGAATCCTGCAGTGTCAGCAGAAATACATGGCAGAGATGCGCGCGCAGGCAGCATGACGTGTGATTGACGTGTAACTGGAGGGTGAAGGGGACTTGACATTTAGCCCTACATGAGGAGACAGAAGTCTGGGATGTCAGATCAACCTAATCCTAAATCGTATCTAATATCTCGTGTTTAAGGAACTATATTATCTGGAAGGAAAGGTCTCTCGGGCAGAGGCTATTCTATACTAACTGTGAGTGCGTGTATAAGCGTCTACGTGTCTGCATGAGATGCGAGGGGGCATGGGCCTACCATGGTAACAGGAGCTATGAATTACTTGCACGGAGACAGTGAGGCCGAGCCCTTTGCTCTGCAGCTGGAAGGATGTTTACTTGAACTACTAGACAGGAATGTATTTTTCGAGGAGCGGAGCAGATAACTTGAAGGTTGAATACAGTCTTGGCAGGCAACAGGCCGAGCCAAGCACCGCTAGCCGCGCAGGGAGTAAGACAAAGGTCACGAATACAGATGCAGGCCCCGGCTGAAACATTCAGAGGCAGAAGACAGGAAAAGGCTCGATGGCAGAATTCAGGGCCTACTTCGCCAGAGCTGAAAAACGTGTAAAGTACACCACATAAAGACGTTGGCAAGGCATACTTAGGAACGGAATATTCGACCCATTCATGGTGGATCTGAAAGAGGACATGTTAACGTTGGACGCAAATGTATTTGCGTCTTCATAGCTGGAAGTGGAGGGAACATACATGTACTTGTAGCACGTACACGGAGTCATCGTCTCTGCTTCAACATTTAGACAATAATCATACTCTAAATAGTTAGTATGTCTTTTGCCCACGTGCAGCCGGACAAGCCATTGAGCTCCCGCTTTTTAATTTGTGCGATCGCGCACTTCTATGGATCAGCTATTACTTCAACCCAGTTGGATACCCCTTACTTCACGGTCTCTTCAGCTGGCCGACCGCCAGTACTGAACACGAGCCATCACGCCAGCTCCTATTTCTAATAATTTCACTAATGCGATTAAAGCATAGTGTAATTGTAATTCCGATGACAACAATGATTTATTTAATTGTCCGGAGGATGATGCCCAGTATGCAGCGCTGGCATCGAAACGTCGTCGACACCCAAAAGCCATATGCAACATGACTAAACAATATTGTAATGTGCAATGGTGTACAAAATAATGATTTAAGTCTGTAAAATTTTCAAATGCGAGTGTACAGACGTATTTCACTTTGCCCCTTGGCCATTCTGTTTTCGTTGTTTTGTCTCAATGTTTTGTGGGTCACGGCTGTTCCCACTTGTCATCAACTGTTTTAAGCAATTTAACTCTGCATATATAAGGAAAATAAATTCTTGTCTGGCTGGACAAAAGACATACTAACTATTTAGAGTATGATTATTGTCTAAATGTAATTTCTCCTTCCACAATCAATATTATTAGTGTCACCACCCACAGGGATCGACATCAGGGGGGGGGGCTAGAAAGAAAGAGGAAGCCCGGTTTGTGTCCAAATTTATATTTAGGGAGGGTTTAGAAGAATTAGTCAAACACCCTCGGGCAGAGGTTGCCTTTGAAATACTAGACCCAATTCATATTTTTAAAGAAACATCAATACTATTTAAGACCACTACCAAAGGGTCAATTACTGACTTAATTATAGCTTCTACTGAATTTATTGTGTGTGTAGTTAATACAGTCTCTCCAGAGGCTCAGTATTCATAGTATCCGTGGCAACAGCCGGTACGTGGGCTTTTGTGACTAACTTTCGTGGGGGGGCCATGGTTTTCTCCCATGTGGCCATAGGTTAATGTCTCTTTTTTGGTTTTTCCACAGGCCTTGGGTTTTTTACATGGTGGAGGGCAAAGAGTATCAATGATTCCCCCTAACTGAATAATAACAGAGCTGACTTTGTTCCAGCTAGCTTGGGTGAAGCAGAGACGATGTCTTCTGTGTTGTCTTCGTGCTCGTGGACAATCACAGACAAATTACTATTTTAAAGGGCTCTTTGTGTTTCCCACAGTCTCTCCTCCTCCGACTCTATCTCACTTGTTATTGCCCTATTAGAAAGTTAGTAATTGATAAAGTTAATGATCTTGCTTTAGCAATAGGCATGTGTGTATTTCGTTTTCCCATCCTCTTGCCCTGGTATGCTGCCTTCCTTCTCGCTCTAAGAGTGGCAAAGATCTTGTTCCAAGCACTCTTCTATCCATTACTAGTACCAAATGACCTGGCCCAGCCCGGCGTCTTCCAGTCTATAACGGGCTAAGACCGGCCCGTCTTGGCCCGGGCGAGCCCGGGGACGCCCGCACGCGTCCCATGCTGCGGGACCGGCGTTGGCCTTTTCAGGCGTCCTCAGCCCCTCCTCTGCTCCAGTCAGGGGTCGTAGTAACATGGTGGTGCTTCTAGGGCCAGGGACCGGCAAATGTGGTGAGTGCTGTCTCCCGCGCTGCAGGACCGGCGTTGGCCTTTTCAGGCGTTCTCAGCCCCTCCTCTCCTCCAGTCAGGGGTCGTAGTAAAGTGCTGGTGCTTCCAGGGCCAGGGACCAGCAAAAGTGGTGAGTGCTGTCTCCCAGCCCGTTCTCATATCTTACTAGTTCCATCAAGATAAGCCACACTCTGAACTGTGTCGAGGTGCATCTTTATGTCAAGTGGTCACTTGCCCCATGCAGGATGAGGTTTATATTGCCGCCTATAATCATTTCCCCTCCAATCTCCTAAATATATTTCCAATGCCAAATTTCATAAAGGGTATCTGGCTTACATTTGGGCAGTAAAGTGATAAAACTGTCATGGTTTGTGAGCCTAGCATGAAAATCGCTCTTAAACCTCTTTCTTCCTGCCTCAGCAGGTATGACCTGTGAAAGTGTTTAGGGCTGAGAAGCGCCACGGCTACCTTTTTATGGTTGTCTGATTAAGGAACTACCTGTATTTAACCTGCCCAAGTTCCACTTGAGGAGATGTGTCTGCTAAAGGAGGCAGAAGCTATCTTCCATGATTTAAAGAGGTTGATAGTGCCAGGTGTTTAACTGGTGCATTATTCAGTCTAATTGCATGCTGAGTAAATGGGAGCATCTGATTTAGGAATATGGCATGGACCTGTCCAACGTGAGCTTGCAATCGCCGTGTAATATCAAGCAACCTGACTGAATGAGCTAGGCAGTGTCTGGTATGTATGTGTTCTCTGGAATTGATACTATCTCTCCCCAAATGCGTTGCAATGCTTGCAAACATACAAAAACTGAAAACAAAAACAAAAGTATCAAGTTCCTCTAGTTCTGTGTGGGTCCCCCATCAAACAGTATGTAAATCAGCATTAGCCCAAAAAAAATCCCCAAACATTTTCCTTCCCCTCCTGTTGCACTCCCTCAGCCCTGAGAGTTCCCCAGAGCACCAGGTTTGGTTCAGTTCTCCACGCCAATTAACTGAGACAGGTGCCGGGGCATCTCTTGACTGATTTACCTCTTCAGTGTCACCCCATTGGATACTTAGCTACTGCACCTCGTACAGTGCGCCAACTGTCGCTCTTTCCACTTCTGCAGTAGAGGGTGCGGTCATCTGCTCAGTGTGCCTTACAGTTCTCTTCTGCCTGGGATATCTCAGCCGGGCTGTCTTCCCCATACCTGATCTCAGTCATACTTTGCAACATCTAGGATTGCACTGGCTTTGTGTATTGACTTCAAAAAGAGCTTTGCGGCGTTCCACACAAAAATAAGTCAGAATGGACTTTTTCAGTCATTTGTCGAATTTCCTATCTTCTTTTCAACATGGCGAGGGCGAGCTTGTGGAATAGCTGTAGAGTGTGGTTTTCAGAGGTGACGGAATCTCTGTAGAGCACCAAAACCATGATTTATTACTCATCGGATAAATGGACGTGTGTCAGAAGGTCCTGGCGGTGCTTTATATTGTGTACCATGCAGACATCTGTATTCTCTGTGTAATGTTGAATTGCGGTTCAATACACTGATTCACATACGAAGGGATTTAGCTAAAGAAAGATGCAGTCTTTTCACCATGGCCCCTAAATGCCTGATATACGGATTTAAGAAATGACCGCTAAAAAAGCTGGCTCATACACCATCATAAAAGGAACACCTTTTAGGATATGAGAAACATTAGAACCTGTCCTATTGAAATGAACATAACTGATTATAGTTATATTGTAGATGATCACAATCCGTATAAAGGTCAAAGTTGAGTCACCTTTAACGGACTCTGTTGTGCCGTATTGCCGCTGTGAGCCGTGAGCCGTGACCCCGTGACCCGACGCGTGACGTGACGTGTGCTTCAGAGCGCTTCAGAGCGCGAAGGGAGCCAGCCGATTTTGAAGTTGCTGGTGCCGAGCGGCACGAGAAATATAAAAACCTTTAACTACACGAACTTCACGAACACAATATTACTCCCCAAAGAGGTGCGAGGAGTAAGTGGAGTGGGGGAGCAAGGCATCCAGTGCCTGTGGGACCCGTGTGTCCAGGCTGTGCTCCAGCCCTCGCCCCCACCCTCGGAGGATCGATCCCAGAGCCCTGGCCCAAAGAGGTGCGAGGAGTAAGTGGAGTGGGGGAGCGAGGCATCCAGTGCCTGTGGGACCCGTGTGTCCAGGCTGTGCTCCAGCCCTCGCCCCCACCCTCGAAGGATCAATCCCAGAGCCCTGGCCCAAAGAGGTGCGAGGAGTAAGTGGAGTGGGGGAGCGAGGCATCCAGTGCCTGTGGGACCTGTGTGTCCAGGCTGTGCTCCAGCCCTCGCCCCCACCCTCGGAGGATCGATCCCAGAGCCCCGGGCCAAAACCGGGTGGCCAGTAGTGGAAAATTAAGCCCCACAAACCCGATCTTGCTACCTCCTCCGTAGGTGAGGACGTGATAAAAAACTTGGACTACTTGGCAGAATAATCTGCTTAGCCCAGATATATATTATTTTAAAGAAAAAGTGGAGAAAGCCACGGGTCACGAGCGCAAGGGCAAGGCACAACAGAGGTAAGTGGAAAGAATTTTCATTTATTCAATTAAATTGTCGTCGAAGCACGAAAGGGAAGTGATTAAGGATTAAAATGGCCCCACGAAGAAATAAGAGCACACTAGGAACATCTAGGAAAGCAAAGCCTAGCAGCGAAAATAGACAAGACGACCAAGAGAGTCCGACATCACCTGTGGTCAAGGAAAAAACAAAACGTCCCCAAAAGAACAAAGAGAAAACTCCCAATAATGGCCAACAGGGAGGAAGTAAGGGGAATGTAGCAACCCATACAATTAAAGAATTTGTGGGAAAACACTTCAAAAGGGTTTTTTCACCGGCTAAGTCTAATGCTACTGAAGAGGAGGAGGAACCATGGAAAGGGGGCACGTCACTAATCTTTGATGACCGATTGGCAGACTCAATAAATCTAGTTGACCGATCAGTACAGTCCCTGCCAGGCCAAAAAGGGACAATAATGTCACCGCGACTTTCTTCCTCACCGCGACTTTCTTCCTCTCCGCTATTCGAACGACAGACGTTGGAGGATGTAGTTAGCTTGAGCTCGAGGCACAGTGATGAAAAAACCCCAAACATAGATGGAAGTTCTAATGGCTCAGGAAAAATGGCATTTTCAAGTAGCAATGACCTTGTGGGCTTGGTTAAAAATGGTGACACAAATGGGGAAAACCAGCATCCTGAGATAAACTTGGAGTCGTCGGAATCCCCAGCATCCTCAATCTTGGAACTGATGTTAATGGTGCAAAAATCATTACAAGGTCTGCTAGAAGTAACAATGTTAAATCATGACATTTTGAAAAGTCAAAAAATGCACCTGTCTAAAATTCAGGGAGAATTACACGGGATTAGGGTTCAAATGCCCTCAATGTTAAGACCCGTAGCAGACTCAGTGATGATGAGTCAAGAAGGGGAAGAGGAAGGTGGAACAACTAAACCCCGACCAGCAAGCCAGACTGACATAGCCCCTTCTGGAGGAAACCAAGTTTATGTGTCAAGATGGCCAATGCTGGTAAAAAGAAGAAGTAAATTTATGAGTCACGGTATACTAAAGAGAGACAGAGTGGCAAGAAGGAGGGTGAAAGCAAAGCTAAGTAAAAGAGCGATAAAAACCCACAAAGAAAGGCGTGAGTCAATAGAAGCAGTAGTGCATGACCCTAAGCCCCAGCCGCACAAGATGGCGAGTGTATCTAGATCAATGAGACTAAGATCTGAGAATCGGGACAGGGGCCTAGTGGATGAGGAAAGCAGCTGTAGAAAGCAAACCCTCCAGGAAAAGGTGATAAAACATAAGAGACAGGTGGCTTCAGAGCAAGTGACTACACCCCCCCGGAAGGCCACAGCGAAAAAGAAGGTATACTGGGAAACTAGCCTAGAGGAAGGTTGTAGAATTAATACAAAACTACACCAGGGTGAGGGTAAATTTGGAGAGGAGATGAATGAAGGGAATAAGCAACTCTATTTCGAACAAGTGAAATTGGGAAGGGGCGGAAAAAAAGTAAAAAAGTGCGCTCCTTTAAATAGGTCCTATCTTCTTAATATGTTCGCACTTTGCCCAAACCTAAAAAGTATAGGTACAGAAGACTTGAAACAGGTGGGCTTTCAAGCAAATGGCGATGGCAAGGAGGTTACTAAGGTACAGTTCTATTCCGCTCTGGCTGTTACAGCAATAATAAACGCAGAACAGGAGATTCAAAAAGAGGGGGTTAGACTAGTGCCCAAAGAAGAGCTAGGACTAGGCCAGATGGTGTCCCAACAGAGAACCTTCCTAAAGTACCATGCAGGGCTAGGAAAGAGACAAGTGAAATTACCTGGAAGAGAAATGAAACAAGGGCGGGAAAATATCAATATAGTGATAAATAACTCGGACCTAGTAGAGTCCTGGAAAAATTGGAGTAATATTGAAAGCCCGGCAGGCCCCTCACAAAGCTATAGGGAAGAATCAGAAATAAATGACCCCCTAAGCGATGTAGAATAGGAAAGGGGGCAACCACGGAGCACAAATACGGTCTCTTGGAATATAAATGGGATGGGTACCCAAGTAAAACAGGAAACTCTGAAGGAACTCGCAAAAAAGTGTGAAATCATTTGTATTCAAGAGACCTGGCTCAGTGGGGAACCCCCAATAGTGGAAGGGTTTAAACAAATCTACCGCCCAGCAGAAAAATCTACATCTGGCTGCCCGGCCGGGGGCTTGCTGACTCTGATCTCAACATGTATACTAATAACGACTTTACAGATACCTGTGACATCTAAGTGGCTGTTGGCTTGCAGAATACAAACATCATTTGCTGATAAAAAAAATATGAATGTATGTTGATCCTAAATGTGTATATGCAGTGGAGCTCAAGGAAGGAATATGGGGATGAACTGTTACATTTTAAAAATGACATGGATATGCTGTGTGATAAGTATGGAAATGATTTAATGCTGTTAATGGGAGATTTTAATCATAAATTAAACCCAAAACTGACTGATCAGTTGTATATTGAAATTCTAGATGCATGTGATGTGAAAAAAGCAGAATTCCTGGAAACAAAAATAACAACTGATGCGGCCAACTTGGGCAACTTCTTGGCGACAAAAAGTTTATTCTGTCTAAATGGGAGGACAACGCAGGATTGTCCCGCAAAGAAAACTTTTAATTATGGGACGCAAATATGCCCGATAGATTATATTTTTATGTTGGCTTGGAATTTTGAATTGATAAAAGATTTCAGGATTGCCCCTGCGGAATGTAGTGATCATAAAATGTTAAAACTAGAGCTTGTAATCGCCCAACATTTAGCATGTGATATAGTTATCCCCCAAGAGATGGATTATCCAAAACGGATAACCACTCGTTTAACTGAAAAATATATCGCCAGGTTGACTAAGCTGCAACAAAAGGTGCAATTAGGGCACTTATGTGGCCAAAATTTACCTTGGTATGTTGAGAAAATAACTCAAGTAGTGGAAAGCATAAGCGTAGAATTAAAGTATGATGTAAGCGCCAATAAGAATAATGGAAGGTCACAAGCAAAGCGAGAAACTTGGTTTAATCAGGAATGTTTACTAAAGAAAAGAGAAGTTAGGCGAGAAGAACGTAGCCTACGGAAAAAATTAGTGCAAACCAGGGCAGAAAATCTAATAAAAATAAAGAAGGAATATACTACTCTAATCCGTAATGCTAAAAGGACCTATAAAGAAAAGTGTTGGGGCAAACTATTAGAAGCAATCGAAGCCAAAAATATACGGCAGTTCTGGGAGTTAATCCAGACAGCAATGGTACCTGCGGTTGCCCCGATGAGTTGCGTAGTGGAAGAGGGGGCGTGGATACAGTATATACAGCAATTATATGCCCCAAGGGGAGGGACTGGAAATGAGGTAGCTGGGGACTGGCGTGGCCAAGTAGAGGATCTAAAACAAGAATGTTTAACAGCAAATGTTCTTAGAACAATAAAGACACTGAACCTAACTAGGGCAGCGGGCCCAGATAACCTACGAGCCCTGATACTAAATTCAAATCAGACTTGGTGGGCGGAATTCTACGCAAAAATGTTTACTTTAATTTTAGAACAAGGGATTATGCCCCCAAATTGGAAGGGAGCTATAATAAGACCGCTACACAAGAAAGGGGATGCATATGCCCCAAAGAATTATAGGCTAATTAACCTATTAGATATAGGAGAACATTTTTTCTCTAAAATAGTCCTTAGTAAGTTAAAAGTCTGGGTAGAACAAAGTTCTATCATCCCGGTTGAGCAAGGGGGCTTCAAAGAAGGCCACTCTACGATAGATCATTGTTTTGCATTGTGGGCCCTGGCTAGGAAATCGATGGAACAAAATGGCAAATTATTTTGCTGTTTCGTCGATTTCCGAGCGGCGTTTGACACAGTAGACCGAAATAGCCTTTGGGAGGTACTGGAAAATTATGGAATACCACAGGGATTATTGAACATCTTGAAAGAACTTCATAGTGGTAACTGGGCACAGGTCATTAGAGATATAAAGGGTTCCCTAACCCAAAAAATTCCAATAAAAAATGGCTTGAGACAAGGGTGCGTTTTGGCACCCTTGCTTTTCTCAATCTTTTTGGCAGACCTCCCAGCGACTTTGGAAATTGAAAAGAGTGCGAGCCCTCGTATGAATAATAATAAAGTGTCATGTCTCTTGTACGCTGATGATCTTGTGATTTTGGATCAAACAGAAATGGGCCTACAAAGGAAGCTAAATGTGTTCAATAAGTACTGTGATAAAAAGCTCTTAATAGTGAATATGGAAAAAACTAAGATCCTATGTTTTGGAAAGAGGGTAAACAATTTTAATTGGTTTTTAGGACAGGATAAATTAGACATAGTAAATGAATATAAATATTTAGGCCTCTGGTTTAATGGCGCATTAAAGTGGAATACCCACTTGGAGGCACAGAAGGCAAAGGCCTATTCGTCTGTCTGTGGGCTGAAAAAATGTAACAAAGATTATGGCGATATGTCACACAGACCGCTTTTGAAGGCTTTTGAAGCAATGATCCCCCCACAAGTGCTTTATGGAACTGAGGGGCTTTTTCTGAGTGGTAAAAATGGGTGGGATCGGGAAGAAGGAAAAATTGTGAAGATGTTGTTGTCCTTACCAAATAGCTCCATGATTCAAGCAATTAGAATGGAGGTGGGTTTAACATCATGGGAGGTAAAGTCCCAATTGTCTCTAATAAGATTTTGGAACCGACTGGAGACTGGTGGCGATGAGAACGTTTCAATCTGGTGTAGAGAGGAAATTCGAGTAAGCAGCTTACGCTGGGCGCGAGATGTGAAGAAAACCCTCCAGACGGTAGCTGCGAACTTGAAATTGAGCCTTTCCCAACCACTGTTAAATATAGCGTGTACGAAAAAGATGCTTAGAGACCAAGGGCTTGATTACTCTAGATCAAAAGATATGGACTATCTAAGGCTAAAAAAATCAGTGAATTGGGTAAAAAATGAGTGGGAAAAGAAGGTTCGGTACCCATACCTGGATTTATTGCCTAGTAGATGGCTAAGAAATGAAATTTTGAAGATTCGGGTGGGACTAAATCCATGGAAGATTGAAAGAAAAATAAGTGTGGCCCTGATCCATCCGGATGGAACTTGCAAATGTGGACTAGGTGTAAGGAATAATATTTTACATATATTGTGTGATTGTACATGTATTTTAGCAATTCGGAAAAAAAATTTACGTCCATTTTTTTAAAAAAATGAGGTGTTCTCACGGGCTGAGGCTATTGGCCTCCTTACAGAAATGTCTTCTTTGGATACTACAATTGCGTTGGGGAAATTTCTGAAAGCAATACGAGAATATGTAATGGAGACAACAAAGGAGAATGGGAGAGTTTGAATTTATAGAGTATCCCAATTTTATGTATATGGCCCTCATAAGTGTTGTAATTGTATAAAATGAACTGTGGTTTTAAATATTGTATGCGTATGGTTTTACAAGTGCTGTAATATGTAAAATGAATTGTGGTTTTAAATGTCTTATCACGATACGCGATCCATTGTTCTATGTATGATTTATAGACTATGGTCTAAATAAACTTATGTGTTAACAGTAACAGATTTAGCTAAAGAAAGATGCAGTCTTTTCATCATGGCCCCTAAATGCCTGATATACGGATTTAAGAAATGACCGCTAAAAAAGCTGGCTCGTACACCATCATAAAAGGAACACCTTTTAGGATATGAGAAACATTAGAGCCTGTCCTATTGAAATGAACATAACTGATTATAGTTATATTGTAGATGATCACAATCCGTATAAAGGTCAAAGTTGAGTCACCTTTAACGCAAAACATAGGGGTAAGTGGACGAATCTCTAACAAAATATTTGCAAACTCACGGTGTTTGCAAACACAAATTGTAATTCGGAAGTTGGCAAGAAAGGAGTAGTAATTGTATGACAGTGGCGGCTCCTCCGCTATGGTGGCAGAGTGTCGCCCCACTGCATTGCAGAAGTGAAGGAAAGGAAAAATAAAATGATTGTAACTTGATATTATTATAATTTTATAGCCTGGGGTTGAGGCAGGGCTGCTCTGCTCACAGAGCATGGTAGAGGAGGAGTGGTGGGCACACTGAAGTGCACCTGTTGCTTTGGCCGGCCGTCTCGGGCCGACTAAACAGTCATGCTCACTTAGCATGTTCTCCACCCAGAGAACATGCCCAGGCCCCAAGTCCCCGTCTGAGCACCGAATTATGGCATTCAGACAAATCACAAGAATGCATTGCAGCGTTGCTATTGGCTTAGGGGAACCTGGCTGCTGCCTGGTCAGCCGACGGAGAAGAGACGACATGGGAGATGAGCAGCGAGGAGGAACGTGAATGTCTTTTTTAACACCTCCTTACCCCCTCGCCCCACCACCCCAGATCAGTGCCAGTTGCCACTGGGTATGTATTAATAATTGGCTATGGTAATTGGGAAAGCAAAGCATTGATTAGCTATTTACACCTTAAAGGAGATGTTTACAGATTGGAATTCTTGTCAGGCGATCTAGGGGGGAGCAGGCAGTAAATCAGGCGACCACTGCCGCCTCCTCCCTATTTATTCCTAAACAGGAAACCATTTTTTAAGCAGTTCCTGTTCCTTTAAAGAACAAGGGCTGCTTTACAAAGGTTCCTTTTGATGATGCAATCCCAATGATGGCGGTGTGCTCTTCCTAGCAGGTCACCAACTCTGTTTGTAGCTAGTCTTAGGGGGTCAGAAATAGGGACCTGCATAATTAATATTCATTATGGATTTTATGCTGCAACTCTTTGCAACAGAAGATTTAGCAAAATCAGGGACAAGTTGCAAAAAATCTGCACGCAATTTGCTACCCATCTCTTAGCGCATTGGGAACATAGTTTGCAGTTTATTTAATTACTGTGCAGAGTATTTGGAATCCCTGGCTCAGTTTGGTGACTGGCTGGAAATAATTTGGGGTTCTCCTGGGGAGTAATAAAGTTCCTAAGTCAGGGATAAATAAAGCAATTTTACTAAAAAAATTCTTAGGCAACTATACATGTTATTGTCACTGCCATAAATCGCTACTCTATTGGGAGCGTTCTTATATGTGACCAAAGAGACCCAATATATATTCAAATGTTGTGCTTTTATTATATTAGAAAACAGTTAACCCCTTTGATGCGTCAAACGGCCGGGGGCCGTCCGAAGCATCAGTGCTCATGTGCGTCGCGCTCACGTCATTGCAGAGAAACCAAAACTGAAATGAGCCAATGGGCTCATTGCAGTTTCCCTTTCTAAGTGCTTAGCGGGCTGTATCATTTTCCTTGGGGGACTGAGGAGAAAGCTGTGTGGTAGGACATTTGTGCCGGCACTGTGATCCCACACAAAACATTTGTGGCAAATGTGATTTGTTTCAGCTAAATTTAAGGTTTGCAAGGGATTCTCGGTAGGAAAACATTGGGGGATCCACTCAAGCCATACCTCCCTGGGCTACCCCGGGTGTCTTGCTTCCAGAAATGTGTGGGTTTAGTAGGTTTCCCAAGATTGCCGCTGAGCTCGGGACCAAAAACCCAGATGCCCCCTTGCAAAACCAGGTATTGTACCGATAGGTAATTTTGATGTCTCCTTAATACGTTTTGCCTGTTGCAGATTCTTGGCCCACCCATGCGAGTGAGGGACCATTTTTATCGGAAGATTTTGGGGAATTGGGAGGGTGAATTTTGTGGATCCACGCAGATTTCATAACTTTCCATCACAGAATTGTCAGGATATTTTTTTTTTTACAAACTTTCAGTTTTGCAGGGGATTCTGGGTAACAGAACGTGGTGAAAGTCACACAAGTCACCCCCTCCTGGATGCCCCTGGGTGTGTAGTTTTCAGAAATATATAGGTTTGCTAGGTTTCCCTAGGTGCCGGCAGAGCTAGGGTTCAAAATCTACAGCTAGGCACTTTGCAAAAAAAGGGTCAGTTTTCGTTGTAAAAATCTGGTGGGTTCATGTTGGATTATGGTCCGCTTCCTGTCACGGGCACCTGGCCTACCTACACAAGTGAGGTACCATTTTATCGAAAGACTTTGGGGAATGCAAGGTGGGTGGAATTTTGTGGATCCACGCAGATTCCAGAACTTTCCATCACAAAAATGTGAGGAAAATGTGTTTTCTTTTACAAAGTTTAAGGTTTGTAGGGGATACTGGGTAGCAGGAATTGGTGAGAGAAACACAGGGCACCCCCTCCTGAATTCCCCTTGATATATTGTTTTAAAAAATGTATAGGTTTACTAGGTTTTCCTAGGTGCCAGCAGAGCAAGGGTTAAAAATCTACAGCTAGGCACTTTGCCAAAAAAGTGTCAGCTTTCACTGTAAAAATGTGGTGTGTCCACATTGTGTTTTAGGCCATTTCCTGTTGGAGGCACAGGACTACCCACACATGTGAGGTGCCATTTCTATTGGAAGACTTTGGGGAACGTGGGGTAGGTGGGATTTTGTGGACCCACACAGATTCTAGAACTTTCCATCACTGGAATGTGAGGAAAATGTGTTTGGTTTTACAAAGTTTGAGGTTTGCAGAGGAATCTGGGTAAAAGCACCTGGTGAGAGAATCACAAGTCACCCCCTCCTGGATTCCCTTGGGTGTCTAGGTTTAAAAAATGTATAGGTTCGGTTGGTTTCCCTAAGTGCCGGCAGAGCTAGGGTTTAAAACCTACAGCTAGGCACTTTGCAAAAAAAGGGTCAGTTTTCACTGTAAAAATGCGGTGTGCTATGTTGTGTTTTGGGCCATTTCCTGTCACCCACTAGGCCTACCCACATAAGCGAGGTACAATTTTTATCGGAAGACTTTGTGGTGCGCGGGGTTTGTGGAAATTTGTGGATCCCCACATAGTCTAGAACGTTCCATCACAGGAATGTGAGGAAGATTTGTTTTTTTTGCAAAGTAAGTGGTTTGTAAGGGATTCTCGGTAACAGAACCTGTAGGGAGCTGCACAATTCACCCCTTCCTGGATTCCTTTGGGTGTCTAGTTTCAAAAAATGTATAGGTTTGCTAGTTTTCCCTTGGTGCCGCCAGAGGTAAGGTTCAAAATCCACACCTAGGCACTTTGCGAAAAAAGTGTCAGTTTTCACAGTAAAAATGTGGTGGGTCTACGTTGGGCGTTTCCTGTCGTGGGCACTAGGCCTACCCACACAAGTGAGGTACCATTTTTATCAGAATACTTTGGGGAAAGAGGGGTAGGTGGAAGTTTGCGGACCTGCGCAGATTCCAGAACTTTCCATCACAGAAATGTGAGGACATTTTTTTTTTTTTTTTACAAAGTATGAGGTTTGCAAGGGATTCTGGGTAACAGAACCTGGTGAGCACCGAACAAGTCACCCCTCCTGGATTCATCTGGGTGTCTAGTTTTCAAAACTGTTAAGGTTTGCTAGGTTTCCCCAGGTGCTGGTATAGCTAGGGTTCAAAATCCACAGCTAGGCGCTTTGCAAAAAAAGGGTCAGTTTTCACTGTAAAAATGTGGTGGGTCGACGTTGGGCACTAGGCTCAGGGGCAGACTGGCTACCAGGCGTCTTGGTGTGCTGCAAAGTTGGGGGCCGATTTCATTGATGGGGACCTGCATGTGCTTAAAACCATTTGTTTTGCTTTGTTTATTTTGCAGCACACGCAGCTCCCCATCAACCAAATCAGCCCCCCCCTGCAGTGAAATCAGCCCCCAGCTTGGCAGCCCACCAAAACGCCCATGGCTAGCCCGGCCCTGACTAGGCCTACCCACACAAGTGAGGTACCATTTTTATCGGAAGACATTTGGGAACTCAGAATTGTAGAGCAACTGTTACCTATTGACTTTCTATGCATTTCTGCCTTCCTAATGTAGGACAATGTGTAAAAAAGAAGTGACTTTGAAAAATGTCCTACAATTCACTAAAAAGCCCCAAAAAGGCTTAGTACAGGGGAAAAGGGGGCGGGGGGGTTGGGGGTAAGGCCTAGCAGCAAAAGGCTTAATAAATATATACATATCAATCCATATACAATAGTAAATACTTCTTCTAAAAAATACCATTCATATCAATACTCATATAGGTTTCAATCATACAATCATGCATCCTCATTCATTCTTCTATATTGCCCAATGGAACATCACAATGAATTATCTCAATTTACATGTATCATGAGTACATGCTTTTCTATTTTTAATATTCAAACCTTTGAAAGCTAATATCAAATAGCAGGAAACTTCTTATATATGATGTTAGCTTCTTTCTGTAAAGGACAGTATTGAGATAATAGAGACTGTATGAATCAACTATTTTTATTTATCATGGCTGTGTGGTCCACTATGCGCGTTTCCTCTATAGAGCCTTCATCAGGAAGCCATGCATTTAAGAAGAAAATCCTGGTACTTCAAAATAGAAGTATCATGTCATTATATGATATTTTGGTACTCCAGGTGGCTGTTCTTGTCTGTAGTTATACAGGGGATAATGATGGTCCTGTTAGTAGCGTTGATACAGCTAATCAAGGTTAGGTCTCAGAGTGCAGTTTGGGACAGCTTCGGCCTGGAATCTGCTCCCATTCGCTCTTTGTAGCATCCAGGACCCCAATCTCTTCAACAAAAGACTGAAAACACTGCTCTTTATTTATTCATTTTCTCTTCACTCGTCAAGGTTCGCACCGGGACACTCCTTGGAGTATACTCATGCGCTTTAAGCATATATAACGTAACATATTTACTCTCTCTTTGATAGCTCACCTGTGATAGACCTGTGACATATCGATAACCATAATATGTTTGTGGCCAGCCAGCCAAACAAACAATGGGCGCTTCTCTGTAAAGACAAAGGTTGTCAGTTTGATGACCAACAGATGTCTCCATACTGAAATTATTAGATACGTCAAGATTTGAGGAAAACACAAACTACATCTTTAAATACAGAATTCTGTTTATGTGCATCTTGTTGGCAAAACCAATCATACATGCATTCATGTGAAGTACACAACTAACTTGTAATAATATCTTGTGAAAAAAAGAAAAATAATACCTATGTGTACATTGTATGTGATGCAAGAGCACTTACATGGTATTGTTTTCTAAGTGTTTTCCTATGTGGGACAGGGTGTTGATTTGAGACTTAGGGAGTACAATTTCAAAAGTCTCCCTTATTTGTGAAATTTGTTGTTTTAAAAAAGTTTTTATACTTTGTAATGAGATCTCTTAAGAGACAAGTTTTTAACAAAAAGATTAAGTTTTTAACACACAGTGAATAATAAAGATTCATTATTTTTCTACATTATGTTCTTGGGTTCTAATTAGTGCTGTCAGAGTGAGTCATGATTGAAAGAGTGTGATGTGTGCACAAAAAAAGAGCCTAAAGGGATTATTGTTTTTAGTGTTTAGTAAGTACAGAACTTACCCATACCTTAAACTTTGCTAACAAAATCAATTATTTACAGTCTTCCTTAAAGTAGGAGATCGGTTTTGACCGAAATCTATCAGTCTTCTGAAGGTACAGGGACACATATGACTGACTGACTGTGCACTTGCCAAGCTGTTCTTTCAGAGGCATCAACTTGGCAAGTGATCAGCTGTGATACTACTCAAGCAGACATTCGAAAAGCAAAAGATGAGCATTTAACTAAAGCTCTCCCAGCCATACTGGCTTTTCAGAGTAGAAAATGACATATGGCTAGCGTTGCCCAAATCCTATACATTCCTCATTGATAAGACTCAGAAGTGACCTCTGAGTTAACAGACTGTGGCTTAGCTGTATGGTACGCCTTAAGGTACCATTCAAAGAAGATGTATTACACTTCAGCTGAAAACAATCAAACAGGCCCTGACTTCTATCTTACTGTGGTCACCCTCTCTGCCATCTCATGCCTCAACCCATGCCATAATTAGCTACCAAGAGAAAGACCTTGGTACAGAGATGTAGTACTTGTAAACTGTGCATATGAACGAAAGTGATTCTGTGATAACTATAAATTAATTGTCGGTGCATTGATTTGTTCTTTCTTCCCTCCACTCCAATGGTCCAAAAAATAAGCATCAGATTTGCTATGTGGCTATAAACCTTGCCACCCAAAGAGAAATTCTGCCCTCTCCAAGTCACAGAAATGCAATCTTTCTGATTGTGAGTTTTCAAAAAATTCTTTAATAAGAGCTTGATACATTGATTGGCCGCTCATTAAAGTTTGAAAAGAATTGACGACTTGAATTAATTTGTTATTTCAATTAAGTTGTTGATCTGTTGCTTTATTTAGTTCAATAGTAGATACCATCCTACCACAAACACACACACATATGAAGAGTTCCTACAGAATGGGGAATAATCATGCAGCCCCATTATCACAGGAGAAAAGTGCACAGGGTAGGCCTTTCTTACTCTCATTTTCCACCTTCTCCGAGCATGTAGTGAGTGAGTCCGGGGGCAATGCAGTTCCGGTGGAATGATGATAGAAAAGTGAAGCGCAGGATGTGACCTGGTAGGTGGAGCATTAAATGCTTTCCTAATGTCTGAGAATGGGGTCAAATGAAAGTCAAGGGTAGTATTCACTTCAGGCCAATCCCTAGGCGATTTGAACAACTGGAAGGTGAAATGTGGGTCAGAGAACAGAAGGCTAGTTATAATAATTAGTAATCTGTTTTATTTTTAATTGAGTCAGAATTCAATTCCAAATGATGGGCTTGTGTGATGTTTGGTGGCACTGTCATATGCAAATCTTAAAGGTGAAACTCAAAAGTGCACAATTTCTCTTGTTTGAGTGCTAAGGCAGATAGGATAACTACAGTAAGTTTCCATGCATTTTGCAGAAAATGTTTATCCTTCTACTGTAGATTAAATATACTTTTCCTCTACTGTAGATTAAGTATACTTTTTCTTGCTCTGATAGGTGCATATCTTGTGCCATATCTAATTTTGCTGCTGGTGATAGGAATCCCACTTTTTTTCCTGGAGCTCTCAGTGGGACAGAGAATCCGACATGGAAGCATTGGTGTGTGGAATTACATCAGTCCAAAATTGGGCGGAATAGGATTTGCAAGTTGTGTGGTGAGTAGAACTTGAGAGGAGTTGAGAAGAAAGATTTAAGCAATGGACAATGTTCCTTCAGTCACATGTTATAAATGTAATGAATATAAACACTGATGCAATTGTTTTACATCCATTTTTTATAACTGTAAGGATATCTAACTTTTTGTTGTGTTCTCCAGACAATAAAGTCTATCACAATCTATTGCTTTAAAATTAGTATTGTAACATATTGCATGATCTCTAGCAGTGTTGGTATTGCTATGGGCCTTATTTGATTTTTATAACTGCGGTGTTAATGCTGAATATATATTTAAAGTACGTCAGTTTGCCTTGTTTAGCACCAAAGCACATCTGCTGACCCGTATGTCCACGCCACCCGTCGCGGTGTTTATGCTTTCTATCCTCCGTGTGGATTCTCGGCTTATTAAGAAAAAGAAGCCTTTGAAATTGCGCCATATCTCACCCAGCCCGTGTTTTTCTCTCACCAGACAAGCTTCCCAGACCTACACCTCGCCCTCTGATTGATTTGGGCCTTAATTGAATTCCTGCCCTTGCATCCTCAGACCTACACCTGGCGAACCACACGCTGGAATTATAATCTCGTGCTCACCAGAGGCACATATCCTCCTGATCTATAACCAGCTTCGTTGAATACATTTTCATACTCGCCCAAAAAACCTGTGAGCGAGATCTTCTCCTATTCTGGCCATTATTTGTGCAGCCCCTTTGAGCCAGCTGAAGTACCTCATTGAGTACCTAATAGGAATTGAAATTCCCCATTGTGTTTGTTTGCTGTCCTCGCCGTCCCATCCCTTCTTCCCCTTTCTATTGTTTGCCCTGACGAAGGTGCGGCCTTACGATTTGGCCTAGCACCGAAACGCTCTGAAACGGTCCTGTATCTTGGCCATCTTGTTTCCAAGTTCCTCTTTGAGACTCTGCAGGACCCCTTATTTATGTATAACATCGGGCAACTATAGGCTGATGTATATTGAATGGATATTGAATGTGGGAATATGTGTGAATCTTTGGATTTGCATGAGTTTGTTAGAATGTGTGATTTTGCTGGATAATTGGCTAAATGAGTGTTGGGATGTGTGGTACTCTTATTGAACTATGATTGATGATTTCATCTGTGTAATGTCTTGTTGAATTGTATTATCCGCTGTAAAATATGTCAATTGATTCTTTAGTTTTTTGAAAAATATAATAAAAGACAAATATATTTTTGTATCATGAATTGCATTTGAGTGAATCTATGTTGTTCTGGGTTTCAGTGAGCTCATGTCTGATAATTCTAGTATAGGACTCTAAACAGAGCCTTGTTTATTCATTTGAAGGGCTAGAATGTTCTTTGTTCGGAATTGATCTTGTTTCCCCTGCTTGTCTGCCCTATATCGGAGTCCTCAGGAGGCCCCCTTTTGCCTATTGATAGCACCAAAGCACACACTTATTTTCTTTAATACCAACATGCACACTGTGGGGTGTTGATTGTCTTAGGGGTAGACCTCAAGCAAATGAGGATATCTCTTTTGCCCTGGCGTGCGCTCCCACTGTTCTGCATTCATCAGGGCGAATCACCTTCAGTAACCAGTACAACATGTCTCTTATTCAAGGTGTGGTGCATATTTTAGGTCTTCCTGGGTGTCCCTTAAAAGAGAGGAAGTAGAACTCGTTTGACCACCAAGGACTCTGACTTGGGCTACAGAGGCTTTGGAAAGTTAGGAATCCACTGATTTCAGGTTTTAAGGGGAGCTCTGGTTAGGAATTGCCCATCTTAGAGGTGAAAGGTGCGGACCCATTGATAAGTTGTTGGACCCTGAGGCACACCCTAACAGTATAGTCTGGAAATTGATATTTTAGTTTGATCATATTTTTTGCACCATGTGATGAATCTTCAGAACATTTTCAGAATTTTTTTTTCATACACCTCAACTTCTTCCTGGAAAGATTTGGGGTGATCCATCAAGCTGGTCAAGGAAAAAAGGAGGGACCCAAAATGCATTTTCCCCAGGCAGTTTAAATGGGAAAATTCAATAGCAGTGCTTTAAAAATGGCTGAACGGAATTACACAAAATTTGACAGAATGCTAGATCTTGATACAGAAAGCGTGCTTTTCTGTAAATCTATTCAGTAGTATTTTGTGAATCTAGGTTCTAGGTTCAGGATTGAAGAGGAATTAATTCCCCAATCTAAAAAGCGCCACAGGGCGTGTTTGCACACATGTTACCTCAGGCCCCACCCCCTTCCTTCACTATTGAGCAAAATATTCCTGTAAAATCAGCCGAACTACGAATTCCGATTTACTCACCTGTTATCACAAGAAACATCAGTGCTGCATCTTTGAGCGCACTACTGATCCTGAAAAGTAATTCTAACCATACTTACAGTAACTTGAATTTCCTTCCATAGGCGAACATTGACTGGTTTCACTTGGAACTTTTTCTAGTTGTGGCGTTTCAGAACTTAAAAAAAATTCCTCAAAAATCAGTCGAACTACGAATTTCAATTTACTCACCTGTTATCAGGAGATACCTCAGCGCTGCATCTTTCAGCTCACTACTATTGCTGAAAAGTAAATTTAACTGTACTTACCAGTAACTTGAATTTCCTTCCGTAGGATATCATTGCCTGCTATATAAATTATATATAAATTAAAAAAAAATTAAATACAAAAAAAATATTACAATTTCAATATTAACATTTTTTTTCAATTTATAATAAAAATATGTAATGTAATTTAAAAAATCAAATATATAAAAATAAATACTTTAAAACAATGAAGTAAATTAGTATAAAAAAATAACAACTAATACATTTTAAAAAAATTATCATTTACAAAACCTTTGAAATTCACTGAAAAAAACATAGGTTTCAGCCACATTATAGTTGGGAATTAGCATTTAAAAAACCTTTGAAATTCACTGAAAAAACCATAGGTTTCAGCCACCAGATAGTTAGGAATTAGCTTTTAAAAAACCTTGCAAATTCACTGAAAAAACCATAGGTTTCACACATGTTATAGTTAGCTGGACACTTCACTCATACAAAACCATTGAAATTCCCCCGTTATAGTTACTCAGCTAACTATAACTCGCGCGCCCGCAATGCACTGCTGATGACGTCACATATTACATCACTCATGACATGGTCAGTGACATCACTCATGACATCTCAAATGACATCACTGATGACATCATCCTTGTGAAAGAGTGGCAGACCTCCTCTCACCCTAATATAACCTTTGACACACACATTCAAAAATAGAACCTACAATTTAAAAAAAAAATGGAGATCCCAATACCAGTTAGAACAACCTATTCAGTAATTCCAAAATCTACATACACATCCACTCATTCACCAACAGTTCTACATAGTCACTCATACATGTACTCCCTCATCATATGTACTCATACACCTATACATCCTGTTACCCACCTACACATATACATAGTTATTTACACATATACTCACACATGCAAATAAATGATCAAACATCCATTTACTTGCATATACAGCTCTACACACACCACTACACTTATTTCTACAGAAACGTACACATACTTACTCTCTTAAACAATTAGTTATAGAAACACATACTTATTTATACAGGAACTCTTCCAATCTGTCACTGTCATATATCCTTACGTATATACATCAATACTCACATATACTAGTTTAAAACATATGTGCTTACTCATAAAAACACTATTGAGGCAGTCATTCATTCACTAACACACCCATACACACACTCATCCACCCATAGAGTCCTGCACACATGCTGTCTTCAAAACATATACAAACAGTGAGTCAGTCATTCATGCATCTGTGCGCCAAGTAATACCCCCCACCAAACCATACAGACACTCATTCTGATATTCAAGAAAACAACTAATACCCAATATAGACACTCCTGTAGCTACTCACGAACCCATGCAGCCACTTATGCACAAAGTGAGACACTGATACAGATATTTACATATTTAAACATTACTCGCTAATACATGTATTCACTAAGATATACTTAATAAGTCAGTTATACAATCAATTTTACCAAAAAAAACATTTAGACACTTATTTACCCATTTATTCTTCCATCAACCTTTCGATATACATATATAAAAAATATTTATTTTTCAGAAAGACACACATTCACTGGATGTTGTCATCAGTGATGTCATCAGTGATGTCATGAGTGATGTCACTGACCATGTCATGAGTGATGTAATATGTGACGTCATCAGCAGTGCTTTGCGGGCGCGCAAGTTATAGTTAGCTGAACTAACTATAACGGGGAATTTCAATGGTTTTGTATGAGTGAAATGTCCATGTGTGAAACCTATGGTTTTTTCAGTGAATAAATATATATTTATACACACACATATGTATGTGTATATATGCCTTCTGATATATTGCTTGAGATTGCCTTTTCAAACACATGTTAAGGGGAAAATAAATAAAAAATACCAATGCAAGAAAGCCTGAGCTTCAGCGGTGTGAAGTCCGTAATTTCCGAATTACCGAATGAAAAAGTCTGCCACTCATGGGGTTCATGTACCATATTTGTTGTTCAGATTTTTATTTGTGTACATTTTAAACAAGGCATTTTACATTTAATAGGCCTGATTCTCAAAAGGCCTCCACACTCGTGGCGGGGGCCCCGCTGTCGTGGGGGAGTTTCCACACTCGTGGATGGAATCTCTGCAATGAGAATTCTCATTGCGGAGATTCTTCCCTGAGTGTAGAGACTACCCCATGACTGCGGTGCCTTGACCATGAGTGTGGACGCTGTTTGTGAATCAGACACAACAATGTTTAACTATTTTCCATTCCCTCGTCTTATCCTCACTAGCATCCCAGTCATTTAAAGTGATTTATGTTAACGAGAATCAATTAGTGTAGTTAGGTTACATGCGCATTAAGCTGCTGTTTATAAAGGATTAAAGGAGAAGAAAACTGTCTATCTATTAGCAGTAAACACTCCTAAGAATATTAGGCAAGAAGTACTAACAGGCATGTGACAGATACTGCATGCAAACTGTGTACCAACGTTTTGTGACATGCCTGTCATTTTGTAGTGTGACATATGCTCTAATAGAATGCTGTGCAAATGTAGATTTGTAAGGGGGCAATGGAATGACCTACATAATAAATGTTAATTAGGTTGGTCACTATTTGCGATCCCATTCAATTGGCTGTAAAAATAGGGATGTTGGCCAGAATGGGACAACAGTTCATAATTCCATGATTTTCTTTCTCACGGAAAAAAAATATTGTGAAGCACTCCTTGTTCTTTAAAGGAGCTGGTATTGGTGGATCACCAATGAGTAGCCCCAGGCCCTCCCAAGGGCATTTAACACAATTCCCTAAAGAGAAGGATATCAAACCATTGGTACATCTGATTATGATTTGCAAATCAGAGGTGGGTGCCCATTTGACTCCCGCTCCTATTTGTGATGTGGAATGAGTCATAAAGTCTCTTTGCGAGTCTGAAAGAGTTTGCAAAATGACCAAAAGAGCTCAGGGAACTGTGTAAAACGATTTGTTGTTAAACACCCAGTAATGGTGGATATTACAAAGTTTTCAACTGTAAAATGGTTTTGTACATCTGTCCTCTAGTCTCCAAATATTTCAGCTTCTAATTCAGGCATGTTACAGTATATGATAGCTACTGCTTCCTTCCGATAGTTTACATCCATGCTTTATAAATGTATTTAACAAAGTTTGAACTTGTGTACTTTGGTTCCTCACAATATTTGGGTCCATTAATGTGCAGATGTATTAGTGTGACAACTTGTTTAAGCACTGATGTCCATTTACCATGTCATCATATATGTTTTGTGGAGACTGTGATAATCGTAAGAGCACTTGTAGAAATATAACTGCAGTTTTGTATGCTATTGTTTAATGTAATTTGCAGGGCCCCCTCTGTAGTTCGAAACAAGCATATTCTTGTTGAATGCTTGCTTCAAGAACAGTTACTAAAGGGATTTCCTTTCTGCTTAATGACTGTAGTTTAATAATAATTCAGTTTAATAAATCAGCACAAGACAACAGTAAAACAATTGAGTCATTTCATTTCTTGTTATGACCAAGTGGATCATAAAACGTGGACATACTACTCCCTGGCTCTGTTGTGGGAGATTACATTTGTATAGGCAAGGACCAACAAGACTGAATTCTTTGGCCGGGGAATTTCTTGTGGGAAATATTACCCGGAGAAATCTACAATCTTCTCAGAATTTGCGACACAAACACAGCACATGCTTACAAGTTTGGCTCCTTTATATGACACCAGAAAGTAGAGCCCTTCGGGTATATAGTATTATGCAAACGATGTTGAATAGGTGAATTCTATAACTACTACTTGGCTTCAATATACTATTAGTTGAGTGTAAAATCTGAATATAATTTACAGGACTAATGATTTAGATCAATTGCTCACGATCAGGAATCAAGCTAATTGGGACCATCTGTTAGGGACACCAGCGTTCTGCCCATGGCAAGTTAAAAAGTCTTGCAAGAAGGCAAGGAGCTGATTAATCACACAGAGTTCGGGGAGACACCCAGCCACTCCTATGAAGATGTATCACTAAGTGGATATCGATGCCAAAGGCACAAGCTTTGGTGTCTCACTGTCACCTTTGGAAGCAATGATAATCTGAATAATAATATAAACCGACAAGAAGACAAAGGAGAACAGTGGGAGGTACACAGAAATATGAACTGGGCTCATGGAAAATCTAGACTGGATTAAGGGTTAGGAACACTAATGGACTACACAAAACAGAACATATTGGAAATCTGCACACTAACTAGGATAGGAACATGAGTCAGAACAGGAACAAAGAACTGCTAGACAAGGACTCTTCATATACAAACAGATCTGGATGTGTGCAGTCAGAACTAGAAACAAGGTGAACACAAGAACAAAGAGGCAGGATACCCAAGAGAAATGAAACAGACAGAATACCTAATCAGAATAGAAACAAGGAGTCAAACAATGAAAACAGAAATTAAAAGACTGGAGTAAGGATCAGAGCCAAGTGTGTGAATAGTCCAGAATGCATATATAGAGAGATCAGAAAGGCAGTGGGTCCAAAAATCAAGATAGATAATAGAATACCATCAACAGGCGTGACCAGGGCAGGGGTTGGAGAAAGAAAGGACTACAGGAACCATGATGCACCAGGAAGGTTGTGCAGAAGCCTGGACTGGAATATGAAGCATATCTGGTAATGGAATGTGTAGAAGTGTATATATTTCCATTCTGAGATAAAGGCCCTAGAGGGCCTTTGTGAGAACCACTTAGTTGCCGGATGGCAAAATCCTAACAACATGTACCCTGATTATGTGTTTATCACTCAAATTACATTGAATATAACCCTGGTGAATGCCAGTATTCATGTGCACCTAATTTTTTTAATCTAAGCATACTAATCATACCCTGGCCTACCTAGTCTTTTGGTACTTTGTTGTTCTCCAAAAACTGCTCACTAAAGACTGTTAGTGGCTTTTCTTATACTGCTGATGCTCCACTGTGAGCGCTAAGATGCTATGTTTCTGGTACAGCTGGTCCTTTGTTTGCATTGGGGTTCCCTCAAGAGAATAGACAGCTTTGCCAACTCTAATACATCATTTTTGCAAATCGCAAATTATCGATTTGCTAAGTCCACTATGTCATTCCTGCGAAATCGTTAATGTGTGACTTATTTCATGACATGAGGTTATTGGACAAAATATTGAGTCACACAAATATCAAGTTTTTAATATCGTGATAGATAAATATTTTGATGCAGGAATATAATTTACAAAAATATCGATTTTTTTAAGGTACGAAATATCACTATCAAAAATATGTTATTAATTTTGTTTACAAACTTTCAGTTTTCGTTTTTAATTATCTTTATGTAGTGTAGTTTATATTTTAATTGTTTATGTGTATATTTGATCTTAATGTTTTAAAAATAGGTTGTATTTTTTAATTATGCTTAAATGTAATTGAATTATTACTTGTAATTTATAGTGTCCTAGTGTGTTGTAGGGTTTTTAGGGTACAGAGTGGGAAGTGAACTAATTATACATACTTAATAATCATTTTTTAATTAATAATAATATAATTGATAATCATGTACATTGTGTAATTAATATATTTTGTAAGTGATATTTTAGGTGCGGATTGTTTGGTTTGTAGGGTTTAAGGGTGGGAAGTTTATTAAGGATAATTCATTAATTATTAATTGATTTATTATTAATTGTTTAATTGATAGTTATATAAATTGCGTAATAAATACATTTTTGTAGACCTATTTTAGGTGTGGGTGTTGGGTTTGTATTAGTAAAGGGTCAGAAGTTAATTAGGTTTAATGTATTTATAATTAGGTATTTAATACAATTATTTATTTGATAATGAATGATGTATTTGATCATATTTTATAAGTTAAATATTAGGTGTGGATTGTCTAGTTTGTAGAGGATTAAGGTGGAATGTTAAGTAATGATTAATTGCTAAATTCTAATAAAGTTTTATTGAAATACTTAGTTTAGTGATAATTTGGTAAATTATTTAATAATTTGGGATTTTTACATTATATATTAGGTGTATTTTGTTGTGTTTGTAGGCCAATAGGGTAGAAAGTTATTTAAATAATAATAAATAAATAAATATGTATTCATATATTAATTGTTTTATATATTAGTTAATATTTTAATTGCGTTATACTTTTTTATTTCAATTAGATTTTATTTGTTGGTTGTTATGTCTGTGGGAATATAGTGTGGCATTTTAATTTAATTATTTGCATTTCTTTAATTGACAATACTTAAAAATTGTAACATGTATGTATTTATTTCCTTTTTGTTTTAAATGTAGGCATATAAAGTTTATATTAAGAATGATATATTTTTTGTTAATTAGTAGAGCTGTTAAAATATGTTTTTGTTTGAAGTGAACTACTCTTTATCTACTGCGGAACAGAGTGGAGTGGGATTAGGAAATGCTACCCCTCCAGAGTCCAATGCTTTCCCTACTGATGCACAGACTAGAGTGGGGAAAGTAAATTGTTCCCCTCCGGTGTCCAACGTCTGTTTTACAGGTTCACAGACTGGAGTGTAGATAGTACATTTTACCCCTCCTTTATTCAACGCTTTCTCTACTGTTGCACAAACTGGAGTGGCAATACAAATATTACTCCTCCGGTGTCCGAAACTTTCCCTTCTGTTGCACAGACTGGGGAGAGAATAGTAATTTTTTCCCCTCTAGAGTCCAAAGATTTTCCTACTTTTGTACCGATTGCCATAGAAATAGTATATCTATTTTTCACAGATGTTGTTACTTTTGCAAGATTGTTTAAATGTATGTAATATTATTCATTATTTTAATTGTTCACATTTATACTGGTTTTTATATTATTTGTATATACATATATATAATTTTTGATCTTCCCAAAAAGTTTTTGGGTAAAAAAAAGAAGTTCATTCAATTTGTGAATTATGTTATGTTTTATGTATGTATATATATATATGTATGCATTTTATATTAATAAAATAAGAAAAATTATTTAACGTGAAATATTTTGTTTTACAAATAGGTTTATGTTATATATAAGTATATATAAATATACAAACATATATTTTGCATGTATGTTTCTGTAAGTAGATATTTATATAGTATAAAATGTTACTTAAAATTATGTATTTTTCATTACAGTTATGTCATATATTAAAATATTTAAGAAAAAACGTCCCAAATGCAGTACGCTCTCAATAACGCCAGACCAAGCCAGGAATAATTTCAGGGGTGTTTAATCCTTTGACATTTACTAACCTTTAAATTTCTATTAGAAATCAATATTTGTCTTTTTTGAACGATATTAGTGTAAACCGATTTTTATTTTCAATATTTTTTTGTACTTATCCTTATATGCATAGGAAAGCGATCATTTTGTGATCGATGTTTGTGACACGATATTTATGTATTACAATATTTGTGTTCTCGATATTATGTCACTGAACCGGCATGAGCCACAAATGCAATGACTTTTCTATTTCTTAAAATTCAAACTTTTATGAACTTGTATAGTTTTTGCCCCTAATGATTCTTTGTTTCATGTAATATAGCAGCTGTTGTTTGTTGTTTGACACTTGATAATATGTATGTACTTGATGGAAGCTATAAAATGCTCTCCATTTCCACTTAAATCCCTGGTGCAAGAAAGCACATTTGTTTCACAGTTCCAACAGTAATTAAGGTGATGAAATGTGAGTGAAATGTAACTATCAAGCCTACCTGTTACCTTTTGTCACACTTATTGTATGTAGACCAGTTTTGTTTTTGTTATATCATTTCATGCCATATTGTTCTCTGGCCATATGGATTTAGGCAAGCTCTTTATGCATAACTCAATGAAGTGCAGTTTTTAGGTCCCTTGCGCAATATACACTCATGCTACTCTATATGGATTGTTACAGCTTTTGGGTACTGCTCTTTTAGAAAGTATAAGGTACTCTTCATCATGTGATCCTCGTTTGTATTTCCAACTAAGCTTCAACTTTGGCTTTGCCTAATTTAAAAGTACTTATTTACATACTAGTTAAGCCCACGTATGACAGCACTTACTTTAATTCTGTTTACCTGTGTGAGCCCTTTAACTAGCAAGTAGCAAAAAATAGCATGACTTTTCACACTTCTTCAGGCAATAATAGCCTAACAGTATTTTTAAGAAAGCATTTGTATTGAGGTATTTCACTGTTTTTGCTCTTCACGTCCTTTACTGATTTACCCCAGTTTGTTATATGGGCCCACAGTGTTTGTAACTTTTACCTACTTGTAATTTGATTTGTTAAGATGTGTTTTGTACGGCTGGAACATGTTGACTTGTTGAAGAAGCAAGATGTTAATGATGTGTTTCCTGTGATTATACATTGTGTGTGTGAATACAGTTCTTGTGTAGGTATCTACTCTGTTTCCTTTACCAAATATTTAAATACACAAAATAAGCATATGTCTCTTAAGTCAGTATTATGGAATATTGTTGATTTTTGGTCGAAATATTTTAACTTTTGATCTAATAATAAATAAGAATGCATCTTTTAATACTTCCCATCATTGTGAATCCAGTTCCTGGCATATGGGCAGTTCCATTTGCAACCACTACGTAGACCATCATTGATATTGTGTTCCATTGTCTAGATTGCAGAGAAATAAGCATCCCTGTCTCCCCGTTTACTATTTAATCACAACAGTTTTTTCTTCCTGTATTTTATCTCAGTTGGCTATATCTTTGTAAATTCCTTGTAGCTGTCAGAATATTCTAACCTTGTACTCTAGATTCAAGGGGAGTAGAACACTCTTCTGTCTCTCACTGCTGCCACCAATGACCACATAGACAGAAACATGATGGCCAGGGTTAGAAAATGGGGAAGGAGGATTGGGATGAGTGAGAAAACAGTGAAACTGGATCAACTACGCTGACAAAGAGCTAGAATTAGTAACTAACTATGAAAATCCTGTATTAACTAGTAAGAGTCAATTGCTATACCTCGGTGATGTCTCTGTGTTACCAGCTCTATGTACTTTGATGTGAAACATAGTTCCTGAAATTAACCATGCAAGAAAATAGTATCTTAAACATATGTTTACCAGCGTTTCTCTGAACAAGTTGAATAACTTCCTCAAGCTTCATGTATTGTAAATCTACTTGACTCTTGTATCACTGCATGGTAATTTGGAAAGAGGAATGTTCTCCAATTCTAGACAAAGCATCTCTTATCAACATAACTAAAATTCTAATGCCAAACTCACTAACATAAATGTATTGCTTGAGTAAAATATTCTTTGCTTAATAGTCATTCCTGTTTCATCACAGGACAAATCTCAAGTGTTAAGGAACAAACCCTACAGTTTTTAGAAAGTTCATATTAAAAGCTTAAATAGTTCAACGTTTGTTTACATCACACTCTCAGAAACATTTCGCTGTATTCCCAGTGTCCTTCAAACAACTTGAACAGAAGCTACTGTTCTTTTCAAAGGATATCATAGGGCAACATAGCAAGATCCTGGCTACAGCACCATTGTATGACAATTGACTAGCAAAGATGTAATGCGCCATAATACCCAGAAATCGAAGATGGCCTGCAATGTCTATAAACTACATGAGGATGCTTGTCAATGATTTTTTTTTAAATATATCTTTTATTGATTTCACAGGATAAAAGACAACTGTATTGTTACATCTTGCATCTCAAGCATGTCTGTCATAGTTGAGGGACGTATCACATTTTGCAGTAGTACTGCGCTGCATACAGCGTAACAATGATGCAATACAATTGTTCCAGCCGTGTCAGTATAGTAATCAAGAAAAAATGATATCAATAAGTAAACAACAAGGGGTAGTAACAAAACCTATAGGAGACTTAAGGGGGGGGGGGTGTGTGGTCATCTAATGTGAGGGTGTGGTGGGTGTTCCGGATCAAGGATCTATCAGTGCATTTCGGGTCATGATCGCCATTTGGTGGCGAGTGCGGGGTATCTCTAGGCGTCGGGAAGGGGCGAGGGCCGGTGGCAGGAGGTGTGTCGTACGCGCGGGGAGTTAGGTATGTCATCACAGTGGTGAGCCCGGTGGGGCTTCGTCGGTAGGTGCATCAGTATCGTCTTGTGGACGATGAAAGGAGCCCAGCATCTCGTCCCACAATGTTGCGATCGGGAACTTTTGCAGTCCCGCGGTTTCCTCATTGTGCAAGGTGATGCTCTCTGCCTTCGCCCAATTGTCCAGGGAGGTGCGCCAGTGTTCAGCTAGGGGTGGGGTGGGTCGCTTCCAGTGTTTCGTGATCAGCCGCTTGGCCGTAAGGAGGCCAAGGTCCCAGAAACGAGAGGAGACTCTATTATGTTTGGTCCGCTTGTAGACGCCCAGTATGTAGGCCTCCCAAGTGTGTGGTACCCGCATGGCGGTGCAGCGTTCCAGTGCCGGCAGCACTGTCTGCCAATATGTCTGAAGTTGTGGGCATTGCCATAGCATGTGCAGTAGGTCTGCGCCCTCTAGTGTGCATCGCGGGCAGCTAGCTGTGGCGCCCGGGAAGTACCGGATAATTTTGTCTGGCGAGAGGTACGCGCGGTGTAAGATGTAGAACTGGATCAGCTTAAAGCGCGCATTTCGTGGGATGTTCCTGGGGCCCGATAATATCATCGCCCACTCTCCATCTGTCCAGTCCCTCCCCCTGTCATCCGCCCATTTGTTTCGCAGCGGCTGCAGCGTGTGTTGCGTGTGTGTCAGCAGCGCCTGGGTCAGCCAGTGTACCACATGTGTGCCGTTCCCCATGACGTGTAGGTGCTGTATCAGCTGGTGTGTGGGTGGTTCCTCCGCAATATTCCCCCATCGTTGCGTGTACGCCCTGACTATGGAGGCATGTTGCAAGAACTGCCCCGCCGAAAGACCAGTGTCATCGGCCAGTGTCTCGAAAGGTATCAGGGCGCCATCGGCATATAGGTCTGCCATGGTGTCCACTCCCGTGCATGTCCAGTGTGTCAGAGCGTCTTCCGTGATGACAGATGAGGCTGTGGGGGTGCCCAGGAGTGGTAACGCGGGGGCCTAAGGTTTAATGTGCTTAGTCAGTTTTAGGCACCTGGCGTAGCAGGTGACAGCAACGGCTGCATGTAGTTGTGACGCTCTCCTCGTGGGCGCCAGGGGGTGGAAGAGGGAATATATTTGCGCATGTGTCAGCATATCTGCGGCCGTGGCTGTGTCCTCCAGGTTCCTACCCGCGAGCCAGGCTGTTACCCACTGTAATTGCGCTGCTAGATAATATAGTTCTAGATTCGGCACTGCAAGGCCTCCGTCGCCCACCGGGGTGTACAGTTTGCGTAGGGCCACCCTGGGTCTTCCAGTGTTCCAGATCAGGTCCCGGAGCAGGGTTTCCAGTTCTCTGAAAGTGCGGGCCGGTATATAAGTTGGGACATTAGCAAAGTAGTAAAGGAGTCTGGGTAAGATGATCATTTTCGTCAACGTCACCCTGCTCGGTACATTGAGTGGGAGCGTCTTCCAGAAGGAGATCTGGGATCTTATGGACGTTATGGCGAGCGTCAAGTTGCCATCCAGGACGTCCAGGGGTGCTCTGTTTATATATATGCCGAGATACTTGAACGTGGTGTGGTGCCATGGTAGCTGTTCACCCTGGATTGTGATCCCTGGGTCGGGAGTGTCCGGAGCGAAAGCGTATGCCCCCGATTTGGCCCAGTTGACTTTAAGGCCTGACATGGACTCGAAGGTTCGAAAGATTTCTGTCAGCTCCGGTGGTATGAGGGTGAGGTCTTTGACATATAAGAGTAGGTCATCCGCATAGAGCGACACTATGTGCACGCCGTCTGCCATTGGAATGCCCCAGTACGTGCCTCTGGCGCGTAATACCTCGGCAAGTGGCTCTATTGCCAGTGAGAATAGTAAAGGGGATAGTGGGCAGCCCTGTCTGGTGCCGCGACGGACCCTGATGGAGTCAGACATCAATTTGCCGGTGCGGACTCGCACCTCTGGGTGGCCATAGAGCAGTCCTACCAGTTCAATATAGTGGTCTCCCAATTCGAATTTGCGCAATACCGATAGCAGGTAGGGCCATTCGACCGAATCTAATGCCTTTTCAAGATCTAGAATCAGGCAGCCCGAACGTGGCCACTCCCGCACCGCGTAGGTCTGTACGCGGAACAGCCTCCGTATATTGTGGGAGGTGCACCTAGTAGGCACAAAGCCGTTCTGGTCAGCGTGCACCAAGGTAGGCACCAGGGCCGCCAGACGTCTGGCTAGTGCCGACGCCAAGATCTTATAATCTGTGTTCAGCAGCGCCAATGGCCTATATGATCCAAGATGCGTGCCGTCTCGGCCTGGTTTAAGGAGGGTCACCAGCGTCGCCTCATTCATTGACTTGGGCAAGGCTGCGTCTTCCAGCACCGCCGAATACACCCTGATTAGCTCCGGGATCAGGACATCGGAGCAGGCTTTGTAGTACTCCGCCGGTAACCCGTCTGGGCCCGGGGCTTTACCGTTTGAGAGAGCAAAGATGACCTTGCGCAGCTCGTCCGCCACTAATGGGGCCCCCAGATCGTCACGCTGGTCGTCCGATAGGACTGGTAGTGTGATTTCGTCCGGATACGTCGCGATGGATGAACGTGGGGTCAACAGCCAGGACTCATATAGTGCTCTGTAGTGTGCTACAAAGGCCTCGTGTATTTTTGTATGGGTGTATGCAACTGGGCCGTCGGCTGGGTGGATCGCTGTCACGGGCGACGTGCGCTCTTCACTTTGTATCAGCAAAGCCAATAATTTTCCAGGTTTATCCCCAGTGTGATGTGTACGGGCTGAGTGGGCTGCGTAGTTGATGTGCTTCAGCCGATTGATCAGTCTGTCGTGTTCCGCCCGTGCGTCCATCAAGCTAGTGTTGTCGTCAGTGGACGCTGCCTGTTCCGCCTGTAGTAAAGTCGACTCCAGGCGTCAGAGATCAGTTTCCAACTGCGCCGGGAGTGGGCCTGTGTGCCCAGACAGTGCCCCCTGAGGACCACCTTGAACGCGTCCCATTCTATTTGTTGTGTCGATGCCGTGCCTGCGTTATCCTCTAAATATTGCGCTGTCTGCGTGGTATGGAGCTCCGGAACGGGCCGTCCAGCAGTAGGTCCGGTTGTAGCCTCCATGAGGGTACCGGGGGTCGTGGTTGCTCCCAAGTCAGGTCCAATATGTGCGGGTTGTGATCAGAGTGTGTGCGGCCCAAGTAGCAAGAGCCAGTGACGTGCGGCAGGATCTCGCTGGACACCATGTACCTATCGAGGCGTGCATGAGCACCTGAGTAATACGAGTAGAGTCTAGTATGTGGATTATGGCTACGCCATGCGTCGTGTAAATCCCACTGTGTGGACCATGCCTGAAGCGCATTAGCTGTGTTCTGTGCCTGTGAATGGGGTGGAGGAGGGTGCGAGCGGTCCAGGGCAGGGTTCAGCGTGCTGTTGTAATCACCGCCAAGTACCCAAGGTACTCCGTGCCAGGGGGCCAGTGTGTTCGACAACTGCGCGAGGAAGTCTGCTATCCCAGTATTAGGTGCGTACACGGAGACCAGTACCAGCGGGTTACCGCCAAGTGTGCCGTGGACCGCGGTGTGTCTCCCCTCAGGATCTATGTGTGTGTCTATCGTCGTCCAGGGAACGCCCGGTCTGACCCACACCAGAGCGCCTTTGGCATATGACGAGAATCCTGTGGCGTACAACTGCCCGCGCCACCTTCGTCGTTGCGTGGGTAATTCCATAGTGTTGAGGTGTGTCTCTTGGAGAAGGGCGATTTGAATGTGGTGGCGTTTGAGGTATGAGTAAATTTGATATCTGCGTGTCGGCGTGTGTATACCTCTCACATTCCACGTACACAACTTAACCGTAGACATTACTGGTCGTAGCGATCTCCGCCACCCGGATCCCTCTTCTCCTCCCCGAACACCCCATGTTCGCCATCAAGCAAGCGTCACCCACATTATGCTAGTACATAAGAATGCACACCACTTCGGAAAGAACGAGGGAGGGGGGATGGACATGGCTAACGGAACATGAAGCCATTGAACAGTATGTACATTAGAAATACCAAAAGGTCGGATGCGAAACGTGCTCCCGTCCATACTCTCTAGGAGAGCAACAATGTCTAAGTTCAAGGGGGTGGAAGTGCTATGCGCACAGTGTCAGTAGTTACAAGTCAATAGAATTATCGTGTGAAGGCTTGCCTCTATCCCGGGGGTGATATGCCAGTCTATGCCGCCCGTGCAAGCAGGGGACCCGAGTAGTGTATGCAGGAAATACCATACTTTACGTGTCTCAAGCCATCCGCAGCTGGACGAAGCGTCTCTGGCGCCATGCAGCAGGCGGGCTTGAGTGTCCCATGCCTCTTCCGGCCTGTTGTTTGCCAGGGGGGGGGGTATTCAGTTTGGATTGGCAACTCTCTCAACCGTGAGGTGCCAGGGTGTTGGCCGTTGTCTTGTGTACGTTCCTTTGCGGCTATGCTGCGGTCCCACCCTTGCACATCATCAGGTCCGGTCCGCCGTGGCTGTCCTTGGTGGCGACTCTGAGGTGTGCTGTTGTCCCGGCGTGGTTAGCCTATGTAGTCCGCTGTTTGCGGGGTGACGTCCGGTTGGGCCCCCGACGTCTGTGAGTCTGGCAGACCATAAATTGCTTCGTCGTAGCTGGGTAGTTCCTGCATGCTGCCACTCGCCGCTTCGCTCTGTGCGGGGGACCTGCTGAGCTCCTTGACCAGGCGGAGGGCGTCCTGTTTCTCCTGCCTCGCGGCATCCGCCGGGGGTGGAGTCGTCGCCGCACCCGGTGCGTCGGTCCGTGTCCGTTGGCGGGGTCTGCGTTTCCTTCTATTGCCTCCGGGCCGCCTCCGGGGCGCGGGGCCCGTGGATGTTCTGGGGTCCGTGTCTACCCCGCTGTCTAGCCACGCTTCCACGTCCGTTGGTTCTGTAAAGAAGTGAGTGCGTTCCCCCGCCACTACTCTTAACTTCGCAGGGAACAGCAGGGAGTATTGTAAGCCTAGTTGTCTTAGGCGTTTCTTCACTTCTAGGAAGGAGTGCCGCTGCCGCTGTACTTGTACCGTGTAGTCCGGGAAGAACATCACAGTCGCGTTTTCCACCCGGATGTCGTGGAGTTTGCGCGTTTCCCGTAGGATGGAGTCCCTGACACGATAGTTCAGGATGCGGAGCAGCATGGGTCGTGGATTGGAGCCTGTCGCCAGGGGCTTGGTGGGAACCCTATGAGCTCGCTCTATCACGAAGTGAGGGGAGAGTGAGCCCTCCGGTAGGATGTCTTTCAGCCATTGTTCCATGTGTTCTTCTGGGGTCCTCCCCTCCCATTTTTCCGGAACCCCGACTAGGCGCACGTTGTTTCTCCGTGCCCTAGCTTCCGCATCTTCGGCCCTGTCTTCAAGGAATTCCACTCTATTTAGTAAGTCCTGGATCTGTTTGTGCGACTGGTCGGTTTGAGGTTTGAGTTCCTGTACGTCGCTCTCCAGAGTCGTGGTGCGCTCCGATAATTTTTTATGGTCCGCCCTCAGGTGTGTTAGGTCTATGACCACGCTGTCGATTTTCGTGGCTAGGGATGTGCGGGTCAGTTGAATGGACTCTTCCAACCTCTCCATGGCCGCCAGCATAGTGTCCAGTTTCGTCGCGGTCTGGTCAGGGTCAGGGCCTTTCCCGGACTTGTCCATCTTGCCCTTCGTGTTGGAGCCGCCGGCCCCGGTTCCGGTACGGGTTCTAGGCCCGTTAGACATTAGTCGTTGTGCCTTGCTTCTGCCCCAGCTGCGCGGGCCGTGCCAGGTGGACTGTTCGTCGTGTTTGGTAGGCACGCGGTCACTGTGGGTCGTGGGTTGGCAGGAGGTTGTGGCCAGGCTGGCCGGATAGCGCTCAGTGCCGCCCCGCGTCAGCTGGGTTACAGGGTCTTTGGGGGTTTGCAGTTGTTGGCCGGTGTGCAGCCTCCTGGAGCGCTGCCGGCGTAGTTTGTGAGTTGCGCGGGTCTCCGGACCCCCTGTGTGGCGCCTCTGTTTGCTAGGACACTATAAGTCCGGGGATGTAGGTATTTGTGCTCCCCTACCGCTCTCCGCCGGGAAATGGGTGCTCTGGTCCCTGGCGTAGGCTTCCGGGTCTGCCTGATAATGGTGCCTTCGGGGTCGGCCAGGTCTGCTGCTCAATTCGGTTCTGTTCATTCCCTGGGGTGGGCAGCGCCTGCATGTCCGACCTTCCGGGACTGGGGCGAGTGTGCAGGCGCATTAGGCAGACAGCTGTGATTTCCCGCGAATGGCGGGTCAGTCCCGGTTTCCTCCACCCCAGGTCCGTGCTCCCCCGGTTGGCGCCGGTCCGCTGCGTGCTGTCGCCCTGGGGCCTCGTGTCCCAGTTGGCGGTGTGTTGCGGTGGGGAGCCCCAGCTAGGTCAGGACGGGTCCCGGGCGCCGTGTACCTTATTTTCTCGCTGTGCGCAGGCCCTGCGAGTGGGCCGCTGGTCCGGGCCTGGCGTGTCTGGTGAAGCCCCGGCCTGTCCTGAGCCCTCGCCGATGTTGGATGCGACGTGGGCGGCCTTGCCGTCGCTGGGTGCTCGGTGCGGCGCGAGTGCACCGATCGCCGCCAAAGTCGGCAGGGTGTCGGAGGACGATGCCTTATTGCCGCGCCGTCGGTTTTCGGCTGGCCAAAGTTCGTTTTTTCCGGATAATAGCACCGGGAAGGGGAGCTCGGAGCGGAGCCCTACCCCAAGGCGGCCATTCACGTTGCGTGCTTAGCCACGCGCCCATGAGGATGCTTGTCAATGATGGAGTGATATTGCATTATGCACCACTCTCTCACATACACACACACACACACCTACACATACCCTATCTACAGACTGTGACAGCATTCTGTGAAGACCGACATTCTTTCCTTCCTCCAGCAAGCCAAACACAAGGTCCCTGATGCTCACCAGGTCTTAAGCAGAGAACCATGCTTCCTGACAGCTGTGCCTTTTCAGTTAAGGATTTAAAAAATATAGCCTGTACGTTGGTTATACTTTGGGACTGTAAGAAGTTGGGTTACTGTTGGGGGGACCCTACTCAAGTAGGAAACACAATGCTTGTCAGGATGAACTCACAAGCAAAACCTAAATTAACCTGTGCTCAACCCTCAGGTAGTTTGTCACAGAGCAATCAGGCTTAAATCAGAGGCAATGTATAAAGTATTTGTGCAACATTTCAAACAATACCGCAGCAAAGAATACACTACAATTAGAATTCCACACCATATTTGAAAAATAGAGCACTTTTTTATAAATGACAACACCAACATGGCAAATCCTTAATCATTAGATCTGGAGATATGCTGGTTTAAAGATTTCAGCAAGAATTGCGCCAAAAATCACAAAGACCCAGACCCGGAAGATACAAGTTCAGGTCAACCACGATGGAATGTGGGACGGCTACAGGGACCAAGTTAGGCCTGCTGCACGGAGATTTTTACATCCTAGTTGCAGAGGGTTGTGAGATCCCACGCCGAGGATGCAGCACAAAGCTAAGGAGATGTGTTGATTCTAAGGAGCTGGGATGTGATCTTCTTTGTCATCCCTGAGGATCCCAGTAACAATGCCTTGCAATGCAAAGTCCAGTGTTGGAGGTGCGTCTTGCAGTTGAAGTGATACGCAGGTTCAGAAGAACTTTGAGGGCTGCAACGCGAGAACATGTGAAATCGTTGAGACTTCCATTGATGAGAGATTTGTGATGTGAAGGCCTGCTTCGAGGAAGCTTCTCACATTCGATAATTACAATGCGGGCTGCGACTTCAATGTAGAGACCTTTGTGTCGGGAAATCCCTCGCAGCATTGCGTCGGTTCTGCTCAGGTTTGCACTACTCAATAGAGGGGATGCATCAGTTCTGCTGAGTCCACAGATTGGCTGGTAGTGCACCTTTAGACCCACTTCCAAGGGTCCAGGATATGATCATTGTACAACCACTTTACTGACACTCCACACCTTCCAATTATTAATACACAGAGCATATAGATGTCTGTTGTGCTCATGTGTAGCAGATGAATTTGTCAGCTGCTCAATTTGAAATAATACAACAGTTGCTTAGTCCTTGAGCATGATTTAGAAAAGGGGGTGGTGATGAACAGAGTGTCTGAGTTAAACAGACCACTCTTACCCAGTCCAAATATCAGGGCTTGATCCATCACCGTTATTTATCTCACTGCCCCATCCCAGCTCAGAACCTGGCTATATGCAAATCAGTCTGTCCCTGGCCCAGTGCATCATGGGAACAGGGCAGACTAAACTACCAAGCCAATTCTTCACCAGAAAGGAGACAAGCTACCGGGGACCGGTTTCTGGCATTTCAGCCTTCTTCGGCCCGACTTGCTTGAATCCTGATGGAGCAGTGAGAAAGGGACTCATGTCTGAGTATACCCTGCCACACCTATAGTGGCCAAAAACGATTTAGAAAAGGGGGTGGTGATGAACAGAGTGTCTGAGTTAAACAGACCACTCTTACCCAGTCCAAAGATCAGGGCTTGATCCATCACCGTTATTTATCTCACTGCCCCATCCCAGCTAAGAGCCTGGCTATATGCAAATCAGTCTGTCCCTGGCCCAGTGCATCATGGGAACAGGGCAGACTAAACTACCAAGCCAATTCTTCACCAGAAAGGAGACAAGCTACCGGGGACCGGTTTCTGGCATTTCAGCCTTCTTCGGCCCGGCTTGCTTGAATCCTGATGGAGCAGTGAGAAAGGGACTCATGTCTGAGTATACCCTGCCACACCTATAGTGGCCAAAAACGATTTAGAAAAGGGGGTGGTGATGAACAGAGTGTCTGAATTGTCCCTCACCACCCCTTGTTGTAAATATTTTAGTCCTTGAGCATGCCCTCACACCTTGAAAGTTGTGAAATATTGATTGTGGAAATCAATTTAAAAGATCAATTTTGTTTGAAGCGCTCCCAAGTTGACTATGGCCTGCTTTGATATCTCTGCACTCTGAGTTCCTTTGACTAATCTATGTGTATGGTTTTTATACAGTTTTGAAATTTGAAATTTTAATAAGTCTATATAGTTCTTCTAGCCCTTTGAACTTTTCCAATATGCACTAGGACCTTTTTTTCCCGATCTTTGCACTATTGTGCCCCTGGAAAAGTGAAGTCTCCATTTGGTGGTGTCTCCTTCCAATGGCAAATCCCTCTGCTTCTGTCTGCACCTAGACCTGGCCCAGGGCCAGAGATGCTGGCTATACAGCAACCAAACTTTTGTGGGAAAATGTGCTTGCCCTGTGTAGGGCCACTTTCTGTTTCTTCCTCCCCCTCCTCCCAGCTGCAGGAAGTTTGTCATAACATGTCTTTCCTTCGACCCAATGGGTTTACTAAGGTAAAATTGTGTTTTAATAAATTTACCTCTGCTGCTGGTGCATATATACCTGTTCTTCTCAATTTTCGCTCTTCAATGTAAGATCTCTGCCGAAACACTATTCTGAAGTGCTGAATTGATTTTACACAATAAGCTGGATTGCTTATTCCTTAATTATTGGATGATTATACACTAGGGAACCCCAATTCCCCACTGGTGTTTCAGTGGAGTGAGGAAGCCATAAACAGGCTGGTGGTGAGTGTACTAAGGGCCCCATGGTGCCTCAGGCCATGGTGATGCATGCAGGGGGGCACATGACGTGCCCCCGTGTACATGCACCTCCTTTCCTTTTCTGACTGCAAAGGCACCACCGTGGGACTGCTAAAGGAACGCCAACCGGCCAACGAGAAAACTCACAATCTGGCGGGGGCTGGAGGTGGGATTTGGTGGTGTAGGTGCGGGGTGGCAGTGTGGTGGTCCTACTCCCACACATTCAAAGTCATTATCAGGCCCTAGGGTTTGCCTTCCAGAACACTCATTCCAGAGTATCTCACTAGGCTCTTCAGAGGTATTTAAGATCAAGTACATTAATAGGTTAAATAAACAGAATGGTGGGGTGGTCTGCATCTATGAAACTTCTTACTCCATCAACACTAGCCCAGTTCTAGGAGCAGAAGATCGTTGTGAGAAGGTGGCCTGATATGCAGTGGTCACTATTCTAGTGAACACTATGTATCAGTCCAGCAACCCTTATTGATGATTGGTTGTAAGTCAACCTTATAGACCAGCTATCCTAGTAGCGTGGATACGAGCAGTCTAAGGCTAAAGACTCGAGAGGGCGTGTTAAGCCAGCTGTTATACCACATATACCCCTTGAACACCAAGTGAAAGGACACCACACAAGTGTTATGAAAATAAACAGTTATTTATTAAAGATCACAACAGCCCTGTACTCTTTATGAGGACAGGGTAATAAGCACAAACCAAAACTCTTACAAAAATACTTAAGTTAGCACAGTATATACAAATGCCCGAGGGGCACGGAAAACCATATACTTGAAAAGTAGAATGCGAAATTACTAGCAGGTAAGTACGGTACTAATAGGCTTTGGAATCGCTAGGACTTGACCATAGAATCGTTAGATTACTTCTAGGAGACCCAGGGGACTCGGGTGCAGTGTGTGCACTCTCACGCGAGATGCGGGACAAAGTCTATGGTAGCTAGAAATTGCAAAGTTAGTGTTCTCGGGCGAACCCGACCTGGTAGGGAGAAAACGAAAGTAGATTCTGACCCTTGGATAGTGAGGCTATGCTGGGGCACCGAAATGCCGAAGTTACCTAGCCCAGGGGCTGCAGCTGCATAGGACTCAAAAGACGTCGGGAATCCTCGTTGACGGACCAGGAGCCTGGAAGAAAGAAGTTGCTGGCAGGCGACCAGTGAAGAAAGTTCGGTGGATCCAAGCCTGGATCGATGGAAGATGACACCTGAAAGCAGAGGGGACCAAGTTCGAGACTACTAGCCAGTAGTCAGTGGGCACCAGGAGGGCACCGGATGGTAGCCACCTCGACAAGGCGTGTGGGTGACGCTGGGCTCGGAGATCTCACGGACCAGGAGGCGTTGTCGGCGACCAGGAAGGAGGATCGAGCTGTCCCACGAAGATAGAAGCTGTCGGCGTCGCTGGACCCAGGATTGGGCAACAAAGCCTTGGCAAATTCAAGCCCACGCGGTGGACCTAAAATGGCGTCTGGAGTGGACCAGGAGGGTCCAGGGTGCCTCTCTTCAAGAAGGAAGCAAGGGCCAGTCTGGAGCAACCAGACCAGCAGCAGTGATGTCGTCGGGCGTCGTTCAGAAGGCCACAAGCCAGCCGGCTAGTAGCCAAACAACGCGGTGCACAGCAAACAGCAGAAGGGCCCCACGCAGATCGTGGAGATGCAGGGAGGCTGACCTTGGGTGCTGGAGCTGCGCAGGGTCGGGGCTTCTCGGACCCCAAAGCACTCACCCGTGGAGGACACGGTGGGCTTGCAGTAAAGATGTCGTGCAGTCTTGGCGATCGTCGGTCCCTCGAGGTCTCGTCGCACTCACGGTTCTCAGCTTTGCTGTAGAGGTGAGTAGAGGTCAGAGGTACCAGGGAAGCCGGGTCTCGTCGAGCTGGGTCGTCGGATTCGTGATGAAGGACTTGCAGCAGACCGCAGTGTTCTTTAGGATGGTGCCTGCGGATGCAGGGTGACTACTCCTTAGCCACAAGGGAGAATCTTGAGGAAGAAATCTTGACGTCCTTTCGCAGAAAGTCGTGTCTTGATTCCAAAGATGATCTAATTTGAACAGGGGGCCCGCTCCCATCTTTATACTAAAAAAGGGGGCTGACCCGGTGACTAGGTCCTGCCTATGGGTGGGACTAGGTGGGGGGTGGTTACACCCCTCAGCCATGCCGGACTTCCCCAGGCCAGGGGCTGGTGTGCCCCTGGAACTGGTTCAGACCGGCCTATGCGTAGTGAGCACCGGGGTGCCACTCAGCAGTCACCTTCCTGAAAAGCCCTGCCTACCCAGGATACACAAAACCATGTCTGGGACGGTGCTAGCACCGCCCCGGACAGGAAACCCTTTGTCCAGGCCTCCCTCGCTGGAAGGACTCCCAGCAGCAGGAGGTCAGACTCGTGTCTGTGGTGGCAGCATCCATTTTGTGGAGCTGAGGCTTCAGTTAACTTTAACCGGGGTTCACGGTTACATACATGTCGTGTCCCTCTAGAAGGGTGGAATGCTAACCCCGTCGCCAGAATTGGCGAGGGGTTAGTATTCCAATTCGTATGACACCTTACTCGACATGTTTTGATAAAGCAATACCAAAGTTAGCATTTAACCGCGAGGATTATAATGCACTTAAGAGTATATGGTATGCGATATCATGGAACAGCTATTAGGACTTGGTTCCGCAAGCTGCAGACAGGCTCAGCTCATGCCAGAGCACCATCTCACACGATTCCAAGCACTCTGCCTTCAGGATTGTCAAGGCCTGCCATAGGAGTGACTGATAGGAATTCGTGTGCCCATTTTAGGGTTAGGTATAGGTATACTACACCTACAGCAAAGGGTGGTTACACGCGTTTGCCCCAGCTGTCGTGCAGCCAGTTGTGTCAAATTTAGGAGGCCAGCCAGGGGTGGCATAATACATGCTGCAGCCCCTGGTAGCCCTGGGTACACCTATGCCCTGAGTTACAGGGTCTGATAAGGTGGCCCAGTACCAATTGGTAAATGCACCTAGGGTACATGTCGTAATTTAGAAAGAGAACAGCCAGGCTGTGGGTCTGATTGGCAGGCCCACAGCCAGAGAAAGTCGTAAACCAGTGAAACAAAAGCAAAAAATCTGGGTGATCATAGGATTGCAGACCCTACTCTCCTACATGACCCCCCCCCAAACTTTGGGACAATAAGCTAACCTTGGCCAGGTGAGTCTTCTTGTTCTAAGTGGAAATATCTGGAGAGCCCATCGGCATTGCCATGATCAGTACCAGGTCTATGTTCCACTGTAAAGTCCATCCCCTGTAGGGAAATGGACCACCTAAGCAGTTTGGGGTTTTCACCCTTCATCTGATTTAGCCACAAGAGGGGCTTATGGTCGGTCTGAATCTTGAAGTGAGTGCCAAACAAGTATGGCCTCAGCTTCTTCAGGGCCCAAACCACAGCAAAGGCCTCCCTCTCAATAGCTGACCAATTCTTCTCTCTGGGGGTCAGCCTTCTGCTTATAAAAGCAATGGGCTGGTCTTGACCATCAAAATTCAGTTGAGAAAGAACAGCTCCCACACCCAACTCAGAAGCATCTGTTTGGACAATGAATGGTTTGGAGTAGTCTGGACTCTTAAGGATAGGTGCTGTGCACATGGCCTGCTTTAGGTCATCGAATGCTTTTTGACAGCCTGCTGTCCACTGAACCTTTTTTGGCATTTTCTTACTTGTCAGTTCATTTAATGGTGTCACAATTGAACCATAGTTCCTGACAAACTTTCTGTAGTATCCAGTCAGGCCCAAGAAAGCTCGAACCTGAGTCTGGGTGGTTGGAGGAGCCCAGTCCCTGATTGACTGTATTTTGCTCTCCAGTGGCTGAACCTGGCCTCCACCTACAAGGTGGCCCAGGTATACAACCTGTGTCTGCCCTATCTTGCACTTGGTGGCCTTGATAGTGAGGCCTGCTGCTCGCAGAGCCTCTAACACTTTCCTCAGGTGGACCAGGTGATCCTCCCAGGTGGAGCTAAAGACAGCAATATCATCTAGATATGCTGCACAGAAGTCATCCAGCCCAGTAAGGACTTGATTCACCAACCTTTGGAAGGTGGCAGGTGCATTTTTCAGACCAAAGGGCATTACCACAAATTGATAATGCCCACCAGGGGTTGAAAATGCTGTCTTGGGCTTGGCATCCTCAGCTAACCTGATTTGCCAATACCCAGCTGTTAAGTCAAATGTGCTTAAGTAGTTGGCAGAAGCCAATCTATCTATCAGCTCATCTGCCCTTGGTATTGGGTGGGCATCAGTCTTAGTGACTGCATTGAGACCCCTGTAGTCTACGCAAAACCTCATCTCTCTCTTACCACCCTGGGTGTGAGGCTTTGGCACTAGAACTACTGGACTAGCCCAAGGGCTATCTGAGGGTTCAATGACTCCCAACTCCAACATTTTCTGCACTTCAGTTTTTATGCAGTCTCTAACATGATCAGGCTGCCTGTAGATTTTACTCTTAACTGGAAAACTGTCACCAGTGTCAACCTCATGGGTACACCAATTGGTCTGACTGGGTGTCAGAGAAAACATATGTCTGAAAGACTGAAGAACCTGTTTACAGTCTTTCTGTTGATGCTCAGAGAGGCTGCCACAAAAGACAACACCATCTACTGACCCATCATCAGGATTCTGAGTGAGAAGGTCTGGGAGAGGGTCACTCTCTTCCTCCTGTCCCTCATCTATGGCCATGAGCAAACTCATGTCCTTCCTGTCGACATATGCTTTGAGCCTGTTGACATGGAGTACCCGGTGGGGGCTCCTGGGAGTTCCAAGGTCCACCAGGTAGGTGACCTCTCCCTTTTGCTCAAGAATTGTGTGGGGCCCAGACCATTTGTCTTTGAGTGCTGCTGGGGCCACTGGCTCCAACACCCACACCTTCTGTCCAGGCTGATAAACAGTCAGGACAGCCTTTTGGTCATGCCAAGCTTTTTGAGGTTCTTGACTGGCCTTAAGGTTTTCTGATGCCTTCTCCATATACTCAGCCATCCTGGAGCGGAGACCAAGTACATAGTCCACTATGCTGGTTGCAGGCTTTTTGAGAGGTCTCTCCCATCCTTCCTTCACCAAACACAGGGGGCCTCTCACAGGATGCCCATACAAAAGTTCAAAAGGGCTGTAGCCAACCCCCTTTTGTGGGACCTCTCTGTAAGCAAACAGAAGGCAGGGAATCAGGACATCCCATCTACGCCTGAGCTTTTCAGGTAGTCCATGAATCATCCCTTTTAGGGTCCTGTTGAACCTTTCAACAAGCCCATTGCATTGTGGATGATAGGGTGTAGTGAATTTGTAATTGACACCACATTCCTTCCACATAGCAGTTAAATAGCTTGACATGAAGTTTGCACCTCTGTCAGAGACAACCTCCTTAGGGAAGCCCACTCTGGAGAACACTCCAACTAGGGCCCTTGCCACTACAGGTGCTGTAGTGGTCCTAAGTGGAATAGCTTCAGGATACCTGGTGGCATGATCCACTACCACCAGTATAAACTTGTGCCCTGATGCTGTCTGGGGTTCTATTGGACCAACAATGTCAATCCCCACTCTTTCAAAGGGCACCCCCACCACAGGCATTGGTATAAGGGGGGCCTTTGTTGTGCCACCTGACTTACCACTGGCTTGGCAAGTGACACAGGAGCGACAAAACTCCTTGGTATCCTCATTCATGTGAGGCCAGTGAAAGTGTGAGACAAGCCTGTCCCAAGTCTTTGTCTGGCCTAAGTGACCTGCTAAGGGAATCTCGTGGGCCAAGGTAAGTAGGAAACCTCTCTGAGACAAGGGTTCAACCAGCCTCCTGGTCATGCCAGGCTTGGGGTCTCTTGACTCAGTGTACAGGAGTCCATCTTCCCAGTATACCTTGTGGGTACCTGTGGTGTTCCCAGCAGCCTCAGCAGCAGCCTGCTGTCTGAGGGGTTCAAGAGAAGGGCAGCTTAACTGGTCCTTCCCCAGGTCTTCCCTTGAGGGTCCCCCTGAACCCAAGAATTCAACTTGATCAAGTTCAAACTCTCTGGGCTCAGTTTCCCTCAATTCCTGTAGGTCAGCCTCCTCTGAGACTTGATCCTCAACCTGGGGCAAGGGGGAAGGCACAGCCTTAACCCTACTGCTCTTCTTCTTGGTAGGTGTCTGGTCCATTGTTCCAGGATCCAGCACCTGTTCAGTGGGGCATTTCCTGACCTGTGACCTAGTCACAGCAAACACATGTGCTGGCAAGCCTAACATTTCCATGTGAGTCCTCTGCTCCACTTCTGACCATTGTGATGACTCCAAATCATTGCCCAACAAACAATCCACTGGGAGGTCTGAACTAACTACAACCTTCTTTTGGCCAGTTACCCCTCCCCAGGAGAAAGCTACAATTGCCATACTGTGATTGGTAGTGACATTGCTTGCATTGGTCACCAGGAATTCTGTACCTGGCATGATCTGTCCAGGGTCCACAAAGTTAGGTGTCACCATTGTGACACTGGCACAAGTGTCCCTATAGGCCTGAGCCATTTTTCCATTTATGAAAGGTGTCTGTCTGTATTTGCCCAAAGTATTGGGACTTATGTCAGGGGACATATCCATATCCCCTGTACTGACAAGGACAGCCTGAGTGAGTGTACCAACTAAGTTGTCACACCCCTCAGAACCCAGGGTTAACCCTACTAAACCCTTGGGAGGTGCACTACCACTGCTGGCTGTACTAGGGGGCACAGGTGCCTTAGGGGCTGCAGTGGCAGGAGTCTGCCCTCCTCCTTTCTTGGTGCACTCACTAAACCAGTGAGTTTTACTTTTGCAGTACTGGCACCACCTTTTAGATTGGCCTTCTTTCTTCTTTTGGGGAGCCTGACCCCCACCCTCTTTGGGTTGTTGGGGACCTGTCGAAGACTTCTGGTCATTTTGTTCCCCCTTAGAATCTTTACCCTTCTGGTCTGCTTTCTTCTGACCACCTTGATTCTGGCCCTAGTTCTGTTTAACTCTTGTTCTAACCCATCTGTCTGCCTTCTTTCCCAATTCTTGGGGAGAGGTCAGATCTGAGTCAACAAGATGCTGATGCAACAACTGGTTCTGACAATTGTTTAAAATTTGTTCTCTCGTCATCAAATTATACAATCCTTTATAATCAGTAACCTTACTGCCCAGCAACCAGCCCTCAAAAGCCTTAGTGGCACAATCTACAAAGTCAGACCAATCTTGAGACTGAGTTTTCTGGGTATCCCTGAACAGCACCCTGTACTGCTCAGTGGTTAGGCCAAACCCTTCAACCAGTGTATTCTTCAAGACTTGGTAATTGTTAGCATCCTCTACCCTTGTGGTGAGGAGCTTGTCTCTTCCTTTACCTTCAAAGGAGAGCCACAAGATAGCTGCCCACTGACTCTGGGGAACACCTTGCACAGTGCAGGCCCTCTCCAAAGCAGTAATCCATTTGTGGATGTCATCCCCTTGTTTAAAGGGGGGCACTATCTTCCCAAGGTGTTTTGTATCAAAACTCTTTTCCCTATTGCTAGGTACAATGCTGCCACCAGTGGGGACTACCCCACTTAACTGTTGCTCTCTAGCAAAGGCAAGCCTCTCTTTGGCCAGGGCAAGTTCTTCCCTTTCAATCCTCAGATTGGCTGCCCTTTCTTTAGCTTCATACACTCTCCTCTGAGGGGATGTCATCCCTCTTTGAGAAGAGTTGTGAGAGCCATTGGTTTGAAGGGATCTGCCAGAGCCTCTTGACAGAGATCTGGCTCGTCCATTCCCAATGTTAAGCTGACCTGATAGTGGCCCCAGGGGTCCCCCAGTACCACTGTCATGTTTGCTTAAGTTGGACCTGGTTAGTCTAACGACTTCTACCTGTCCCTTGTCTGCCTCATCTCCAGAGGGATCCTCATTCTCATCCTCCTCCACATCTTCATTCTCAGTTGAGAGGTGGATGAGGTCAGGGTCACCTCTGGTTCCCTCAAGGGGAGGCATGCCTCCTTCTGGATTAGAAGAGCTAAGAAGTCTCTCAGCTTTTCTGGCATCATAAGTCTCCAAGAGACCAATCAGAAAGGAGGTGGTGGGGTTAGCCCCTTGCTTAATCTTCCTAGAGGTACATACTTGTCGTAACTCATGGAAGCTAAGCACAGTATATCTTGAAGGGATGACCTGTGGAAGGTCAACTGACACAAGGGGAGACTCAGTGTTTCCTCCTTTGTCCGACATACTGTTTCTAGTGTGGTGTAAGTGATGCACCTACCTACACTATGTGTTTCCCTACTGATCCCTTGCTAAGAGTCGCAGCCAAGGTGTGCTAAGCCTTGAGGATTCTAAGCTTGATTATATGTACTAACAGTACTTATGTGATCTTTCACAAGATATTCTTAGGATACGTGTGGTAAAACAACAGCAAGCTCAAATCCCAACCGCTGCTCACCAATGTGAGAAGGTGGCCTGATATGCAGTGGTCACTATTCTAGTGAACACTATGTATCAGTCCAGCAACCCTTATTGATGATTGGTTGTAAGTCAACCTTATAGACCAGCTATCCTGGTAGCGTGGATACGAGCAGTCTAAGGCTAAAGACTCGAGAGGGCGTGTTAAGCCAGCTGTTATACCACATATACCCCTTGAACACCAAGTGAAAGGACACCACACAAGTGTTATGAAAATAAACAGTTATTTATTAAAGATCACAACAGCCCTGTACTCTTTATGAGGACAGGGTAATAAGCACAAACCAAAACTCTTACAAAAATACTTAAGTTAGCACAGTATATACAAATGCCCGAGGGGCACGGAAAACCATATACTTGAAAAGTAGAATGCGAAATTACTAGCAGGTAAGTACGGTACTAATAGGCTTTGGAATCGCTAGGACTTGACTATAGAATCGTTAGATTACTTCTAGGAGACCCAGGGGACTCGGGTGCAGTGTGTTCACTCTCACGCGAGATGCGGGACAAAGTCTATGGTAGCTAGAAATTGCAAAGTTAGTGTTCTCGGGCGAACCCGACCTGGTAGGGAGAAAACGAAAGTAGATTCTGACCCTTGGATAGTGAGGCTATGCTGGGGCACCGAAATGCCGAAGTTACCTAGCCCAGGGGCTGCAGCTGCATAGGACTCAAAAGACGTCGGGAATCCTCGTTGACGGACCAGGAGCCTGGAAGAAAGAAGTTGCTGGCAGGCGACCAGTGAAGAAAGTTCGGTGGATCCAAGCCTGGATCGATGGAAGATGACACCTGAAAGCAGAGGGGACCAAGTTCGAGACTACTAGCCAGTAGTCAGTGGGCACCAGGAGGGGACCGGATGGTAGCCACCTCGACAAGGCGTGTGGGTGACGCTGGGCTCGGAGATCTCACGGACCAGGAGGCGTTGTCGGTGACCAGGAAGGAGGATCGAGCTGTCCCACGAAGATAGAAGCTGTCGGCGTCGCTGGACCCAGGATTGGGCAACAAAGCCTTGGCAAATTCAAGCCCACGCGGTGGACCTAAAATGGCGTCTGGAGTGGACCAGGAGGGTCCGGGGTGCCTCTCTTCAAGAAGGAAGCAAGGGCCAGTCTGGAGCAACCAGACCAGCAGCAGTGATGTCGTCGGGCGTCGTTCAGAAGGCCACAAGCCAGCCGGCTAGTAGCCAAACAACGCGGTGCACAGCAAACAGCAGAAGGGCCCCACGCAGATCGTGGAGATGCAGGGAGGCTGACCTTGGGTGCTGGAGCTGCGCAGGGTCGGGGCTTCTCGGACCCCAATGCACTCACCCGTGGAGGACACGGTGGGCTTGCAGTAAAGATGTCGTGCAGTCTTGGCGATCGTCGGTCCCTCGAGGTCTCGTCGCACTCACGGTTCTCAGCTTTGCTGTAGAGGTGAGTAGAGGTCAGAGGTACCAGGGAAGCCGGGTCTCGTCGAGCTGGGTCGTCGGATTCGTGATGAAGGACTTGCAGCAGACCGCAGTGTTCTTTAGGATGGTGCCTGCGGATGCAGGGTGACTACTCCTTAGCCACAAGGGAGAATCTTGAGGAAGAAATCTTGACGTCCTTTCGCAGAAAGTCGTGTCTTGATTCCAAAGATGATCTAATTTGAACAGGGGGCCCGCTCCCATCTTTATACTAAAAAAGGGGGCTGACCCGGTGACTAGGTCCTGCCTATGGGTGGGACTAGGTGGGGGGTGGTTACACCCCTCAGCCATGCCGGACTTCCCCAGGCCAGGGGCTGGTGTGCCCCTGGAACTGGTTCAGACCGGCCTATGCGTAGTGAGCACCGGGGTGCCACTCAGCAGTCACCTTCCTGAAAAGCCCTGCCTACCCAGGATACACAAAACCATGTCTGGGACGGTGCTAGCACCGCCCCGGACAGGAAACCCTTTGTCCAGGCCTCCCTCGCTGGAAGGACTCCCAGCAGCAGGAGGTCAGACTCGTGTCTGTGGTGGCAGCATCCATTTTGTGGAGCTGAGGCTTCAGTTAACTTTAACCGGGGTTCACGGTTACATACATGTCGTGTCCCTCTAGAAGGGTGGAATGCTAACCCCGTCGCCAGAATTGGCGAGGGGTTAGTATTCCAATTCGTATGACACCTTACTCGACATGTTTTGATAAAGCAATACCAAAGTTAGCATTTAACCGCGAGGATTATAATGCACTTAAGAGTATATGGTATGCGATATCATGGAACAGCTATTAGGACTTGGTTCCGCAAGCTGCAGACAGGCTCAGCTCATGCCAGAGCACCATCTCACACGATTCCAAGCACTCTGCCTTCAGGATTGTCAAGGCCTGCCATAGGAGTGACTGATAGGAATTCGTGTGCCCATTTTAGGGTTAGGTATAGGTATACTACACCTACAGCAAAGGGTGGTTACACGCGTTTGCCCCAGCTGTCGTGCAGCCAGTTGTGTCAAATTTAGGAGGCCAGCCAGGGGTGGCATAATACATGCTGCAGCCCCTGGTAGCCCTGGGTACACCTATGCCCTGAGTTACAGGGTCTGATAAGGTGGCCCAGTACCAATTGGTAAATGCACCTAGGGTACATGTCGTAATTTAGAAAGAGAACAGCCAGGCTGTGGGTCGGATTGGCAGGCCCACAGCCAGAGAAAGTCGTAAACCAGTGAAACAAAAGCAAAAAATCTGGGTGATCATAGGATTGCAGACCCTACTCTCCTACAATCGTTCTTTCATACTCCGATTGTTCTAGCACTGCTCCTGGAAGGCATATCTCCTATAGATACCTCCTGAGCTATCTACTAACTTTAGCCTTTTTGAAACTTGCGTCAGCTTGACTATTAGGTAATAATAGATGCTTGTTTCTTGGAGACTTCATTATGCACCTTGGGGATGTGACTTTCAAAGAAAGTGCAGTATTTTCACCTGCTAGAGCCAGTAGTTCACTTTCTTCTAATAACTCAATGAATTCTTTCTTTGGATGTTCCTTCTTTATTTTTTTTCTCCAAACTAATGTATTTGTTTAAGAAACCAAATTGTGAATTATACCTTAATCCTCTCCTTCTCAAGTCCACGTAGAGAACTTCGTTGCATCTAGATTGCATCAAGCCATTGTTGAGTAACATCACTGGAAATGTTTATTAGTTGGTCACCGAATTGACTGGAACTTTAGTTCTTGCACCTTACCAGTTTTCTTTTTGACAGTGCTGCTTACACCTCTCTGTGTTTGTGCAAAACTGACTTGTATCTGTAAAGATTTTTATTACTGACATGGTGAGGGAAGATGGATTGTTCTGTGCTTCTCAGAATAATGTGCTCGTTAGTATGCTAGCCTTATTGTTTCTCGTCTGAGTTGCTGTACAAAATACTTGTTATATTCTATTAAGCCATAATCACTGCTTTTAGCATTGTGGCCAATTCCAGATTCCTTAAAGGTTTGGTAGCACTAGGCATATGGTAGTGCTTTGGAGAGTGACACCTCTTGAAAATGGATTCTGACACAAAGGAGGTGTGATGTTTGTGAGTGCACATTTCAACAACCACATGTGACTTTATTATTAATACATTTTGGATTTAAAAAAACACAAATATAAAACTGGTATGTGAGGAAAGATGGGAAGGCTGAAGTTGTATTATTGAATTGTCTTTGAACTTAATTGCTAAAGTGAAGAGTAAAAGATTAATAAGAGGACTAAGTGCCTTATTACGACTACGGCAGTCCATGGGACTGCCATAGCTGTGGTGTCAGGCCGGCCACCGCCACACTGTAAGACCATCGGTAGTGTTATAAGTTTGGCAGTCGGACTGGCGTAGATCAAGGATCCAGTGGAGATCTGGTAGTGGTTTGAGGCCAAAATATGCTGGTGGTGTCTCAGTTGCAACCCCGAGCATATTTTAAGTTGTCTCACTGCCACCCTTTTCATGGCGCTCACACCACCATGAAAAGGGTGGCGTGAGGCAACAAATGGGACCCTACAGGGCCCCCTTGTGCCTCTGTACATTAAAAGAGGCACATGTCGCGCCCCCTGTAGTTCTGCACCCCCAGTTCCTGCAAAGGAAAGAATGCAAGACATGGTGCATTCTTTCCCATGCAGGTACGTGCACTGGCAGTCCCGCATCAGTGCTGTTTAAGGGTCCCAATGAGTCTTTAAACAGCACCGCCGTGGGACCACCACACTGCCCTAAAGCCAGACCACAAAATTACTTGTAATATGACACACTGTGGTGAGTTTCAGTGGTCCTGGAGTGGAGCGGTGGCAGGCCGCCCGCTCCAGCACCGCTGAAATTCTATAATAAGGCCCCTTAATTCAGAAAACAAAAATGCACTTTCATTTCACAACTTACAGCCATTATCATCAACAGCTAGGGCCATTTCTTGGAAACTTTTCAGACAAGGACAATGAAGAAAAAGTGATTTATTTCTTTTTTCCGTTTCTCTAATTTGTTAAAAAATCTTAAAAGTAGCAGCGATACTGGAAAATCAGTTAATTAAAATTTGTCGTTTATGGACTAGTTTTTTTTTTATTAAATACATTTCTAACTTGTTAAGACATTTCCCAGAAATGCATAAACTATATATGACTTCACAGTATATTTCATGGGAAGAAGAGAAGGGCTATTGACTAAATAGCCACTTTCCCTTGATTATGAGTTTGGTGGTCCTGGAGCGAGCTGCCATGCCAGCGCCCCGCTCCAGGACTGCCAAACTTGCCTGTCCCTCAACAGCCGCCTGTCAGATTATGAGTAATCTCGTCGGCTTTCCTTTGTTGTTCCCATTTAATTTAATTTAATTTAAAGGAGCTTGTAGAGCGCCTGGTGACGCCTCCCGGCGTGTCCCCGCGCTGTGGAGAAAGTGTGAAGAGGTGTGAAGGAGAAACCCATCACCCAGTAAAGAGGCACGTTTTCAATTTCTTCCTAAACAGGATTTCATTATTCTCCATCCTGATATCCAAAGGAAGGAGGTTCCATTTCCTGGCCGCTAAAGTCCGGAAAGATCTGCCTCCCATTCTCGCTTTTTTGGGGCATGAAGTTCTAAGCAGGCCCATACCTTTAGATCTGAGCGACCTGTTAGGTTCGTAAACAGAAGCCAGATCCGACATGTAGGCCGGTGCTCTAAGATGAATTATTTTATGGCACCAAAGCATAGCTTTAAAGTCAATCCTCCTCCTGATAGGCAGCCAGTGGAGGGCTACCAGAGAGGGGCGTGATGGTGCTCGACGAGGGAGCCTTAGGACCAGGCGAGCTGCCGAATTCTGTAACACCTGCAGCTTTTTAATATTTTTCTCAGATGTACCCATGAGCAGTACGTTTCCGTAGTCAATACGGGACGTTATCAGTGCTTGCGTCATGGTACGCCTGGAATTGATGGGTAACAGGTCGAGGGTGCGGTACAAGGTTTTCATCACCCCAAAGCATTTGCCCACCGTTTTTCTAATGTGGCTATCAAAGGACAATTTATTGTCCACCCACACACCCAAATTCTTCGCCTCTCGAGAGGGGGAGGGCAAAGGACCAAGGCAGCTGGGCCACCACTCAGTCGTCCATTTAGCTTCATTGCCTCCTATGATGAGGACCTCTGTCTTAGTTCCATTTAGTTTCAGACAGTGGTCATTCATCCAAGTGGCCAGTTTAGTCATGCAGGCATTAAAATTATCGGCTTCCTTGGAAGGGGCTTGGGTCAGAGATATGAGGAGTTGCGTGTCGTCGGCGTAGGAGACAAGCTCCACGCCGAACGACTGCACTACCTCTGCCAGAGGGGCCATATATAGATTAAACAGGGTGGGACTCAGGGCAGAGCCCTGAGGCACCCCCTGCTCAAGCCTCACCCTATCGGAGAGAAAGCTCCCCCTTTGGACTTGAAAGCTTCTGTTAAGCAGAAAAGCTTTCAGCCATCCCAGTGCCTTATTGGTGACTCCCGCTTTGTTTAGACACTGTAGCAAGATGGAATGTGCTACAGTGTCAAAAGCGGCACTGAGATCAAGCATGATGAGGGCCATTGTCTTTCCCTCATCTGCTCCCTCACGTAGGGTTTCTGTGGCCCTCAGGAGAGCTGTCTCCGTTGAGAAACCAGATCTAAAGCCCGACTGGGATTTATGGAGAACATTATGGGTCTCCAGATGTTCCATCAGTTGGGTGTTGGCGATTTTCTCTGCCAACTTGGCCACATAGGGTAGCAGGGATATAGGTCTTAAATTATCCATTACGTCCAGACTGATGTTGGGCTTTTTCTTAATAGGTAGCACTATTGCCTGTTTCCATTCCTCCGGGAGACAAGAGGTTGAGAAAGAAGTTCGTAGCAAGTGCCTCAGGTGAGGTTCCAGTACTGAGAAAGCTTCAGCTAAAATTTTCGGTGGAGCCGGATCTCGAGGCGATCCTGATTTGATCTTGTTGCACATCTTGGACAACATCTCATATGAGGGAACTTCAAAAGATTTTAGACATACCGGCGTGTTTACAATTTTCACATTTTCAGTAAAATCTGCGGCCAGGGCTCCCTGTTTAGTAAAACTAGCATAGATTTTACTAATTTTACCCGCAAAGTACTGAGCAATGTTATTGCACGACTCCACTGAGTCATTTTGGGTGGAGGAGGACATCTCCACTATGGATATCTCCTCATATATTTGGAACAATTCCCTAGAGGAGTTGCCTGCTTCCGTGATACGAATATGATAATACTCAGCTTTTGCCAGACGAACAGCTTTGTAGTATTCTTTCTGTGCAGTTTTATACAGTATTTTTATGTCTGCACAGAAATTGAGGCGCCAGGCTCTCTCAAGTTTCTTGCAGGCCGTTTTCAAGGTCTGTAGTTCTTGTCCGAACCACGGAGCAGTTTTCTTAGACCTCCTAGCATTGGACATGGTACGGCTAGGGGCAGTGATGTCCAGAGCCTTAGTAACAATGTTATTTAGATTTTCATTGGCAGCCTCACAGTCAGTTCCTTTCGGAGGACCTTCATCTTGGACAATGTGAGTGAAAGAGTCTAAGGTAAAATTCTTCCATTTCCTGCGTGTGTAGCGCAAAGATTGCTGACGAAAAAGCTCAGTTTTGTCAATTTGGACTGAAATGGGGATGATAAAGTGATCCGACCAGGGTATGGGTATCGGGTCAGTAGTGTATACTCCCAGCCAGTTACCAAAGACGGGGTCTAACAGATGTCCTAGTTGGTGTGAGGGTTCTTTATTTTTAAGGTCAAATTGAACCGATTGCAGTTCCATACGAATTTCAGCTGCATCTTTATCTAAATGATCATCAAAGTGAGCATTAAGGTCTCCCAGAACTAACAGTTTAGATTTCCTTAGTGCAAGATGGGTGACCGCCTCCATAAGGGTGGAAGTGAAATCATATAATCTACCCGGTGGTCGATATATCAGAATACCAGAGATCGAGTGATTAGGACCAGTGTTGATAGTAAAGATGCCAGCCTCACTATGATCCACCTGTATGTGTACTAGGGAGCAGACGAGAGGTGCTTTAGTAATAATGGCGATGCCACCACCTCTACCGTCCTTTCTATCTAACCTGGATATAGAGTATCCATAAGGTAGAGCCTGAATAATGTCCGGATCCGAAAATTCATCCAACCAGGTTTCCGTTAGGAAAAGGATGTCAAGATTCCGGTCATCAATCAGGTGATAGATTTCCATCGCATGTTTGCGCAATGATCTACAATTCAATAGAGCTGCTTGGATAAAATGCCCGGGACTAATATCAGGGGCTTGGGGGCGGGGATCAAAGCTACACCTCCCGCATTTTGTAAGTGACTGGGCCAGCAAGGTGTGTTTGCAAGTGGCATCCGTGTTAGGTTGTAATGCAAGTAGTGTATGTCTATCATACCTTATGGAAGTTTGAGTCAATCTACCAGGGTCTGTGGCCCCGCGCCCCGTCCGGCCGCGGACGGGCGCAGACGGGCTGGACTTTGGCTCGACTTCGGCGCGCTTCCGGCGCGCCCGCTGCACGCGTCCGCTGCGCGGTCGCTGCCCTAAGCACATTTATAATGGAGGGAGGGGTCGCTAGAGCGCTGACCTCTGCTCCCAGAGCCCGGATGTGCAAGGCTCCTCCTCGCCCTCCGCATCAAACGTCCATGATTGGACGCGGCGGACCGGGGCGGGAGTGGGAGAGTATCTAACTAAACAGCACTGAGAGTGCACAGTGAATCACCCACACTGAACGTTTATAAAACACTAGCCTAAGATGCTATTTTAACCATAGTGGTTACTATTATAAAGGCACCTCAATTGGAATGCCAATGCACCTTCCTGTATGGCATGGATCGGTACAGTCCATACCGTGCTAGAATGGGGGTGACTGCACAGAGGGGGTCACAACATGTACCCCGCCCCAACCCCCCCTTGAAGGCACACTTTGGCCCTAAGGAAATAGGGGGCCTAGTAGGGTCCCCTTTGTTTCCTCACTGCCACAGTTTTCATAGCGGGCTCACAGCTGTGAAGACCGTGGCAGAGAGAAAACTCGTAATATGCTTGGCGGTGCCAAAGTGGCACTGCCAAGCATATTGTGGCCACAATACTGGTGCAACACCGCCAGGGGTCTTTGATCTTTGGTGGTTGCAGTGGTCCCATGGTGGTCCCACTGCTGAACTTGTTAGAGGGCAGTTGACCGCCGGTGCAGTGGGGCCTGCTCGCCACTGTGGCTACGGCAGGTGAAAAAAATCATACAAAAAAACGATCAAAGAAATTCTGTGAGATGAACATCATGCATATGCAATCATGCAGTAGCCGTCACAGTGGGAGGTCTAAATTATTCTCTCCTTCACTTCTTTCTACAGACATCAACATCATATTTAGAGAAAGAATTGTTTTTTTTTCATTAGCTGTATATGTATTTTGTTTACTTAACAGAGGACATTCTACTGATTGACGTGATATTCAGGGTTTTTCTTACAATACACATATGCCTCTAAGCTCACATTCCTCATGTTTTCCCTCAGGAACTATGAATACATTTTCAGGTCATCTCGGGTATCTTTTGCAAACTTTCTTCAGGTATTTAATAATCTCTAGCAACAAATCATTGGTCTTTTCTAAAAGTGCTATGTCCTTCCTTCTACTCATATAAGCAACTTAAAGCAACACCCCACAACTACTCCTAAAATTCTGTGTTGCTGTTATTCTCATACATTTCAAATAGCAGTTTATGATCTTTTGAAATGTAATAGTTCATATTTTGAAAATAAAAATCACACTGAACTTCTTTCCCCCGCTTTTCACCTATTTTCAGCAATTCCTAGCCCGGCTATGCCTACTCTTCCTCTAGACGTATGCTAGTTCCCCAACATATTTTTATTTGCCTCATTCCAAAAATGTGTTCCCACACATATACCACCCCTATAATTTTCACTACATATAGCAATAAGATACATTTCGAGTGCTGTGAACAACAGTGAGCGTCCACTCTATATTACATGCATTGTACTTCTATCTGACATTTACTTTATTTGTCACTTTTTGTTATTTTTCCTGTTTCTTATTTTTTCTGCCTTTCATCTTGAGTTACAGATTTGAAAAACCAAAGGGCTGAGCACCTTTTTATCGGGCACATAATGGCTGAACAAGTAAGGGAATGATGTATTTATATATTGTGCAGAGAGGGAAGTCCATCGCAACTGCGACTGAGTTCCCCTTGCTAACATAGTGGTCCTCCTAGCCGATTTAAATGCGGGCTGACCAAAAATGTGGTTATGTTGGTGACTGCTCCATCTCTGTCATAGCCAAATAAGTTATGTTTTGGCAAACCCTGGCGGTGAGGGACAGTTAAAATCAAGGGGGACATTATCTTTTTTATTTTCAGGAAAAAATCAAGCTTTGGGAATTTTGGAGGGAAATATAAAAAAAAGCTGTTTGGTGGAAGGCTCCATCATGTTGACGCAGCCTTGCACAAAACTGCTAAAAGCATTGAAGGAACTTCTGTGACGCCGGTTCCTGGCAATGCTTTAGAAATGACTGCCAGCTCGACGGTCATTTCTAAATCTGGGGATGTTACATCCTCCAGGACGACAGAGTAATTTCCTCCATCCTCCGGGTGGAGCAACGGCCTTCCGCTCTTATCTAAATCAGGACCAAAACCCGTTAACAAGATGAATGATCATCGCTATTAATTGTGCTAAATGCCATTCAACTGTAATTGTGCATACTCCTTTGTGTTTTCATTTCAATGTACACCAAATTAGGTCACATGCCATATGACAATTGTAAGGTTGTAATAACGTTAGTATGTCGTCTTCTTATTATGAACACAGTACACTATTTCTGTAGTATGGTCTGGAACAAAATTTCATTTTCTCATTCTTAATGAACTGGCAGAAGAAAGGATGCAAACAGATGTGCCTATATATTTACCTAAAGTCTGTGTTGCTGTAATATGGTCACTAATATCCATTGCAGAATACGTTTTGAATCTCCATTTGTTACACTGCTCCTATGGGTCAAATCCTGTTTAAGTGGTTGCACTGGGGGTATTCTGTGAGTGTTGTTCTTGTATATTATAGCTGTGTAATATTTTATATGACATATCAGACATTGAACTTGTACTGTTGGCTAAATAATTTGATTCATTCAAATTGTTGAACATAATTGTCATGCATGCATGGGGAAACTATAAAAAATGTGTAGTAATATTTGCCTTTTGCTTTCCTTGTAGGTTTGTTTCTTTGTAGCTCTTTACTACAATGTCATCATTGGATGGAGTTTATTTTACTTCTCCCAGTCATTTCAGCATCCTTTACCGTGGGATCAGTGTCCTTTGGTGAAAAATTCAACAGCTACATGTAAGGTTTACATTCAAACTTCTTTATGTCGGTCTTTCAGTTTCATCTATGTCTGTTAAATGTATCCTCATTATGATTTGATATATTGATTTGGGGCTGTATTATACGTAGGGCCCTATTATGAAAAGGGCGTACTTTCCCTGTTTGCACCAGGCGCACCTTAAAATAGGTGTGCCAGTCGTAAACAGGGAAAGGGTGCCCCTATTACATGCAATGCACTGCCCAAGGGCAGACGCCAACTAGCACTGCTCTGGGGGCGACACATTTCAGTTAAAAACAGAGCGGGCTTTTTAAAGCTGCTTCGTGTTTTCACTCTGCAGGCAGCAGATTAGAGATCCCCTTGTCACTGACTGCACCTGCCTGCAGGGGATATCTGGGGGGGGGGGGTCCAAAGGACCCGCTTTCCCCTCTCCAGAGGGCTGCTCTCAGGGGGCGCACTCACAGTGCACCTTCTTTTTGTTGGTGCTCTGTCAGTGCACCTCCTGAGAGCTTCTTTGCCTCTGCGTCCACGTCTGTAATATGGCGCGGGCACAGAGGCAAAGGGATTCCCTCATTTGCATGGGGCATGCCCCCATGCAAATGAGAGAACGCCCCCTGCAGATAGTGCTGGCGCTTTATGTTCGCCAGCACTATTGGTATTACAGAAGGGGCCGCACAAGCATCTTCGGTCCCTTCTGTAATACCAAAGTGCACTGGGGGGCACGCAAAGCAGGCGAGAACCCCCCTTGTGCACTTTCTGTATTAAGGCTCATAGTGTCCCTGGGGCACAACAGACTTGTGTGCTTGTTTTGTGCTCTCCTGGGGCACTACGGTATTACATAAGGGACAGGAGACACTTGTGCGGACCCAGTTGTAATACTGAAAGTGGTAACGCATATGTAGATCCATCGCTATCTTGCGAAGGCTTTCCTTCTGTTGCTCCATGCAAATGAGTAAATCACGTAACCTCTGAGCCATTGCTCTGTTACTGACATGAGTGCAGAGGCAAACCAGCTCTGACATTGTAACACAGAAAGACTATAAATAGTTAGTGTGCTACCTGAGCAAAGCCCTCTGAATGAATGAATGAAAATTGCACTTGTATAGCGCTAAACTACCCGGAGGCCTCGTAGCGCTTGTGACTGAAGTTGCTTAACGCGGGCTCAGGGCAGATCAGCAGAATTTGGCGTACAAGTGTGTTTTCAAGGCTTTCCTGAAGGACAGGTGATTACTGTTGCCTCGAAGGGATAGAGGGAGGGTGTTCCAGAGTTTGGCCGCAGTATGGGAGAAAGAGCGGCCTCCCCATCGAGCTTTCCTGACTCTGGCGGAAGTAGCCAGCCGGAGGGTGCAGGAGCGGAGGGAACGGGACGGGACGTAGGGAGTAGCCAAGGGATGCAGAATGGCGGGACCTGTGCGATGAAAGGCTTTGTGTAGGATACACATAGCCTTAAATTGTACTCTTGCCACTATAGGGAGCCAGTGAAGCTCCCTTAGGGCATTCCTCGCTGACTGCCAGCGAGGGAGATTGTAGAGTAGGCGGGCGCACTATTTTGTGTGACTTGGAGCTTCTGGGTGGCAAAGGTCGGAGCTCCCATGTAGAGGGCATTCCCGTAATCCAGGCGGGAGAGTATAAGGGCCTGGACCAGGATCCTCCTTGCCTGGAATGGGAGCAGAGGGAGCACCTTCCGCAACATCCTCATAAGCCCAAAGCAGGTGGCGGCGGTCTTTGTGGCTTGGACTGAAAAGTCCAAAGCTTTATCGAACCAGATCCCGAGGCTTTTTATTTGGGACTTGGGGACGGGGGGCAGGCCCAAACATGGTGGCCAGATGGATGCAAGAACAGAGGGAGAAGGATTGCCCAATAAGATGACATCTGTCTTCTCCCCGTTAAGTTTTAGGCAGGAAGATTGCATCTATCTGGCAACAGCCTCCAGACAGGGGGCTAGGGTGTGGGACGATCCCTCAGAGTGGTCTAAGGAGACCACCAGTTGGGTATCATCCACGTAGGTGATGATACGCACACCGAAGGGATGGACTATCCTGTCTAGGGGTTCCATGTAGGCATTAAACAGGGTGGGGCTCAGGGAGGAGCCCTGGGGGACCCCACACCTGAGTGGGTGTTTAGGAGACACCGCCTCGCCCTCAAAGACCTGGAAGAAACGGTCAGCCAGGAAGGATGTCAGCCATTCCAAGGCCGCGCCCGACACGCCCATGTCCGCCAGTCGATGTAATAGCGTGACATGGTTCACCGTGTCGAACGCGGCGCTGAGATCTAAGAGGATGATGGCGACTTTTCCACCCCAGTCCAACACAGCTCTTGCCTCTTCCGTCACCGCTAAGAGAGCTGTTTCAGTCCCATGCAGAGGACGGAACCCTGTCTGAGAGGCCCGCAGAAGACTATTAGACTCCAGATAGTTCATCAAGGTGTTATTTACGTGCCTCTCTAGCAGTTTGCTCAGCCAGGGGAGTAAGGAAATAGGACGGTAGTTCGCCAAGTTGTTCTGGTCAAGATTGGGCTTCTTCAACAGAGCCCTCACCATCGCGCACTTCCATGAAGGTGGTACGGATTTAGAGGTGATGGATGTGTTGAGAACGTCCAATATGACTGGGCGAATAATGTCCGTGACCTTAGTGAGGGTCTGGGGGGGTGCTGGATCGTTGGGAGAACCAGAGGTGATTTTGGGGATGAGTTTATCCAAGGCAGGAATTTCCAAAAGTGGGATTGTATCAAGCGTACAAAGAACAGAGGAGTCGGAGGTTGTAGATACGAGGGGTTCTGTATCATTGTTAGCGTCCCTGAAAGAGGAGTATATGGCCTGGATTTTTTGGGAAAAGAAAACGGCCAGATCGTTACAACGATTTTGGGCGCCCTCGGCAGAGGGACTCTCAGCAGGGGGGGAAATAAGGGATTTGACCATTTTAAAAATTTCCCTTGGGGCATTAGCGGCTGCATTAATTTTGCCACCGTAAAAAGAAGCTTGTGCCACCTTTATCTCCTGTTTGTAGAGCTTAATGGCAGCTCTATATTCAGTTTTCCTGAGTTGGGAGTAGTCCTGTCTCCAGGCTCTCTCGATTTTCCGGCAAGCTAATTTCATGGTCTTAAGGGCAGGTGTGTACCATGGGGCTGCTTTGGGTCTTTTTATGGAGTTACTAGATTGTATGGGGAGAACCAGATCGAGTGTGCTAGAGATCCAGCCATCGAAATTGTTGGTGGCTGTGTTGGGATTCGTTACCTTCCTAGGTGGGTCTCTAGCAAGGGCGTCTTCCCATGCAGGGAGGGGGATTGAGGACCACTTCCTACCTCGATGTCTAGCAGGATGGAGAGTCGAGGGAGGGGGGTTTGTGCGCCACGTGAAAGGTATCAAAAAGTGGTCGGTCCAAGGTAGTGGTGTAGGGGGGTCCACCACAAGAGCATCTATATTGCTATAGATGTGGTCAAGAAGATGACCCCTATTATGGGTTACGTGAAAGCCCTTTTGATGTAGATCCAAGGCTTGTAAGTTGGAGCGAAGATTATTAGCTGTAGTGTCGTGAGGATCATCTAGATGTAAGTTAAGATCCCCCAACAGGGTGAAATTAGGCGAGGACAACACAAGACTTGCAGCAAGGTCTGTTATTTTAGTAATGAAATTTTTAAGAGCGCCAGGTGGGCGATAGGCTAGGATGCTAGAAAAGGTGGTAGTGGGGGAGAATTCTAGTGAAAAGTGGAAGCTCTCACAAGTTGGTGAGGTGGTGGGGGTAATACGGCATTTATAGCTGTCTCGATAAATGATGGCCAATCCGCCACCTCTCCTGGTCTGGCGATCCAGTCTTTTAAGCGTGTATCCTTTTTGGGTGGCCCATACAATAGTCGGATCGTTATCTGTGTGAAGCCACGTTTCAGTTAGGAAGAGAGCTTCAGGTTTGAGCTACTCAATCAGTAAGTGCAGTTCGGTATAGTGTTTGCATAAGGACCTACAATTAAGGAGGAAGCTGGGAAAGAGTGTTTGTAAAGCACTGCTACTCATCTGTGAGGGTCTTACAGTGCTTTTCAAAATATCTGGTGGGTCTACTGGTTAGTCAACAGGAATGAATACTGCCAGTGTTAAATGTAAAAAACACAGAGACTGTAAACTTACTGAAGAATGTTAACTTTGGAAGAAAATGTTTAGGAAGTTAGACTGATGTATTAAATTAGAACATACATCTTTGTTGTGGTTTATTTTATTCTCTTAAGAGCAAATTTGCTAATTTTTCATACAATGCAGCAACTTTGGCCTGCGTTGCATGAAAGGGAGAGAGCTGAACAACACCATATTGTCCAACATATGGTCCCATATCATTGTACCCCTATGCTGGTGCACTTTAGGCTTCCTGTGCCAAGCACACCACCTTGAACTGTTGTGAATTTGTGTGTGTGAAGGCAATTGTTTGGATGGAAAAGCCCTCTGCATGGTAATTGATGTGCACCTCTGCCCTGATTTTTGTTCTCATGGGCAAACATGGACCATGCGTGTGCACCATGATGTACACCTGTCTCACAGATTGTGGTCTTGTTGGACCAGGAGAGGCATCTAATTGCTTCGCTCATAGTGGTGGAAGGTTACTGTCTTCACCAGGAGTTAAGAAACATGAGCGCGGTGGTGGCAGTGTACAGTGTGGTGTGCAGTAGAAGTGAACTGGTCTTTTTTAACCTGCACCATTATCGTGAGGCCTACAGGGTCACTTACCTTTGTAAAGTTCTGCTGCTTTGTGCTTAACTCACTTGTGGCCTACATCAGTTACATTTGAAGTGCTGTGCAGTGCAGCAGTGGTGACTCCAAACTGGTTGTATGTGTACCTGGGAATGGTAAAGAGCAGGGTTAGAGCAGTACTGTGCAGTTCATGCATGGTGAGTGCATGTACTGGGTGTATGTGCACATGCGAGAAGTATAATACATGAAGGGTGTATTGTTGAGCAACATGTGCATGGTAAATCTATGGGTTGGCTGTATGTCTCCCTACAAGTAACACTATACAGGAAGGCTACAGTACTGAGCAGTCCACACAGTGTGAAAAATGTGTGCTATGGCACAGAGCTTACTAGGAAGTGAAGTATTAACATAACAATAGAATCATGTGCTTTCATGTTTCCGAAATCTCTCTTAGTGAAGAATGCCCAAATATATTGTAAAAGTTACTTTGAAGTCCTGATAGACTGAGACCCAGTATGTTTTTGAATGCAGTCTTTTGCACTGCTTTTTAACTGAAATCAGAACGAACCTGAAATTTCTCATCCTACTCAAAGGAAACATTTGCCTTTTATTCTTCTGAAACTACTTGAATAAGAACCCATAACCAACTGTAAGACATATTAAGCCAACATGAATGTTACTTGTCTAGTGAGTTTTAAAATGCACCACAGGCCACGTATTGTCCAGAAAAATGGATCATCTTGGTATGCGGAGTTTCTCAACAGTGAAGGGGAACCACAAAAGGTATTTTGACCCAGGGTGTGAAGATGGCTCTGTCCCCATTGTTCAAAGTGTTAGCCCCCTGCCAAAGATTTGGCCTAATTGTGCCTATGCACCAAGTAGAATAAATAGCTCCTCAACACCACTAGACCAAGGAGATTTAAAGACCTCCTGGTTACCATGCACTGCTGGGCTGCCTACAACCTAGCGCACAATTGTTTGTATCTCTGGAATCACCCTCCATGCTGTGGAAGAAACTATTATGACTGTGTACTGGCATGCAGTGCCTAATCTGCAAACTAATATGTAGCGGGACAAAAAGGATTGCTTAGAAGCCTGCGGCTGGCGCTGTCAAATGTCGGGGTAATGAATACCAAGGCAATATAGTCCAGATTCCACACCATGCCTCTTTCATCCACCACCTGACACCCCATGCCCCTTTATTTCACTCATGAAGGTTCCTGCTTTCTTGTTTTTACACGTTTTTATATCTTTCCCGTTCTACTTTTTTCTCCTTATATGTTTTCACACTCATGCGTCATATGAAAGTCTAATAAAGGAAAATAAGTGCCGGTCCACAGAAATAAGTGCAGGTAAGTCCCACCTGCAACCACCGACTCATATTCAGTACTGCTGGCAGGCATGCATGATTTGAAGATTCGAATGTGTGGTGATGGAGAATATATACTCCTCTGGGCTGATTCAAGGTGTGATTGATATAGTCTCTAACCAATGGCTAAATGGTGCTCCCCAAAAAAGACAGTGAATAAAGAGGGCTACCCCACCAACCGCTGTGTATATTGTATGCAGCAGGGGTTGGAGACAACAGTCCTATCAAGAGATACCTACAACATAGACTACAAAACCGTACGTTCAGGTCACATTTGCTTTGAGTCCAGACTGGACCAATTGATGGACAGAATGCAGCACAATATCAAACATTCACCCCAGTACAGAGATCTGGGCCTAAATCAATTGGTTTATTGCTCACCATGCCTTTCCAGTACAGACCCAGCCATGTGCAAATCAGTCTTGACCCTGTTCCCTATAGGAAGAGTCCAGCCCGAACTGCCAGGCCAGGTATTCCCTGGACTGGAAACCAGCATCCTGAGACCGGTTGAGGGGCATCACCCCTCAACTGCCAGGCTAGCTTTACTCCAGTGGCATGGAGTGCACAGGACCCACATCTGGGCATACCAGTCCCACTCTGGGTGACAACTGCAAAATGATGGACAGAATGCTGCACAATATCAAACATTCATCCCAGTATAGAGATCTGGGCCTTAATTAATAATTTTTGTGCTCCCCATGCCTTTCCAGTTCAGACCCAGTTATATGGAAATCAGTCTTGACCCTGTTCCCCAGGGGAACAGTCCAGCATGAACTGCCAGGCAAGGTCCAACCTGGACTGGAAAAAAGCATCCTGGGACTGGTTTCGGAGCATCACCCCTCATCAGCAAGGCTAGCTTGACTACAGTGGCATGGCGAGCACAGGACACACTTCTGGGCATACCGGTCCGATTCGGGGTAACAAATGCAAAAAGAATAATTGATGGATAGAATGCTGCACAATGTCAAACACTCACCCCAGTACAGAGACCTGTGCCTAAATCCATAATTATTTTGCTCCCCATTCCGTGGCTTGAAGGACAAAAGAACAATAGTATAACCCAGATCTTTGTGACTGGGGTGAATGTTTGCATTGTTCAGCATTCTGTCCATCATTTGTTCCTTTTACATTTGTCTCCCTAAGTGGGAAGGGTATGCCCAGATGTGGGTCCCATGCTTACTGCGCCACTGATTTCAAACTAGCCAGGCTGATCAATCAATCAGGGGCTTTTAAAGTGCGCTACTCACCCGTGAGGGTCTCAAGGCGCTGGAGGGGCGGGGGAGGTGCAGCTCCGGATCAGCTGAAAAGCCAGGTCTTGAGGCTCTTCCTGAAGGTGTGCAGCATAGGGGAGTGTCTGAAGTTGATTGGGAGCTCATTCCAGGCCTTTGGAGCAACATAGGAGAAGGCTCTTCTGCCTGCTCTGGTTGTGCAGAGGCACGGGGTCTTTGATGAATGGTAATGCCCCAAAACCGGTCCCAGGATGCTTGTTTCTGGTCCAGGGAAGACCTGGCTGGGCAGTTTGGGCTGGACAGTTCCCATGAGGAAGACGGTCAAGACTGATTTGCATTTGGCTGGGTCGAAACTGCAGTGGCGTGGTGAGCAAAAGAATGATGGATTAAACCCAGATCTTTGTGACTAATGGTGAATGTTTGCATTGTTCAGCATTCCGTTCATCATTTGTTCCTTTTGCACTCAAAAGATATATAACACATGCAATTCATCCTTTTCAACATGTGAAAGTGACTACAACTGCCAGTCCTCAGTACAGATGATTCAACCATCATAGTAGATAAAATCACATGTGCCAGAGAGAAAAACTGGCACAAAACCATGAAAGACTACGATGTTGGTAGATTTGTACTAGTAATTTACTGCTACTTCAAATGATGCAACAATCATAGTAGATGAAATCACGTAATATCTGAGAGTACAGTGGTAGTTTTTTTCTGCCCGTAAAGATGATGCAACCATCGCAGTAGACCAAACCACATTCTGTTAGAGAAGAAAAAGTTACACCTGTTCTTCCTGCAGACCTAATCTTTCTTGTTCATAGCTACGTTATAAACTGCTGAAGAACTGCTAGCAGTGACCGCATCCTTTCCCCACTGCACAGTACAAGCTCAATTGCCATATACCATTTTGTGTCGGTGTATTTTGGAATACCCAATTCTATTGTATGGTGTTTGTGAAAGAAAGTTGATACTTCTCCAAATAGTCCTTTTTATTTTATGGATCAATAAACAAGGAGGTCCCACAAATGACCCTGATTGGGTAATGCGTTCTTATAGGTGCCCAACGTTATGTCTTTGCAAATACCAATCACACATTGTTGTACTTGGAACTTAAGACTCTATAAGTCTATACGGCGGCCAACACTTAGATACAAACAATAATTTTCTGTCGGTATTATCAGAATTTAGAGAAGGACAAGACATTCAGGTTTTAGAAAAATATAACAATGTATATTTATTTCAGTGTAAAAAAGTCGTTCGCAAAACACAAGTAAAAACAATTTATACAGTAGCTAGTTTAAAAACATGGTTAAAAACATTCAGTGATGTCAGCAACAAACAAGTAATTCATACATTAAGTTTATACACAACAGATTTATCAAAAAATGTTTTACAAGAACAGGGGTCGACGCAGCGTTTCGGTTTTGGGAAACGATTGGAAACCTTCTTCAGGACCAAGTTCTAGGAAGAAACATACAATTACTTCTTTTGCGTATGACAGATATTAAGTGCATATACATAGAGTTTTCTCTTTTTTACAACAACCTTCTCTACCTAAAGCATATCCTTGCAGTTATGGAAACGGAACGCTTGGTTTTTATTCTTAGTGGGCCATGACCTGCGTAACTGGGTTAAGTACAGATATTGGTATTTGTAAAGAACATATTGACTTAGAAGCGGGGCATGTCGCTGGTGGGTGTCAGAGATTGGTATATATAATATAATTTATCTCTGCGGTAGGGTTAGCAGTGATTGCCTTAATGTCAATTAAACTAGTTAGGTGATTCTGACATATCTAGGTGTGCTACACATAGGTAACTCCTTTTTAGTCAAATGTTGAGTAGTAGATGTCTCTAACTCAATCTAGATTATTATTTAATCAGGCTGAATTACCTTCAGTGTAAAATGCCTTTCCTCTCAGTCATTCAGGGGAGAGTTACTGCCCAATTATATTTTTGGGTTTCAACTGGGTTGCATATTGCCAGGTCTGCATATAATACGTATTTCCTATGGAAAGATGGTAATGAGAATGTTCACGTTAAATACCAACCATATATAGTGTCTTGGATAAAGGTATAAGTAATTGATTGCATCTACCTTGTAGTATCTCTCAGGAGGTTCTTACGATAGAGGTAGGAGCCACCGATATGTATAATTCATAGGGCTGAAAGATAAGTCAATAAGGAGTGCTAAGTAGCGTTTTTTTGGGCTTGTTACACTTTTACCAAAATACAGAAGTATGGGGTATTTGACTTACCCAGGTTTTTAATTGCTGGATCCCCAATCCAACACAACCTTTTCGTATGGCGTTGTGTTGATGAGCGCTGCTTGACAATACTGCGCTGCTCCTTGCTCTGGGAGTGAACAAGAGAGAATGGAGTGTTGTAGGTTACTACCCCAAGTCTGTAGTTTATGGTTTGTCCTGATACTTAATAAGCATATGTACTTCTTATTTCTATTTGGGTTCTAGATGTGGTAAAGAAAATGCTATTTATCTGCAGTTCATCAATAAATTCAGTCCTATAAAACCATGATCTTCTGTGTGATAAGCTATGTTTAAGTGGCTAATTTAATATGCATTTGTACAGCCTTGGGCGAATTTTTATCCATTTTCATGACTAGTTGTCAAGGCAAGCCTCCTTAAGTATTTACTTCGCGTTGCCTTGATCTATTGTCGGGTATATGGCATTATTCTTGTAAATTGAAACTACCATAGTCCAACCTTGCGTGTAATTCAATTAATGTGTATAGCCTGATGCTAAAAACGAGCATTCTTGGTGTATATACATTGTGTTGTAAATCGGTTACCTTAACCTATGTTCTGTTATATCTAAAAAGGGTGCACCGCTGAATATGTGTACCCTCGCCCCTCTCTACGTGATTTTTTAGCTCCATGTATGTCCGAGAGAGATTTAATAAACATTCCTACAAAACGGTACCCAGGTCATCTTCCTTGTATGACCTCAAATAGCGGTACGAATTTAGAAGCTACGGGGACGCGGGGGTATTTGACCTAGTCCCGGGAAACGGAACAGCTGGCTTACCTTTGTATTGAAATTCGGCCTCCCTGCTCCTACCGATAACGTCCTTCCGCGGTCTGCAATAGACGGATGTATGGAGATGGTGGCCATCCCCGTCGGTTTTATGCACCGGCGCTTGTGATTGGGCGGCAGATAGCTACCATATGATTGGCTCTGCGGCGGTCACGTGTGCGCGATGTTTGTTTACACCCCAAAGAGTTTTTTTATTTATTTATTGAACTCACAGCATACGTGCAGAAAAATGTGCTTGATTTTTATTGCTCATGGTCAAACAACGTGTGATTTTTGTGCACACTGGCCCACATTCATTAAGATCCTATGGTTAATGAATGTGGGCCAGTGTGCACAAAAATCACACGTTGTTTGACCATGAGCAATAAAAATCATGTGTAACGAACGGACACTCTGGTCTAGTAATAAACAAATATACGTCCACTTTACCTATGTGCATTATACCAATAAGCACATTTTTCTGCACGTATGCTGTGAGTTCAATAAATAAATAAAAAAACTCTTTGGGGCTACTTAGCACTCCTTATTGACTTATCTTTCAGCCCTATGAATTATACATATACTTCTAGCTCCTACCTCTATCGTAAGAACCTCCTGAGAGATACTACAAGGTAGATGCAATCAATTACTTATACCTTTATCCAAGACACTATATATGGTTGGTATTTAACGTGAACATTCTCATTACCATCTTTCCATAGGAAATACGTATTATATGCAGACCTGGCAATATGCAACCCAGTTGAAACCCAAAAATATAATTGGGCAGTAACTCTCCCCTGAATGACTGAGAGGAAAGGCATTTTACACTGAAGGTAATTCAGCCTGATTAAATAATAATCTAGATTGAGTTAGAGACATCTACTACTCAACATTTGACTAAAAAGGAGTTACCTATGTGTAGCACACCTAGATATGTCAGAATCACCTAACTAGTTTAATTGACATTAAGGCAATCACTGCTAACCCTACCGCAGAGATAAATTATATTATATATACCAATCTCTGACACCCACCAGCGACATGCCCCGCTTCTAAGTCAATATGTTCTTTACAAATACCAATATCTGTACTTAACCCAGTTACGCAGGTCATGGCCCACTACGAATAAAAACCAAGCGTTCCGTTTCCATAACTGCAAGGATATGCTTTAGGTAGAGAAGGTTGTTGTAAAAAAGAGAAAACTCTATGTATATGCACTTAATATCTGTCATACGCAAAAGAAGTAATTGTATGTTTCTTCCTAGAACTTGGTCCTGAAGAAGGTTTCCAATCGTTTCCCAAAACCGAAACGCTGCGTCGACCCCTGTTCTTGTAAAACATTTTTTGATAAATCTGTTGTGTATAAACTTAATGTATGAATTACTTGTTTGTTGCTGACATCACTGAATGTTTTTAACCATGTTTTTAAACTAGCTACTGTATAAATTGTTTTTACTTGTGTTTTGCGAACGACTTTTTTACACTGAAATAAATATACATTGTTATATTTTTCTAAAACCTGAATGTCTTGTCCTTCTCTAAATTCTGATAATACCGACAGAAAATTATTGTTTGTATCTAAGTGTTGGCCGCCGTATAGACTTATAGAGTCTTAAGTTCCAAGTACAACAATGTGTGATTGGTATTTGCAAAGACATAACGTTGGGCACCTATAAGAACGCATTACCCAATCAGGGTCATTTGTGGGACCTCCTTGTTTATTGATCCATTCTCCCCTGTCCCGGAACTGACAGTTAAGGGGGCCTCCTTCATTTTTATTTCTTTTTATTTTATGAACAACTTGTTTCAACATTCAGTACCGCTGATCAATGGCAATGCCTCCATCAAAGAGAGGATATGCTACAAATATCGAAGATCCTATATTTGCCACTCTCTTATTGAGGAAGCATTAGACCTTTGGAAAATGTGGCTGTTCTGCTGCATGTCCGAGGGAATCATATTTCTTTTGAAAAAGTTGTCCCACCTTGGCTTCTACCTTTTTCGGTAACTTAATAATGCTATAACAGTGCAATATGTACATGGGGAGAACATTCACTTTAGCACTGACAAGTGTAAAATTCTCATTATCAAACCTGCAATTTTATTAAAACGGTTTGGTGCTAGTATTTCCTTATTAACTGATTTGTTCAAAGAAGTAGTTTCGCAATAGCATGGAACACAATATAAATCAAAAGAAAAACCATAATACATGAATACATTATTAAATGGAAGGACAATCTCCTGTTGCCTGGGTAATGTACATGGGTGGGTAAAACAGGCAGTGTTTTTTTTCTTTGGAATATATCCACGTGTCCATTAAAGTTAGTTTTCCGTAGCATTAATATCACCTAACATACTTTCACTCCTCTGTAGGCTCTATGTGGCTTTCCTAAATCCCATAATGGGATAAGAAGTCTTTTTGCTGAGGTCTTCTTCAGGGTGGTATTATTTGTTAGTATGTGCGACACTTTCAGGTTGCTTTTTCATTACAGTTCTGAGAGTTCCACTACTTTTGTTCTGAGCTGGATGCAGTTTACGTCTGCTATATTGTTTTCTGGTCTATCTTACCCTGACAGAGGCAAAACCTCCAAACAAGCTGCACAGCCTCTCTTATGGTACTGACACCACTCCTAGCGTGCTTCAGAGAAGAAACCGTCTTCCAAGCAGCCAGATCATACCTTCCCATGATTCAAACTTGTGATCTGTAGCTTAAATCATATGCCAGCAGCAAACGTTTAACACTGAGACACCTGGGTAACTAATATGTCATACAGCTCCATTCTTTGCAGGAAGGAATTTCTGTGTGTGAATTGCCTATGTTTTTTTATTTCAGTTGTGGAGCCAGAATGTGAAAAAAGTTCAGCAACCACCTATTTCTGGTACAGAGGAGCCCTAAATATTACCAATTCAGTATCTGAGAGTGGAGGTCTGAACTGGAAAATGACAGTCTGCTTACTTGCCGCCTGGGTTATGGTTTGCTTAGCCATGATCAAGGGCATTCAGTCTTCAGGCAAAGTGAGTACATAATTCAACATTTTTCAAATTATAGTAATTTTTCATGAAATACTTTAATTGTTGTTTGTTTCAATTTGCCAGATGGAGTATCAGTTTTAGGATTCTACAATGGAATTTCTTCGTTTTTCCTTGCATCTTGCATGCAAAATTTAATGTTGGAGTAGTCCAATACAAGAAACATATGATAAGTGCATATACCTGAACACAAAATTAAATGAGGTCCCCGAATATTACCATTAAGAATTTCTGATTTTTGCTCGACCACGCCATGTATTAGCTGGTTGAACGTCAACCAAAACAATATCCTTCACTTACATAATTAGCTTTTCACTTCGTATGACACAAAGTTGCCTGCTGTTGCCACGGTCAAAGTAAAATGCATGGTTTGATCCTCAAAAAGAAAAGAAAAATTACCTTGTGTCTACAAATGAGTTATTTTTCCTTTGCTTCAGTGCTGGTTCTAGTCAGTATCTTGTCGCTTCAATCTTTCCTTAAAGGCCCTTCCGTTGCAAACAGCATTGGGTATTGAAATGCAGTTAACTCTACTGCAGACTCCGCAAACCATAATGCCGGATTTTTCCAGATACATCTAGCTGGGGTGTCGGGATCGACTGGACTTTCTTTTGTTGCCATTTTAAAAGTCAACCTGGAGATTGTTAGTCCAATACTTGTCTGCCCATGTCTGTTTTAAAATAAGTTTTCTAATATAGTAATATCATCTTACTTTCCAATACTGCGAATTGATTTTTGAAAACATATGTACCACCTGGCATTAGAGTTACCATTTTTAAATGAGATCTTGTAAATAGACATTACATTTAGTCGGCTTACCTAACCTTACAGTGGTAGGAGAAGTGGCATTATGCATCCTTTGACCACTGATGAAATCTCAGGGTTGAACTGTACCCCCCCCCCACCTAGCATAGGACCACCACACAATTTCTGATGAGTGGCGAAAGAAGGATAATGATGGAAACTACAATCAATCAATCAATCAATCAATCAGTCATTTGTTAAGCGCACTACATAACCACGAGGGTCTCAAGGCGCTGGGGGGAGAAGGTGGGGGCTGCTACTGATCGAACAGCCAGGTCTTTAGTATCCTCCTGGAGATCAGCAGGTCTTGGGTCTGTCGTAGGCTAAGTGGGAGGGTGTTCCATGTATTGGCGGCGAGGTGGGAGAAGGATCACCTGCCGGTGGTTGTTCTTTTGATGCGCGGGACGGTGGCGAGTGAGAGGTCAGCAGAGCGTAGCTGGCGGTTGGGGGTGTAGAAGGAGAGCCGCCTGTTGAGGTAGGCTGGGCCAGTCTTGTGGAGTGCCTTGTGTGCGTGGATTAGGAGCTTGAAGGATATCCTCTTGTTGACATGGAACATCCTCCCACTGAGCCTACAGCAGACCCGAGACCTGCTGACCTTCAGAAGGATACTAAAGACCTGGCTGTTCTATCAGTACAGAAACTAAACCTGCATATATCTTATATACTGAATCTGGATATAAAAGCCCTGTTGACATTCTGTTCATAGCTGTCTTCATGAGCTCTGAGAGCAGAAGTGGTAAAGCTGAGCATAAATTACACCTGCTACCACAAGTAATGTCCATGAGTAACAGTGCTTGGGAAAGTAATAATAGCTTACGTATTTTTTGTGTATGTGCTATGTGTTCTTTGCTGTAACTAGCGTATGTTGTTGTATGATATATTTGGACATCAGGGGCGTACTTTGGTCGGTAATATTGGGGTTGGGTGAGCTTCAGATTTGCCAACAATCACGCTGGGAAATAATCTTAAACTACAGAAGACGGTAAGCAGGGCGCGGAAAGGGTGAGGAATGCTGATTGATAGTGATACCAAGTGAGAGAAAGCACATTAGTTTGTGAAATAACCAATATTTTTCAAGCCTTTCCAAACAGGGAGTGTGCATACAAATTCCTGGTGAAATCCGACAGACACCTCACCATATGTGACTAAAAGCAACTGTTCCCAACTATTTATCACAAAATACATTAGAGGAGTGTAACACCCCTCACCGCCTGAAGCTATGCCTCTGCGTGTCTTACCAGCCAATTTCTCTTCTAAATATCGATATTAACCTATTCACTGGCATTCTGGCAGCTCACCTAGGCCCCCTTCTACCAAACCTCATTGCCCTAGACCAGGCAGGCTTTGTGCCCCATCGCCAATGTAGCAATAATGTATTGATAATATGAAACGGCTCCTACATTTATTTGATAAGGCCCAACACTCAAACCAAGATAGAATGCTCTTGGCTGTAGACGCCGAGAAAGCATTTGATCGTGTTCATTGGCCATAACTAACGGCTACAATTTCATTTAAGACTTGACCAACGCATCTGTTTGTGGGTTCTCAGTAAATGCAGCCATCCGGTCGCAACTGTTAGGGTGAATGGACAGACATCAGCCTCTGGCCCAGCGAGTAAGTGGTAATAATGGCATTAAAGGGATTCCTTTTGGTGTGGAAGAGCACACCATCAGTTTGTATGCCAAGGATGTCCTAATGGCCCTGGAAGAACCGTCCACTTCACTTTCGGCCATTTTGAATGAACTGGAGGCTTTCGGAAAAGCGGCAGCATTCCGAATGAATGTGCACAAATCCCAAGACCTTAATCGTTCTCTCACACTGCCCACAAAGATGGCCCTTTTCCACAGTCATCCGATGCAATGGGCAACAACTTACATCCCCTACCTGGGTATACAATTGGCCCCTACAGCCCAGACAACTGGATCCCTCAATTATAAAATTCTACACCAACAGAGCAAAATGGACTTAACTAGATGGAAGCCATATCGCCTCTCTTGGTTTAGTCGAGAAGCCGCCATGAAAATGTTGATCCTGCCTAAGATCTTATTCAATTTTCAGGCTTGGCTGATTGATCCCCCTACTGGTACCATCCAAACCCTGCAATGTGACCTGAAATGCTTTGTGTGGGCCGATGGCGGCTCCAGCGCGCAGAAGGAGATGAGATACACCCCCCAAATGGGGGTGGCCTGGGCATCCCGCATCGTTTACGCTGTTATCAGGTGGCACAACTTTGATTCCTACTTGCTTAGTCTCGCTAGGAATCTGAAAAGCATTGGCTTTTCATGGATAGGGCAGTGGTGGGACAGCGTCTTTGGAAGATCCCCTGCTTGAATAAGAGTTCCCGTACAAGAAGCTTCTATTTCTCCCCATTACTAAAACCTCTCTAGATGTTTGGGATCGAGTGGCCAAACGAGGTGGCCTAACTTTGTTCCCTTCCCCATTGACACTGATTGTTGATAATGTGAATTTCACCCCAGGACTAAATGCAATAGCATTCCAGCATTGTCAACGTGCTGGATACCGGTCCATAGGCTACGTGTTCAACGAGGAGGGTCCCCTGCCCTTTCAACAACTCCTATCCGACTATGCGATGCCTGAAACTGAACAGATGCATTCACTTCAGACTCGGCACTGGTGGATGCATTCTGCAGTTTGTCCTGGGGTGCAGCGCTCTATTACCACTTTTGAAAAGTGGCTGGTTACTAAGGCATCGGACAGATGCTTCCCCCCTGAACTCTACTTCCTCTTATGCCCACCCACTGCACAGGTCAAGTCGACAAGCCAGCGGTGCTGGGATTTAAAGACTGGCTGAGCACTGAACTAGTAGGAATGGGACGAGATATAAAATTGCATGTGACACACAGTCAAGAACACAGCCACTATCGAAAGGACTACCAAGATTGCCACTTGGTGGTACCTCACGCCAGTTCGCCTACATTGGGGTAATCTCATGTGCAAACCCAAGTGCTGGTGTCGCTTCAGTTCCCAGGGCACCTTACTGCATTTAATATGGTGATGTCTGAAACTCACCTCTTACTGAACACAATTATTATATGATTTAGACAAGCACCTGAACGCCCACCTTCCTCGATTTTCTGCCCATACCATTTAGGGGTTGTCCAATGCACTCTTCTTCCTGCTCAAACCCCATAGGGGATGCCTGATTGGATTAGCTTTGGGGCCAGCCCTACAGAATATCCTGACACACTAGGGTGTGAGACAGATTCCTACAATCAGGGTTGGCTCCACCGCCTCTTGTACATACTGGGGTTGGAAATGTTGACCCTCACTCTCTTGGCAGAAGGCACTTCATATTCTGAGCTCTTGCATCCCTTTATTGCTTTATTATCCTCCAAATTCTGTGAACTCACCAGCCCCAGATGCCTTAGTCTTCTCCGTTTAATGGAGGCTTCTGCTAAATCCAGCCAAGAGTGTACTGATTAGGATGCCACCTCAAGACATGTGAGACCACATTATTTACTATATTCTTTAGCACAGTGGTTCCCAGGTGAGAGGGGGGAGTTTGGGGACTGTAATGTTTATTCATATTTGTACCATGGATGCTGAACGATATTCGATTACGGTAACACTATAATTTTTCTGTTCCGAAAATCAATAAAGAGATTTGAACCATAAAATCCTAATTTATGGTGAAGTCAGATTTTAAATTACAATTCTGAAAATGCCACTTTTAGGAAGCTGGCATTTTCTTGCCTTAGCCATTTGATGCCTGCATCCTGACTCTGGTCACATGACTGGGTGTAGTTGGTAGTTGAACTTTTTGTATTCCTCCTTGACAGCCACAGAAAATGAGAGCTTAGGTGTGACTGGATGGGCCATCACTGACAGGATTACAACACTCTAATCCCAATCTCTCTGACTGTTTCAAACAAACTACAGTGGTGGCTGACAGTTCCTATAAGCAAGGTTACTTTCCTTTCTCCTCCAATCCTTCAGACAATTACAACGGATGCCAGCAGTCTCGACTGGGGAGCCATATTGGGGCACGCTTCAGTCCAGGGTCTAAAGATCTAGACAGAATTCATCCAACTGGAGGGAACTGTTGGCACTTTACAGAGCACGGTTGTTGTTCTCTCCTCAGATCCAGAACTGTCCAGTACAAACAAGAATGGACAATCAGGTGGCAAAAGCCTATGTGATCCATCAGGGTGCACCATATCGCCCCTGAAGGTGCAGGTGTATCTGGCAGAGGAGATAGATATATGGGCCAAAATGAACTTGATGTATCGAACAGTGATTTATTTTCTGGGTAGGGAGAATGGGCTTGCCGATCTCTTGTAATGGTTCTTTCCCTCCTTGGGCTCCCTGTCTCTCTCTTCTCTAATAATTCAGGAAATTGCTTATCAGTTGAGAAAGTTGTAGCTGTATCTATTTGCCTCTTCCCAATGATGCGCTACTGCACTACTCCATTGTCAAGAAGCCTGGGACTGGATGCAATGAGCTTTCCTTGGCCTCAGACAATTTTATATGCCTTTTCCCTGTTCTTGTCAAGAATCAGAGGAAAAAAGTTGAGATCCTGCTAGTAGTTCCATCCTGAGAAGGCAACCATTGTATCCAATCCTTCTCCATCTAGCAATCCAGCCTCCTTGGATCCTCCCGTTGATCCTGTCATCTCTCTGATTTCCCATTTTGCCGTTCACTTTGCTTCATTGACTGTCTTTGGGGGCTTATAAATTGAAAGGAAGAGGTTATAGTCATTACGTTTGTTGTCTTATAGTGCCACCTCTATTCATAATTCCAGAAAACATAGCACACTAAAGCTTTCCCTGCGTCATTGGGGCAACCTTTCAAAATAGTGCTCATCCAGTGGTTTACTTTCAGCCTCAAGTGAGGGAGGTAGCATTTTAGAATTTCTGAGAGATGGCCGCAATTAAAGCCACTTGAGGCCCTTCAATATTGTTGTTTGGTTCCCTAGCTTCTAGGTAACTGCCTGGTTTTCATGTAAAACAAGCACTGGCGTTGCCAATAGGTCTCGCAGTAGGAAAGTTGGAGCTATTACAATTGCAAATAACAATGCCTTTTATTTTTGTTTTCATTTTAAAAACATAAAGGGCTTTGTCATTTACAAAACCAATAGCTCCAACTTTCCTGTGAGTGGCGTTGCGTGGGTGAGTGGCGTTGCGTGGGTGAGTGGCGTTGCGTGGGTGAGTGGCGTTGTGTGGGTGAGTGGCGTTGCGTGTGTGAGTGGCATTGCATGGGTGAGTGTGGCGTTGCGTGTGTGAGAGTGGGCTTGCTTGGGTGTGAGTGGCGTTGTGTGTCTGAAAGTGGTGCTGTGTGGGTAAAAGTGGCACTGCGTGGGTGTGAGTGGATTTGCGTGAGTGAGTGGCGTTGCGTGGGTGAGTGGTGTTGCGTGTGTGAGTGGCGTTGCGTGGGTGAGTGGCGTTGCGTGGGTGAGTGGCGTTGCGTGTGTGAGTGGTGTTGCGTGTGTGAGGGGCGTTGCGTGTGTGAGTGGCGTTGCGTGTGTGAGTGGCGTTGCGTGTGTGAGTGGCGTTGCGTGTGTGAGTGGCGTTGCGTGTGTGAGTGGCGTTGCGTGTGTGAGTGGCGTTGCATGTGTGAGTGGCGTTGCGTGTGTGAGTGGCATTGCGTGTGTGAGTGGCGTTGCGTGGGTGAGGGGCGTTGCGTGGGTGAGTGGCGTTGCGTGGGTGAGTGGCGTTGCGTGGGTGAGTGGCGTTGCATGTGTGAGTGGCGTTGCGTTTGTGAGTGGCGTTGCGTGGGTGAGGGGCATTGCGTGGGTGAGTGGCGTTGCGTGGGTGAGTGGCGTTGCGTGGGTGAGTGGCGTTGCATGTGTGAGTGGCGTTGCGTGGATGAGTGGCGTTGCGTGGATGAGTGGCGTTGCGTGGATGAGTGGCGTTGCGTGGGTGAGTTTTGTTGCTTGGGTGAGTTTTGTTGCTTGGGTGTGTGGTGTTGCTTGGGTGAGTGTGGCATTGCGTGGGTGATAGTGAGATTGCGTGGGTGTGAGTTGCGTTGCGTGTCTGAAAGTGGCACTGCGTGGGTTGGCTTTGCGTGAGTGAGTGGGTGAGTGGTGTTGCGTGGGTGAGTGGCGTTGCGTGTGTGAGTGGTGTTGCGTGTGTGAGTGGCGTTGCATGTGTGAGTGGCGTTGCGTGTGTGAGTGGCGTTGCGTGCGGGAGTGGCGTTGCGTGTGTGAATGGCGTTGCGTGTGTGAGTGGCATTGCATGTGTGAGTGGGGTTGCATGTGTGAGTGGCGTTGCGTGTGTGAGTGGCGTTGCGTGTGTAAGTGGCGTTGCGTGGGTGAGTGGCGTTGCGTTGGTGAGTGGCGTTGCGTGTGTGAGTGGCGTTGCGTGGGTGACTGGCGTTGCGTGGGTGAGTGGCGTTGCGTGGATGAGAGGGGGACTATTCCACTTGCCAGTCAGTACGCCTGTAACTCCGCTCACCGCGCCTGCATTCTACCGCTCTCCCCCGCCGCCGCAGTTGCCATCGCGGTTGCAGAGAGGGGGGAGCGAAGGGGGCAAACTACAATTCCCAGCATCCCTTGCTGGGAGGACAGACGGGACGCCCACACCAGCGCCACTTTCCCGCGCCCGGAGGCGCATATAGAGGCGGTGCTCCTGCTGAGGAGCGGGGGACTATTCCACTTGCCAGTCAGTACGCCTGTAACTCCGCTCACCGCGCCTGCATTCTACCGCTCTCCCCCGCCGCCGCAGTTGCCATCGCGGTTGCAGAGAGGGGGGAGCGAAGGGGGCAAACTACAATTCCCAGCATCCCTTGCTGGGAGGACAGACGGGACGCCCACACCAGCGCCACTTTCCCGCGCCCGGAGGCGCATATAGAGGCGGTGCTCCCGCTGAGGACGGGGGACTATTCCACTTGCCAGTCAGTACGCCTGTAACTCCGCTCACCGCGCCTGCATTCTACCGCTCTCCCCCGCCGCCGCAGTTGCCATCGCGGTTGCAGAGAGGGGGGAGCGAAGGGGGCAAACTACAATTCCCAGCATGCCTTGCTGGGAGGACAGACGGGACGCCCACACCAGCGCCACTTTCCCGCGCCCGGAGGCGCATATAGACGCAGTGCTCCTGCTGAGGAGCGGGGGACTATTCCACTTGCCAGTCAGTACGCCTGTAACTCCGCTCACCTCGCCTGCATTCTACCGCTCTCCCCCGCCGCTGCAGTTGCCATCGCGGTTGCAGAGAGGGGGGAGCGAAGGGGGCAAACTACAATTGCCAGCATCCCTTGCTGGGAGGACAGACGGGACGCCCACACCAGCGCCACTTTCCCGCGCCCGGAGGCGCATATAGACGCGGTGCTCCTGCTGAGGAGCGGGGGACTATTCCACTTGCCAGTCAGTACGCCTGTAACTCCGCTCACCGCGCCTGCATTCTACCGCTCTCCCCCGCCGCCGCAGTTGCCATCGCGGTTGCAGAGAGGGGGGAGCGAAGGGGGCAAACTACAATTCCCAGCATCCCTTGCTGGGAGGACAGACGGGACGCCCACACCAGCGCCACTTTCCCGCGCCCGGAGGCGCATATAGACGCGGTGCTCCTGCTGAGGAGCAGGGGACTATTCCACTTGCCAGTCAGTACGCCTGTAACTCCGCTCACCGCGCCTGCATTCTACCGCTCTCCCCCGCCGCCGTAGTTGCCATCGCGGTTGCAGAGAGGGGGGAGCGAAGGGGGCAAACTACAATTCCCAGCATCCCTTGCTGGGAGGACAGACGGGACGCCCACACCAGCGCCACTTTCCCGCGCCCGGAGGCGCATATAGACGCGGTGCTCCTGCTGAAGAGCGGGGGACTATTCCACTTGCCAGTCAGTACGCCTGTAACTCCGCTCACCGCGCCTGCATTCTACCGCTCTCCCCCGCCGCCGCAGTTGCCATACCGGTTGCAGAGAGGGGGGAGCGAAGGGGGCAAACTACAATTCCCAGCATCCCTTGCTGGGAGGACAGACGGGACGCCCACACCAGCGCCACTTTCCCGCGCCCGGAGGCGCATATAGACGCGGTGCTCCTGCTGAGGAGCGGGGGACTATTCCACTTGCCAGTCAGTACGCCTGTAACTCCGCTCACCGCGCCTGCATTCTACCGCTCTCCCCCGCCGCCACAGTTGCCATCGCGGTTGCAGAGAGGGGGGAGCGAAGGGGGCAAACTACAATTCCCAGCATCCGTTGCTGGTAGGACAGACGGGACGCCCACACCAGCGCCACTTTCCCGCGCCCGGAGGCGCATATAGACACGGTGCTCCTGCTGAGGAGCGGGGGACTATTCCACTTGCCAGTCAGTACGCCTGTAACTCCGCTCACCGCGCCTGCATTCTACCGCTCTCCCCCGCCGCCGCAGTTGCCATCGCGGTTGCAGAGAGGGGGGAGCGAAGGGGGCAAACTACAATTCCCAGCATCCGTTGCTGGGAGGACAGACGGGACGCCCACACCAGCGCCACTTTCCCGCGCCTGGAGGCGCATATAGACGCGGTGCTCCTGCTGAGGAGCGGGGGACTATTCCACTTGCCAGTCAGTACGCCTGTAACTCCGCTCACCGCGCCTGCATTCTACCGCTCTCCCCCGCTGCCGCAGTTGCCATCGCGGTTGCAGAGAGGGGGGAGCGAAGGGGGCAAACTACAATTCCCAGCATCCCTTGCTGGGAGGACAGACGGGACGCCCACACCAGCGCCACTTTCCCGCGCCCGGAGGCGCATATAGACGCAGTGCTCCTGCTGAGGAGCGGGGGACTATTGCACTTGCCAGTCAGTACGCCTGTAACTCCGCTCACCGCGCCTGCATTCTACCGCTCTCCCCCGCCGCCGCAGTTGCCATCGCGGGTGCAGAGAGGGGGGAGCGAAGGGGGCAAACTACAATTCCCAGCATCCCTTGCTGGGAGGACAGACGGGACGCCCACACCAGCGCCACTTTCCCGCGCCCGGAGGCGCATATAGACGCGGTGCTTCTCCCGCGTCGTGGGACGTGCGCGGCCGGCGCCGGGCTGAGCCCGGGCAGAGGGCGGGCCACCTCCCTTGGCCTTCAAAGAGGAGGTAAAGCCACTGATTGACCATTCCACTGACTTTTACATCTGGCTAGATACTGTTACCCATTCCTATAAGGGAGTAGTTACATAATATATCCCTCTGGTTGAACTTATGCCCTAAGATACAAGACGGGCATGCTATCGTCAATGTGGTACGAATGAACGTATAGTACAGTTGTTATTTTTTTTTATACAGCTCAGCTTAAACATACCCCTACTAGCATGGAACCCCCTTCTAAAACATCTAGTACAGCGCTCAATCTCCCTTGGCTAGATGATTTAAACAGTATGTGTAATATCAGGTATACCCTTGTTACATCACCCCATCCGGTAACTAACACCAGCCCGCTAGCCCGCAGCGTTAGTACACAGGGGTCTCTACCGACACCCATAAAAGTAAATGCAAAAAGTACAACTCCCGTTAAGGTCACATCTGGTAAAAGGAAACATGACGGGGTGGGAGAAAGTGGGTCCCAAACCAAAACATCAAAACTGTAGAGTGCGTCATCAGATATAAACCCGCCTGTTATCACGGCTCTGTTAACTCCAGAGATGGGCAAAAAACTAGATGATCCAGCATCCTCTCCCCAATTGGTTTTACTGACCATGATTGAACAATTGATCAAAACTATTATCCATCCCCTGATCGAAAAAATTAACACCTTGGGGGATAGACTGACAGGGATCGAGGAAATTGTTAAACTCAATCTGGCACAATCTTCCCACACTGTAACATCTAAGTGTTCACCCCATGCTGGTCTTCTTAATTCGCCCAAACAAACTATGCAAAACACAGTTACCCCAACACAAGTAACAGTCTCCACTACTGTGTGCCCACTTGTCCCTAAAGCACCACCCATACCTGCCACAGATCGCAATGTCGAGCCTAGATTAAAATGTATTAAGATTCCTCGTATTAATCTTCCCTCCAGAGGCCGCTCCATTCGTGTCCATCCTATCGGGGGTTCCTCCTCTGAAACATGGAAAATCTGAGAGAACCAGCGATCTGCTAAATAAAGTCAAGTTTTGGCTATCGAAAAATAGACCCTTACCCCATAACCTTGATGGCAGGATAGTCAGCGTGAGGAGAGTGGGATGGTTGGGTCCCCTTCGAAAAGATATCTGTGGCGACCTGGTTCTAATCAGATTTAGGAGCAGACAAGTTGTCCCCTATCTCCAGTCTTGGCAGCCCCAAGAAGGTGATGGTCCTATAACAACTTGGGACCTACATGACTTTTACCCAAGTGAATCATATACCCCCTTCCGGAAACAAACTGCAGATCACAACACTAAGTTGGGTTATAGATCCTGCCCATCAAATGAGCGCAGTTTCCCCTCCTTTAATCGATTCTTTTTTCCGCAAAGCAGTTTTAAGTATAGCAACCTACCTCAATTTAACCCTTTCACGCCATATAATAACTGTCAATATTAGGCTGGTGCATACTGTGTAAATTATTCAGACAATAATAACTATTGGGTTAGCTAATTCTATTTAACCTATTGAGATTATGTTGCTTTTTAAAATGTATGTTGTTTGTTAAATTATGATTGTATTTTTTAAACTGTATGCTTTTATGGTTTGAAACAAAATCGAATAAAGCTAATTTTGATTGATTGAGTGGCGTTGCGTGGATGAGTGGGGTTGCGTGGGTGAGTTGTGTTGCGTGTGCGAGTGGTGTTGCTTGGGTGAGTGGCGTTGCTTGGGTGAGTGGCGTTGCTTGGGTGAGTGTGGCATTGCGTGGGTGACAGTGGGCTTGCGTGGGTGTGAGTGGCGTTGCGTGTCTGAAAGTGGTGCTGTGTGGGTGAAAGTGGCACTGCGTGGATGTGAGTGGCTTTGCGTGAGTGAGTAGCGTTGCGTGGGTGAGTGGCGTTGCATGTGTGAGTGGTGTTGCGTGGGTGAGTGGCGTTGCATGTGTGAGTGGCGTTGCGTGGATGAGTGGGGTTGCGTGGATGAGTGGGGTTGCGTGGATGAGTGGGGTTGCGTGGATGAATGAAGTTGCGTGGATGAGCTGCGTTGCGTGTGTGAGTGGTGTTGCTTGGGTGAGTGGCGTTGCGTGGGTGATAGTGGGCTTGCGTGGGTGTGAGTGGCGTTGCGTGTCTGTAAGTGTTGCTGTGTGGGTGAAAGTGGCACAGAGCCTTTGATGTGGCCTGGCGCAGGAGAAATGCTGCTGCTGCTAATTAAATATAAAAAGTGTTTAGGGACTCACTGGCTGCCGAGAGTAACAAGGCACCTTGACGCCCATTGGGCTAAGTTTGCGCATGATAAGACCCCTTTTATTATTTTTATTAGGCAGTGCTGGGAGGGGGGCTGCGCACCAACTGAAGTGCTCTGGTTGCACGGCCTGCGGCCGGCCGTGTGAAGTGATAAGCCTTTGAAGTACACAGGCATGCTGTGACGGAGGTGTGAGAGGTCTGGCAGGGAACAGATGGCCTGGCTGTGAAGCAGGGGGCGGGGCAGCGCTGGGGAAGCCTGTGGGAGGGTGCTTGATGCCTTTGATGTGAGGAGGGAGGAGAGCCTTTTGCGAGCCTGCAGGAGAAATGCTGCCGATGCGCGTGCATGTTTAATCACGTGATTCACGTGAACTTAAAGAAAACCGCGGCTGAAAGCCCGTGGTTTGAAGAGGATTTTGGCCACTTGAATTCTCGTTCCCTCAATGCGCTTGCGCGCATTGTAGGTCACGAGACCTAAAAACAGTGGTTTCCCTTGGGACCTACCTCTGGAATTGTCCTTCCTGCAAGGTGCTCCTGTTGTGCCCCTTATGGCAGTTTCCCTGAAATGTCTTAACTTGAAGGTATTTTTCCTTGTGATAAAATCTTCGGGGCATAGATTGGTGCTCTCCTCTATCACAGTCACTATTTTTGTAAAAAGGACAGTTTCCTTTTAGAAGGTGGAATTTCTTATCCTCTCCTTTGAATTGGACAACAGAAGTCAGCACCCAAAATAAGGTAATAGTACAAATGAGTTTTACAGCATTTTCAAATGCAAAAACGGCGGTGCAATGCACTACAAAAAAAGGGAGGCAATAACGTTACCAATAAATAGTGAAACCACGTGTTACTCCTATAAAGACCACGTGTAACGGCATACTAATTATTAAATGCACAAACTAATGAGCGGGGCTTATTAGTATTCTGTGTTTGCATTCTAATGCAAAAGCTGATTTATTATGCTAATATTATAAAAGTAGCAGTGTCCCATTTTGTAAATGCAGTGCTCATGAATGTTGTTCTGTTTTCTTAAATACTCTCATTATTTTGCATGGAAGGTTTCTCAGCAAATGCAGGTGCTTTGTGTGCTTGTGCTGCTGCTGGCGACGCTTTTACCAGTTCACGGTGTGACTGGAAGTTTCTGAACATCCCCTGTGCAAGGGACGGAGCAGGCAAATTAAATACTTCCCCCCCACTCCCCCACCCCCCACTTTGAACCATATTCTAAATGACACTGAGTGACTGAACAAACCAAGGTAGCTTAGGAATCTATAGTAGAATTTGTGGAAATGGCTGCTCCCTGAGACAATCTTTAAACCAAAGGGCCAATGCTGCAAAACAAAATATAATATATTAGGGGCCACCTACCAAAGCTGGAAGCCCCCCTTTCTTGGAGTCACTCTTTCTTAAGCAAAGTTTGAAAAAATGGAGCCTCATAATTCATTTTACTGCATATTTTAGAACATAGTTAATACATTCATTGACTGGAAAAGCCATAGGCATTTTAGTCACTCCACTCCACTCTTACTTTTCTTTTTTCATATTTTTTCTTTCTCCGTATTGTTGCTTTCGCTCTTTTAATATCCCATGGTCCTGCTCTTCAGCTTTTAATGCTATTCTTTTGTAATGTCAATTGTGATCTTCAGTTTCGAGCAATACCGGATTGGAAACCAAATGGATCCTGGCACATACATCCAAACCAGGCTCACAATGCAGTTAACCAGACTAGAATGGGGGCATGATTGGATCAAGGCAGTGCACCTAATGCTACCAGCAGCCTCCAAGGCTGCAGTCATCCTAAAAACAGTACCTGATTCCTGGTGACCTTTTTAAGAAAAAGTATGTATTAAAATGTCTCCGATTTAGGGATATGGGCTTGGCTCATGGATTATTCCTAAAACGTATGAAGGCCTTCACCCAACAAGGTGGCACGCTTCATCAGTAGGCTCCTCCTCAACACAAGACCCATGTTAGTAGAATGTTTTTGGCTCCACGGGGAGTTGCTTCATGAAGTTGTCATTTTTTTAATCTCGCCAGTTGCCTTTCTAGTGGGTGGAACACTAATTATAAGTGTAGAGTGAGGCTGGTTTGTTTTATTAATGTTTCCCAGTTGCATCAATAAAACCAGTGCACATAAGGATTTTGTATAATGCAAATCCTTGCTATGTTATATATTTAACTTGTTTCTGTCCATGTGATTAGTCCCTATGGGTAAAGACATTCATCAGGATGGTGTCCCTCTACTGGGCCATATATTGTTTCCATATTATTCCCTAATGCTCCTTAATCAGGCCCAATAACATAGTCAGGGAAAGGATAAAATACAGAGATTATTACTGTCTTTGCAATAGGTTTTCACACAGTGGTAGCCGACCTAAAGATTTATTTTACAGAATTAGCCAACATCAAACACCGTTGCCTTATTGCCTTGGGAACCATCCTGTCAATTTTTATAGAACAAAATCAAGCAAGGAGCATAACACAGAAAACAGTGGTAGGTTCACATCAATATTAAAAACAGAATCAGTTCATGTCAAGTCACCAAACTTTAAGTTGTGACACAGCCATATGGCTTGATTGGGTCTTAGGTTGGTTACCCTAGCTAATTAAAGAGTAGGTTGTATTTGAAAAGGGAATCCCTTCTGTGGAAGTCCGTGGCCTATGGAAGCTATTGCACACTTGTGTCTCTCAGCGGTCATGGCTTGCCTCTCTGGCAGGCACCGCAGGCTTTTTGTGAACCTATCTGCTGAACGGTGCCCTCTCATAGTGGCATACAGCTATTTCTGGTGTTGAGCTAATGTGAGACACCTGCAGTAGGTCATGTCATTCCATTGACATAAAAGTGTGTCTTCACTTTGAGGACTGTACAGTAACTTGTAAGGAATGCTGCAACAGCTAGAGTAATGCTAAGCTCAGAACAAGCAGAGGCCACCTTGGAAAAGGGGCCTTACGCTAAGCCAAATGTGTTCGCTCCGGGGAGAGGTTACTCAGTAGTGTTTGAAAGGCCAGTCCTGCCCTGTTTTGGAAACAAGCATCTCCAGTGAAATGTTTGATATGACCCAGAAATACACCAGTTCACCCACTGGAACCAATATTGTGCATTACCTGTTCTGTGTGTCTGAAGGAAGATTACACTGCATTGCTGGCACTATTGTGGTACTCCTCAATTCACATGTATAACATGGTGTCTGGAGGTGTTATCCTGATGAGTTGAATTTGGTAGGAGAACCAGATCAGTGCCATGTAATTCCATTCCTTTTGTGATGGAAAGCTATTTTATTGATCTGGAATTGAGCTTCCTTGTAATCTAGTGTATGTGACATCATGCAGGACCAGGGGCCAAATGCATAGGTCCAACTGTGTGAGGAATATTATGCCTTTCATGACTTGTGCTTACTGCTTCAGTGCTGCAGTTCGGTTGAAATCAGATCACAATTTTTGTAGAACAGAATTGATGTTAACGGTGCCTTTTGGTTGTATAGACTCTGTTTCCTCAATTATGTTTTTCAGGATTGTATGTTTGTATTGAAAAAGTAGCTGACATGTTCCTTAGGGTTCATGTTTGCTTTCAATCAGCAGCAAAGCGAAGAATCCATATTTTTATAAATTATTTTTATTGCCATTTATTGTAACTTACTAACAATGCAAGTATGCAAACCTCCACACTTCCAATAGTTGGTATGCAGAAATGGCAAAGGCAATACATATAAACATATGGAATTATAGTATTTTCACTTAGTTGATTTCACAAATTAAATACCACTCCTCTGAGAAATCCTTAGTATCCTGTCCATTTCCTTCATGTCTTAAAGTGCTTTTGCAGCGCCCCCATGCTTTGTAGACCAGCAATTTCTAAGAGTCTACTTTCATCTAGGTCTGCTTTCCACTTGGAAACACTTAGGGCCTGTGGTGCTCTCCAGTTCAGTGCAATATTCCATTCTGTCATGACTAGACTCCCTTCCAAGAAGATGTTATCATATCTATTTAGCCCATTCTTCTAGGATGTTCAATAATGCCATTGCTCCCTACAGTACCTTACTGAGTCTGCTACTCCAGTCATTATGATAAAGATCTCTGTCTTCTGTTTGACAATTGAGACAAAAAGATGAGGAATCCATCAGCATGTGCCATAACTTCCGCCTTCTTTAACAGACTTGGTGTAGGTATTTAAGCATTCAAGGCAACATCTTGCAGGTATCGCTATTGCCCTGGGTGTCAAAAGGACCTCCTGCAAACCTACATATTTGCAAGACCCCAGATGAAATTCCCTGTTTTGCCCAAGAACCCGAAAAATATACATCCTGGATATCTTTTTCCCACCCAAGTGTGTGGAAATGGTGATAGTCTCTTCTAAAAGATTAGACTGAATGTTCACTGTCCATGGAGCTAGCACATGGCAAATGATTTATTGGCATTGTGAGAACTCCCCCAAACACAGATATCTCTACCTTGTCCTATCACTCGAATCCTCGAAGGGCAGCCACCAAACTGAGTTGAGTGCCAACCCATATAGGGTTGTATTAGTCAGTTTTTCCATTTGCTGCTATTGTTTCATCAAGTCTCTCCTTACTGCATTTGTTGATGGATGTAAGTAATAGCTGGGGGACATTACCCATACAGTAGCAGTGTTTTTCTCCCAGGATACATAGCTCTGTCTTATAAGCTAAATCAGAGCCAGGACTGAATATCCAAATATTATTTACACTGAAGTAGGCTGCTCTATAATAAGATACAAAATCTGCCATGCTCTGCCCACTATCAAAAGACAATTTGCCACATTTTGTCGACACTCTTAGTATTCTGTTTGTTAAACAAATGGTTGCAGCAGGGAGGTCAGGCATTTGAAGAATGATGGAAAAAATCTAAAAGGGGTAGTTTTGCAGGATGTTTAGGGGCTTAGGCAAGGCCACAATATTGACAATTGTGAATCTTCGAATCGGGGACAAGGGAAGTGGATTCCAATGGAGTAAATTCTTCTTGAGCCCCTCAAGCATAGGGGGTATGTTTTCTGCCAATATTTGTGCTGCTTCTTGCACTACATATATCCCTAAATATTCAAAACTATGAGTGACACTGATGTGAGACCATGTGGCTGTTACTCAACATTCTGCTACTTCTTCTTCTTGCACTACAAGTATCCCCCAATATTTAAAATTAGGGAGTATTGCATTATTGTGGGTCCATAAGACCCATGCCTCAACCCCAGGCATGTCCTGTCTTGGAAGAATATTGGGTGCCCAGTAAAAATTCAAAATTGTTTGAGAGCCTGTTCTACCTGTGCACCCACTTGCCTAGGGTTTCTGAGATAATTCAGGGTATTCTCTGCATGTAGAGGTACTTTTTCTGCAAGCTCCGGGTCCAGCTGACTCTGATCCTTATGGTACCAGAACCATGCAGTGAGTGGCTCAACGGCCAGCGAAAAGAGTTCTGGCAATAGTGGAACTCCTTATCGGGCGTCCGGAGCTGTAGTAAATAATTCCAATAGGATCATCTTGACTTTACCTCTTTGTGTAGGCTTCCTTTGCACCAAACATATAAGCAGACATTCAGGCCACAAACCATACTCAAAAGAAGGAGGAAGAGGTAGTCCCTACTGAGGTTATGACGTGCGTATTATTGTGCGGATTAGATCTTTGTTGCATAAAGCCACTACAGTCCTGATAAGCAAGGTTTTATATAACTACTGAGAAGCAGTTCACAAGTACCTTGATTTGTACTTTAATGTCTGTCATAATTAACAATATAGGCATTTTAGAGGCACAGCTAGTTGCTGAGTGACCTAGCTTCAAGTGTACCATGAGGATGACTTATTCGAATATGTCTCGAGGGAGGTTAACTTTCTGTGAGAATTCAAAGAATCATTCTCTCCTTAAACGTAAACAGCTACTTCTGTGGCAGCTGGAATCCAGTGCCGCTGTGGAAAGCACCTTCATACCGTGCTTTCACCTAGCGCTGCCTGCATTTTCAGTGGCACCAGAGGTCAATCGTGTGGGCAAGGTTAATAAGGATGTCTGGGAGTGCTCCACTGAATTGCTCCTGCCATTTTGGCTGGTGTGGCCAGACCACGTAATTTTTGCAAATATGTATTGTTTGAACAAGAGATGCATTGACTATGTTGAAGGAATATATGCTTGTTTGGAAAAAAGATTATTAGTTGTGTATAGGAGCATATAATCTCCATAAGTAGGGTATTTAATGGTGGCAAGTTTGTTCGAAGGGTCCTTATGAAGAACACATTTAAAGAGATCTATTTCTATATGTTGCATTGACGGACGGAGCAGATGGCAGTAACTTGCGTAGCTCAGTGCAATGACTTAATGCAACTAACTAACTGTTGGACAGCACAGTATTTGCAACATGTAATGAAAGAACCTAAGGATACTTTGTTATCCAAAAATACAAAACCTGATTTTATTAATATTTGTCAATACATATTACACTGTAAAACTCACTCATACAAACTCACTCAGGTCCACATACATACCTCCCATCAAGACATTCTTTTAAAAACACAATATACAGGAGCAGTCACAAGATAGTTGTTATATTTTTTAACAGGAGCTAATCTATTTTGCTCCAATGATAATTGACAATTTTGTTACAAACTTACATAGAAGTTAAACATTCCCAAAGACGTTTTTTTGCATTAGGACAAACAGTGTGGCCGATGATTTCCTTGCTTAACTACATCTGGTATTGTTTTGTAGAATAATAGGTTTATCACATTGCAGTTGCCAGCTAAACCTTGTATCATAGATATGTGAGAACAGATTGAAGCAATACTTGGAGGATTTGATGGTGGCATTCATAGATTTAAAGATACAAGATAGTGGTTGATTTAATTTGCTTTAGATGTGGAGATGAGGTTTCTGTGTGAGGAGTAAAGAAATACTAGTCTCAGATTTGAGTATTTTTTTCTTTCTTGTTTGCTGATTGCTCATTTGCTATCAGTGAGTAGATGGTTGTACCATGTTTCGATGAGCATTAGTTATATAAGATTCAATATCAGAAGCTGCGAGTATCAATGACTTTTGGATGAGGTTGCCTAAGTGTAGGAAGGAGCTAACACAAAGGTAATTGTGATTGCTAGGGTCATTTCATAGGTACCCACAGAAGCCTGGGCAGAGGTAGGCTAGCCCATATCTTAACCTGCCCCTTTCATGTGATGCCTCCTTTCATGTGATGCCTCCTTGGAAAACTGGAGTAGTTTAAAAGATAAAAAAGCAAATACCTCACAAGTCAAAATAGAATCACAATCATACAAGCAGATTTTTAGGTAGTAAATTTGACCCCTATTTTCTGAAAAATCATCGGTTGAATGTGACTTGCAGGTTTCACAAATGGTGAAAATGCAGAAATGTTTGTAAGGCAGAGAGATAGGGATCGGTGCAGTGGGATCACTGACATAATATAGAATGCAAAAATATCGACCTACCAAAATATCGAGGTGAAAAATATAGAATGCCAAAATATCTACCTCCTATCTCCAAACAGGTAAGTACAAAAATATCGAATCAAAAATATTGATGTAAAAAATATAGTTAGTCAAAATATTGATTTTTTTAAAATGCTTTAAATTAATTAAAAATTAATTAAATAATAAATATAATGAACTTAAACATACTTAAAAAAGGGTAACATTTACTATTACCACTCCAGTGAGTGCAACAGTAGGGAAAGCGTTGGATAGCGTAGGGGTAAAAATTACTATTCCAACTCCAGAGAGTGCAACAGTAGGGAAAGCGTTGGATAGCGTAGGGGTAAAAATTACTATTCCAACTCTAGAGAGTGCAACAGTAGGGAAAGCGCTGGATAGCGTAGGGGTAAAAATTTATATTCCCACTCCAGAGAGTGCAACAGTAGGGAAAGCGTTGGATAGCGTAGAGGTAAAAATTAATATTCCCACTCCAGAGTGCAACAGTAGGGAAAGTGATGGATAGCATGGGGTAAAAATTACTATTCCAACTCCAGAGAGTGCAACAGTAGGGAAAGCGCTGGATAGCGTAGGGGTAAAAATTACTATTCCCACTCCACAAAGTGCAACAGTAGGGAAAGCGTTGGATAGCGTAGGGGAAAAAAATTACTATTCCCACTCCACAAAGTGCAACAGTAGGGAAAGCGTTGGATAGCGTAGGGGTAAAAATTACTATTCCCACTCCAGAGAGTGCAACAGTAGGGAAAGCGTTGGATAGCATAGGGGTAAAAATTACTATTCCCACTCCAGAGAGTGCAACAGTAGGGAAAGCGTTGGATAGCGTAGGGGTAAAAATTACTATTCCCACTCCAGAGAGTGCAACAGTAGGGAAACCGTTGGATAGCGTAGGGATAAAAATGACTATTCCCGCTCCAGAGAGTGCAACAGTAGGGAAAGCGTTGGATAGCATAGGGGTAAAAATTACTATTCCCACTCCAGTGAGTGCAACAGTAGGGAAAGCATTGGATAGCAGGAGGGTAAACATGACTATTCCCACTCCAGTGAGTGCAACAGTAGGGAAAGTAAATACTTCATATATAAATAAAAATAAAATAAATAATAATACCAATTACAAATTAATTAAAATACTTAACACTTTTATATAATATATTAATTATTCAATTAATAATGCAAATACAAATTAATTAATAAAAATAATTACCTACTAATACAAATTATTTACCAATTAACAATAAATGAATTAACAATTAGAAAATAATTAAACATTTGATAAAATTAAAAAAATAATTAAAAAATAGAATTAATTACAATTAAATTACTCCCCACCCTATTCTCCTATAAACCCACAACCCACTACAGAAACTAAATTTATAAAATTAACATAATTATCAATTAATAAATTAATTAAAATTAATTACTCATTATATTTTAATTAATTACTAATTATTAATTAATTAACAATTATTTCACAATAAACACAAATAAATAAATAAACATATTTAAATATTTATAAATAAATAACTTCCCAACCTATTCCCCTATAAACCCACAACCCGCTACTGAAAATAAATTACTAAAATTAACATATTTATCAATTAGTTTTAATTAATTACCAATTATATTTTAATTCATTACCAATTAATAATTAACAATTAATTCAAAATAAATACCAATAAATAAATTAACATATTTAATTAATTATAATTAAATTACTTCCCACCCTATTCCCCTATAAACCCACAACCGGCTACAGAAAATAAATTACTAAAATTACCATAATGATCAATTAATCAATTAATTAAAAATAATTACCAATTCTATTTTAATTAATTACCAATTAATAATTAATTAATAATTAATTCAAAATAAATACCAATAAATAAATTAACATATTTAATTAATTATATTAAATTACTTCCCACCCTATTCCCCTATAAACCCACAACCCGCTACAGAATTATATTACACAAAAATTAAATACCATAAAATTAATTAATTAATATAAATAATAAAATAAATATACACTTTTCAAACATATACTAACATTAAAAACACTTTAAAAATTGATATTAACTTACTTAACTCAAATTCGATATTTTTGTAGTCTATATTCTGTCCATTCTATATTTTTGTATTCTATATTCTGTCCATTCGATATTAAGTCCATTCTATATTTTTTTATTCGATATTAATGCTATCCTATTCAATATTTTTGTAGTCTATATTCTGTCCAGTCTATATTGTGTCCAATCTATATTTTCTAATTGATATTAATGCAAATCAATAATAAAAACTCGATATTTTGACTGTATACAGGTGCGGTGGAAGCTAATCAGTGGAGGAGGTATGATGCTGGGTCTGGTTGCAGGATGTGCATAGCCATCAAAAAAACATCCATGAGCTTGAAGGCCTTACCCATCGTCCACCTACAAGGAAAAAAAGAGGGGTAGGCAGGACTTTCACAGTACAAAGTAAACATTACAATAAAAGCACTAGCTGTAAACGCGTAGGTACTAAAAAAAGGGGTAAGCACAGCAGACCTTACTCCTCATTTAGCACATGACAAAAACCACCATGTAAAAGAGGGAATGCCTGGTCATTATAGCACTGGCGCAATATGTGCGCCAGCACTATCAGTATTACAGAAGGGGCACACAAGAGTCTGCAACCCCTTCTTTAATACCATTGCACCAGGGGATGCACAAAGTGGGCACGAACTCATTGTGTCCCCAGGGCACAATGTATAATATGGCCCTTGGTGTCCAACTAGGTTCAGGAGATTTATGATCTTGGTGTACAAGTCACGCAGATCCTAGAACCTCAAACAATGTTACAAAATGGGTGACCAATTCTTGGGTAGCTGAATCCACAACATAGGGGTCGATTCCGATCCTGGAAAATAAAAGTCCGTCTGATTCGTATTCGTAGCCCGCTCCGTACGAATTGTACAGGTCCGTACGATTAGCGTAGTACGAATCGTACTGAGCAAATACGTACAAATCTGTGTGATCCGAACGAGAAGCTGGAGCAAATCCGTACAAACCGCACAACCACGGTTTTCCATACGAATCGTAGAGATGCTGTACGACCCGACAAGTACGATCCGGACCGGGGTACGCAGACGCGATTCGTACGGACCACGTCAGGTAAGGCGATTCGTACGAAAAGCGCACATTCACACTGTGCGGTGCGTACCCCCGATGATCGCAGGGGTATGCACCGTACCCCTGCGATCATGGGGGTACGCACCGCACATCCCAGCGTACATGCGGTACGCACCGTACACCCACCGTACATGGGGTACGGTGTGTACCTCATGAACGCTGGGGTGTGCGGTACGTACCCCCATGATCGCAGGATACGCACCGTACCCTGCGATCATCGGTGGTACGCACCGTACCCGGGGGGTGCCGTTCCGTACCTGTTTCGGGGCAAACTCTGCTTTTACATCAGTTTCCAGCTCCCGTAGAAAAAGGGTCGTACGGAGCGTACCCAATACGGATCGTACTTGCCGGGTCGTAAAAAGCAGCTGCGAACCTTACAAACGTCGCATACAGCGGGTTCTGAGGGCGATTCGTACGGGAATTCTATTTGTACGGTCCCTGGTACGATTCGTACGGATAGCTGCATTGGGTATTGATCGTACTACGTCATTCATACGGAGACGGTTACGGGTACGATTCGTACGAAAAAAAACGCTCCGTACGACGATTCGGAGCGCTTTTTACCGGATCGGAATCGGCCCCATAGAGTCGGGAATCCTCGGGTTTAGGGGTTAAGGTTTTTCTGGCTTATGAATAGGTTTTGTCAATCCTCTGTGACAATCAATTTTTTAAACTTTTAAGTTTAGTGAATGACCCGACAGGACCCACCACATAGTCCTAGGGTTCAGCATGTACTCATCCTACTTCCTTATGTGCTCATCTCAGGATGTGGGGACCATGCCAGCATACTGTAATGACAGTTGCTAGAGATTTTTGTTTCTTTTTACAATTCATCAGGAAACTCAGGCATCTGCAGAGTAAATTTCGTAATGTTTCAATAATGCAGCACATATTTTCTAAACACAAAGGCCAGTGTAGGTTTTCTGGTCCTGTATTGTGTTCGGCTTTGTATGTGTGCATGAGAAGTTTCAATTGTCTGCGCTTATGACTGGGGAGCAAGTGAAGCTTACTGAGGTGAAAAGTAATGTGAGTGTGGCATGGGTCGAGTATGAGTCTTGCAGCAGTTTTCTGAATGTTCAGGAGTCTGTGTAAGAGTTGCTTCGAGATTCCAGTATTGAGAGTGTTGCGGTAGTCCAGCCTCCTGGTGATAAGGGCTTGTGTGACATTCATCTGGTGTTCTAAGGCAACCTTTTGAAGATTTTTTGCAGTATTCAACAAGTTGCAAAACACGTTTTGGCATAAGGTAATTCTGCAATCAACCTGTAGTAGAAAATGTTTTCATAATATAAATTAGTAAAGATAGAATTTTAAAATTCAAAAATCTCTTTTAGCTCATTGACTTTGGTACCAATCTTTTAATTATTTATTGTAGTAGATCCTGGAGGAGCCACCACACCAACTTAAGTCAAGTGGAAGGTCCTGTTAGGGTTACCCTCCATTTTATGTTCATCTAATGTACCGTGTATGTAATGAATAATAAATACAAGTATTCACTTGTTTATTTACTAATTAATTAAAGCTTTGAGAAGCATAAAAAAGGCAAGCAGAGACATGAAATTCACAACAAGATAAGTTGCATGCCAACCTTTTGGAGTTCTCAAGAGTGGTTCAGATTGTGAAAAATGTATAACATTTTTTCAAACGGACATTTAAGAAGAACATAGTACAGATATTTTCATTTTAGGCATTTGAACAAGCTCTATTGCAGCTATATCTCCAACAATAGGAACATCAGGACTTTGCAGAAAACAATTTTAGTGGTGTACGTGCATCAGTAGCATTCTATGATATACATAGGACAACTCTGGGTTTCAGGTCAGCATTATAGAAATTAGTATTTTATTGTGGAAAATGAACAGAGATATCATAAATGAGACAGTACTTTGTTTTATTTTCACATTTTATATCACTATTACACAATAACACATATTTACAATTTAAATCACTATGGGAAGAGCGTCTCTTAGAAATGCACAATGTTTTGGACACAAACTAAATCGAGAATCCCCAAGGTATGCTCACATACCATTTGTACATTTTTCTTTACATTACTATATGGCTGAGATACCCGCCACCCCCTCTCAACACAATCCCCAAAGGAGGGAAACAGGAAACAGTTCTTGAAGTTTTTTGGAAGAGGGAGGGAGTGACCCTCCCGGCCGTATTTATTAAAACAAAATTAAAACATTAAATCAACAGTTTCATATTAATGTACAATTTCATTACCACATTGCGATGTTTGGCTAACCTTAACAGATTCTCTAATACAGAGGTTCTCCTAGCCGAACTAACATCCTACAAACATTTACTTGAAATTATGAAATTGTACATCCTAACGTTTAAGGGCCAACGGCAAGGTCGTAACCGGTGTCAAGATCCCTAACCAGAAATACCCCCCCCACTTGTGAGGGGCGACAGCACTGAGGCGTACCTCGAGTGCAACTACCAATTTCCCTTTGACTTGACGGGGGCACCAATAAAACTCGACGGCACTTAAAGGTCGTTCGAGGACTCGTGTGAGGTATCTAGAAGGTAGCGTAGACCCCCCCCCAAACCCCGCACAACTTACCACATCTGCCGTCGCAGACGTCACTGGCCCCGGGAAATTCCCCAGGAGGGGGCTGTAACCCCTCCTACACAGGAAGGGGCCTTGACCGCCTTTCCTTATCTTTCGGCGACCCATCCTTAGAAGGGACCGCCTCCCCGTTGAGGGGCCAATGGCCACCTCTCCCGAGCGCTCCCATCCGTGTTGGGTGACGCCCACTCATAGGGATCTTCCAATTAGTGCTCACCGATCATGACCTTACCGCCCGACCAAAATAAATACGACAATGCTAACTAACCTACTGAACTAAAAGTACATTGGCTACTACGACCGTATTAAAAGCATGCTTATAAATGAACACTAAAGCCGAATTTCTTTAATCACAAAACTTAAATGAAATATACCATTCTTTATTACACACTCAAAATCAACACGATAATACCACAACCTGTAAACGAAATTAGAATTATCCATCAACTTTTATTCAAAACAACTGGCTGTCTTCAGGGGCTGGTGGGTGGGTCAAAATTGGCTCTTCGTTCCGTCTCGAGCTCACGTGCAGCGAGGATGTGCAGCTTCAGAGCACAGGAACAAGAGGATGCCTTCTGGTCTTGCGTCCCCTTTTATCCGTCTTCAGGGCGGGCGTAAACCCGCCCCTGCCTGCCCCGAGGGCGTGGCCAGCCGCGTCAGTGTCTAGGCCAGCCCACTCTAGGGCGGGAAAAAGCGCGCCCCGGCTACGCCGCTTCGGGCATACCAGCCGAGACACGCTTCCCGCCCAAGATGGCTTCCCGGGGGGATCGTGGTACTCTGCCATACGTGCGGGGGGACCGAGTGGTCGCCCCTTTCCATATGGCTGAGATACCCGCCACCCCCTCTCAACACAATCCCCAAAGGAGGGAAACAGGAAACAGTTCTTGAAGTTTTTTGGAAGAGGGAGGGAGTGACCCTCCCGGCCGTATTTATTAAAACAAAATTAAAACATTAAATCAACAGTTTCATATTAATGTACAATTTCATTACCACATTGCGATGTTTGGCTAACCTTAACAGATTCTCTAATACAGAGGTTCTCCTAGCCGAACTAACATCCTACAAACATTTACTTGAAATTATGAAATTGTACATCCTAACGTTTAAGGGCCAACGGCAAGGTCGTAACCGGTGTCAAGATCCCTAACCAGAAATACCCCCCCCACTTGTGAGGGGCGACAGCACTGAGGCGTACCTCGAGTGCAACTACCAATTTCCCTTTGACTTGACGGGGGCACCAATAAAACTCGACGCCACTTAAAGGTCGTTCGAGGACTCGTGTGAGGTATCTAGAAGGTAGCGTAGACCCCCCCCCAAACCCCGCACAACTTACCACATCTGCCGTCGCAGACGTCACTGGCCCCGGGAAATTCCCCAGGAGGGGGCTGTAACCCCTCCTACACAGGAAGGGGCCTTGACCGCCTTTCCTTATCTTTCGGCGACCCATCCTTAGAAGGGACCGCCTCCCCGTTGAGGGGCCAATGGCCACCTCTCCCGAGCGCTCCCATCCGTGTTGGGTGACGCCCACTCATAGGGATCTTCCAATTAGTGCTCACCGATCATGACCTTACCGCCACAGGCCGGATAGTTGACCGGCTATCCGGACCCCCCACAAAGCTCCTACCTAAAGGTCATGTTTTAACGTTTTTAACCATGCTAAGAAGTCTCCTATGAGTAACTCATTCCCCACCCGAGACAAATGCACACCATCCCCCAAATACATACTGTCATCATTAATACAGCCATGCGAAATAGAATGCAATGTCCTGGAACGGAACAACCTACTCACTTTGTTATTCAGCTTTCTCACAGAGTGATTCAAAGCAGGAACAGAAATAGCCCCTCGCCACACCTTTCGTGGGATCATATGGGACCACGCAATTGTGCACCCCGGAACTCTCCTCGCCAACCAACTTACAGTGGAAAGCATAACCTCCAGGAGAAGTCGTCTACCGGTGGTGACCAAATCATTGCCCCCTAGATGTACTATGACTATAGACGGCGGTGACCTCGTCCGCCCTAACAAACCCTCGAAAAATGCTTGAAACTGGTCAATACAGAGACCGCCTCTTCCGTAGAAGGACACACTGTACCCGTATTCCCCAGCTACGTGAATCATGTCACCTGCTTTGAATACGTCCGCGGCACGCCTCACGTATGAGTGGCCCACGACCCACACCTCCTTTTTCACAGCCGGTGATGTCTGACCGCTGGCCCGGTGTTGGGTCGACTGCATAGTCCGCCCCGCCTCGTAGGCGTGCGCAACTGAAAACCAAACAAAAACAGGAAGCGTGAGTACATCATTACAGCTTCACAACATGTGCAACCGCACATACCTCTTATAACAATTGGAGGACCAACGCCCCACTCGTTTCACTTGTTCAACATTAAGACCCCTAGCTGTAGCTTCCGTAGCAGCCCCTATCCGAAAGGAATGGGTCCCAAACTCGCCCGGGTTCAAGCCCGCAGCGGCAATTGACATCGCAAGCACCCGCTGAAACTGAAATTTCGTCAGTGGGGTGGCGTCCGCGTGTCTCAACAAGGTCCCCCCCCATGATGCCATCCTTCGTGCTAGGTAGTCTTCTAAACACTTTACCGGACACATGGAGGACCCGGGAATCCTGCGTATGATTATGCAGTCACCCATCCCATCTTGATCGGTCTTGGACCTGACAAAGGAGACAGTCATTGTCTCTCCTCTGATCTGAACGTGTTCCTGGCACAAACCCCCTGTCACATCCTGTTTGTTCCTTGCCACCAGTTCGCTTACCCGCATCGCTCCATGAAATGCCAGCGTAAAAGCGGCTCGGAACAACACCGTCTCAAACTGAGATGAACATGTGGCAGGGAGTGTGGCCAACAACTGGGCCAACCTATCCAATCCTATCGGGCACCTCTCATCTACTCTGCGACCCTCAAGGCGTTGCCACCCACGCAGCGCTTTCTGTACAACGAAAGACGCTGTCGGGTCCTGGATACCATGAGCCCTGGCAACAAAGGAAATGGCAGCACGATGCCTCTGGGCCGTAGCCACCGATTTCCCAGCCCTACGTAAGGACATCAGAAAATTCACTACCCATTCCTCGTGGCCCCAAAGCCCCTCTCTATCAGTCCCCAAAAAGGCTAAATAGGACCGAAACGCCCCTTCATATGCCTTCCTTGTCCTTGGTGCTAGGCTCTCTCCCACGAGGTGACGAAGTTCGGGGCACCGAGAGACCAGAGAGCTTCGGGAAAGGGTGCCGGCTCTGGGTCCGCTGTGGGAAGGAAACCCGAGAAAGCCTGCATATGAAAACGAGACAGTGCATCAGCCGCCCGATTCATTACCCCCGGGACATGTTTTGCTCTGAATAGCACATTCAGTTGCATACACAGTAAAACAATTTCTTTGAGCAGTCTTAAAATCAGTTTACATCGTGCTGCCTGGCTATTGATGCACTCGACCACGGTCATATTGTCAGACCAAAATACCACAGAGTGATCTTTGAACCCTTCGGGCCAGGTTCTCAGGGCCACCAAAATGGGGAAAAGTTCCAGGAAAGCAATATTACTTGTCAGTCCATTGTCATGCCACCATGCCGGCCATCTTTGTGCCGACCATTTTGTGCCGAAGATGGCACCAAAACCTATGCTACCTGCCGAATCTGTCCATAGCCCCAGCTCCTCAGAGGACACGGCCGGTTTGTTCCAGACGACTCGACCATTAAAATCCGCCAGAAATGCTAACCAAATGCGCATGTCCTGGCGGACCTCAGCCGATAGTCTCGTGCGATGATGACCCTCCTTTAGGCCGACCATAGCTTGGGCAATTGAACGGGAAAAGGGGCGGGCCATCGGTATAACCCTCAGGGCAAAATTCAACTGTCCCACCAACTGCTGTAATTGATGCAGCGTAACTTTAGATCCATTTATACACATTTGCAGGGCTGCCCTGAACTTCCCCACTTTGTCAGCTGGTAAACGAAAACAACCCTCACTGGAGTCTAACTCGATCCCCAGAAACTCGAGGCAAGTCGCAGGACCCACCGTCTTACCTGGTGCCAATGGCACACCAAACTGCTTCATTAACACACAAAATTCGGCCAAGGCCTGGCCACATTCGAGATCCCCGGCTGCCCCAAGGAACAGAAAATCATCAAGGTAATGCATTACATGTTGGAAACCCGTCCTCTTTGTGAAGACCCATTGTAGAAAACTACTGAATTTCTCGAAATAGGCACAAGATATAGAGCACCCCATCGGCATACACCTATCCATGTAATAATGACCCTGAAACATGAAACCTAGGAGACGCTGGTCGTCTGGGTGTACCGGGAGCAATCGGAACGCTGACTCGATATCTGACTTCGCCATCAGCGCCCCGGGCCCCAGGCGATTCAAAATGGCTACGGCCTCATCGAAGGATGCGTACCGCACCGAACACACTTCTGGGTCTATTGCATCGTTTACAGAAAGACCACGTGGAGCTGATAAATTATGAATCAGTCGGAACTCACCCGGGTCCTTCTTGGGGACCACCCCTAAAGGAGAACAAACAAAACCCTGCACCGGGGGTACACTAAACGGGCCGGCAACCCGACCTCGAGTAACCTCTTTCCGGATCTTATCTTGTACCACGGTCGTATGCTGCAGGACCGAAAGTTGATTTTTACACTTCTCCACACCCTGAAAGTCCCCTACTGGGATGCGGAAACCATACGAAAACCCGTTCCGCAGCACCCCAGCAGAAGTACGATCCGGGTATTCACTGAGCCAGGGAATCATCGCCAAGGTATCAATCGGGGTAGGTAAAGGCGCCCCTCGGACTATGTTAGACCTGTTTGGCGCCTCCTCTACCCCCGTTATCACCCGTTTTGGCTCTGCACGTGGACTCAGGATGGGACGACCCGCACCCACTACATTCATGTTTAAATTTACACGATCCCTGGGGCCTAGTACATTTACCTCTGTTGAAATTCCAGCAGAACCCCCTTTTCCCTGTATTGCTGGCAGGTCTCGAGTAATCGTCGGTACCCGTACCTGATCGAAAGGGCGTCCCCGCATATTGGCGGGAGGATTCGCCAACATTACTCCCTACCAATGGCATTTTCAACATACCTGTCTCCTTCATTTTATCCCATGTCAAAGAATCGTAACAATCCCAGGTTAAGCTTTTATTATGCTCTTTGGCCTTTCTAAAAAGATTATCGTAGCAGAACCAATGGTTACCCTGGTGTGACGTCGAGTACCCCATGATTCGCGACTGATAGGTCGGCAACTCGGAAAGCAACTCGGGCCTACGTTCCCCCAAGATCGACGTAAAAATCCCCCATGCTTTGCCCCAATTGCCAATATTCTCATTCACTTTAAAGGCGGCCATTTTTGCGCGCCAAACACTCGGATGCATGAGGTCTTTCTGGCCCTTAACATGCTCCACCTCATAATGATCAACAAGCAACGAGGAGATGTTCACATATTCCCCCGCCCAAATCTTCTCTTTAATTGCCAAAGGCACATGTTGACCCAACCTTTCTCTATGAGAGGGTGCTGACTCATCCCTCGCAATCGGCAATGGCCGCTTACCTGCACCGGACGCTGCCTCTGCGGTCGTAATCGTCCCTTGTGGCTTGTCAACTACTGCAGCCGGCGCGGACACCTTGGCTGCATCCCGTTTCTCGCGCAATTGCTTCATCAGCGCCTGCGCGTCGACAGCCGTGGCGCCCTCACTACTTTCGCTCAACCACGCTGCAAGTTGTGCTGCCAGCTCGGGCGGCATATCTTCTTGGACACCGGGGTGACCACCACGGGAATCGGATTCCCCTCCACGGGTACTGGGGTTGGCGCTTCGAGCGGGGTACGGGGAACCGGGACGTCTCCCCCAGCTGGTCCCCTCCTTGGCCTCTTGGCTCTCCCTCCTGGGGCTGCTCCAGCCGAAGGCCGTTCCGGCCCCCCTTCCCCCTCTCTCTCCGCCACCCGCTTTTTCAGCTCGGTCATCTCCTTCATGAGGACCCGCAGCATCTGTTCAGTCGTCATTCTCTTTCCGCCTTTCTTGGGCATTTCTCCGACAGAGTATCTGTATGACAAAAGAAAGATTACAACGCTCAAAATTGGCTCTTCGTTCCGTCTCGAGCTCACGTGCAGCGAGGATGTGCAGCTTCAGAGCACAGGAACAAGAGGATGCCTTCTGGTCTTGCGTCCCCTTTTATCCGTCTTCAGGGCGGGCGTAAACCCGCCCCTGCCTGCCCCGAGGGCGTGGCCAGCCGCGTCAGTGTCTAGGCCAGCCCACTCTAGGGCGGGAAAAAGCGCGCCCCGGCTACGCCGCTTCGGGCATACCAGCCGAGACACGCTTCCCGCCCAAGATGGCTTCCCGGGGGGATCGTGGTACTCTGCCATACGTGCGGGGGGACCGAGTGGTCGCCCCTTTCCATTATAGCTGGCCAATCCACTTTAAAAAGCAACATCTTTGGCACATGGATAATTATACCATAATCAACTATTGTTAAAACCCAATCACATATTGCAGCATTTTTCACAAGCATTCCTACAAGTAAAATAACCTTGTGACCCTGACCAACACAACAATTGAGTCTTTATTTTTGTTGCTATAGTGAACCTGTAGTCTTGGCTGCCTTTCTGAGGGTGCTGTGTTCTTGCTTGAGAATTTAAATTGCAAGTCTGTGAAATGACTATGGTGTAGAGGGGAGGCTCATTGACTGGTGAGTGGTTTGTGTCAGGTGGACGATGACTATTATAGCACCATCATCTAAACACTCTAGTGCCATTTGAAATACTGTATAGTTTGAAGACTAGTTTCACAATGTTGATTTTGATCTGGGTTGGTTTAGTAGGTTGTTTGACATTCATAGTGTCATGAAGGTCCAACAATGCTTCTTTCAATGTCACGCTTGGGGAATTGCCTGGAGGTTTGAAGTCAAAGTCTAAAATGGTATTGAACTAGAAGTGCTGATGAGGTCTATAATTGTCTTAATGTATGTTCTAATAGGTTCAGGTCTGCTGATCAGATGAAAGGTTATGTTCAGAGAGTCGGAAGTGGCAGGTACATCATTTTATAGTTATTGGTAGTGTGTTTATTGAGAGTGTTTGATCTGTTGGACAAGTGGAGATATTTGTCATTTTGTAGTCTAATTCATCTACACGTTCCAAAAGGGAGTACAACACATGTCTGTTGTCATGGGTCCCAACGTCCTGTTCTATCATAAACGAATTCACAATTATCTTTCTGTTTCTTAAATGTAGGTATCAAATTGGTTTAGTTGAAACCAGAGCAAACAGTATGTTACAGTGGCAAAAGGAGGAAATTATGAAAAATCAGTAAGGAAATTGAATATTTCATTGTACATCCGTTGTCAAACTCCCAGATTTCAGGTGAACTCAAAGCAATCAGCCCAAGTGCCAATGTGCCACACATTTTGTACTATTCTTTCATTGTTAGGCTTATATTGTCTATGAATTTTGTTAGATGCCTTGCTCATGCTGTTTTGAAAATAATTAAACATTCTGGTGAACAACATTGTTGTCCTGTTTGAAGTTACTGTTTTTTAGGAAAATAATGGGCATAAACATTGTCTTAATTCCTTTTATCTCTATTTTTTACCAGATCATGTATTTCAGTTCACTCTTCCCATATGTAGTGCTGATATGCTTTCTAGTGAGAGGACTTCTTTTAAATGGTGCAGTTGATGGCATTCGGCACATGTTCACCCCTAAGGTATGACACCTAATTATCAGTGCATTAAGTGTTCACCAAGCATCAATGATTAATCAATGCAAATGTTATCCACACATTGCTTTTTTCAACTTTTATCTTTGCTCTCATAATATTATAAATAATTTCTATCTAAAAGTACTTCACAAACACCTATAGCATGTTCTATTAATCTAGGAAGGAAACATAGCTGAGTAAGGGGCTCAGTTAGATACTATTTTCTGTTTCCAGATCATGTATTTTAGTTCCCTCTTCCCATATTTAGAGCTGATATGCTTTCTAGTGAGAGGACTAATTTTAAAAGTTGCAAGGGATGGCATTCAGCACATGTTCACCCCTAGGGTATGACACTCAGTTATCAGTGGATTCAGTATTCATCAGGCACCAATGATGAATGGCTGCAGATGCATCCATGCATTCCCTTTTACAACTTTTATCTATGTTATTATAATATTATGAAGAACTGCTATCTAAAAGTACTTCACAAACACTATTAGCATTGGCAAAGAAGGCTTATCGGTCATAGTTAAAAAGACAACAAATCTCAACAAAGCTAAGGATGTTTCCGTACGCTTGTGAGACCCTCCTTGATGGATCCAACCCTACACCAACCTTTTCATGTTACTTTCTCCTCTACAGACCATCGCCTAGCAATCAGGCATTCACAGACTCATTGCTTTTTTACAATATACATTTTACACTAAACTCAAACTCACTGGCTTAGGCACACACAACCTACAGCAACTCATTCCCAATCCCCCACACATTACTGGACACACATTAGATATCACCTTCACCAACCCAGACGTAGTAACGTTCCAAACAAATACTCGAGTCACGTCGTCAGACCACCAGCTCGTTGCTGTCCAGCACAAGGCACCAAATATCACCCAAATAAAATCATCTTGCCTTCAACTTCAGATCTACCTTGGAACAAGCTACATTTAGAGGAACTAGAAAAACGACTTACCACAAACACGGAACTGATCGCAGTCAATTCTGTACAAACACTCTATGACTTTTGAGAGATTTTGGCCACCTAATTCTTCTGAAAACATATACGCTTAACAAAAGAAAACATGCTCATTGGATGAATTCAAATAAAAAACTATAAGAAAACTAATTTCTACACTTCAACGCAACTAGCTCAAAACAAGCAATCCTCAAAACAAGATGTGCCAAAACAGACACAACAGAATATACAAGTATACAATCAAAAAGATATAAATACCATAATATTTCAACCAAATCCACAAAGTAAAGTGTGCTTATAAAGAATTTTATAAAATACAGAATTTCATAAGCCAAAATGCCCAGAAGCTACATACCCCATTTCTCTAGAATTTTGTAACACTCTGGTAAATCATTACATAGGGAGGCCTGGGTGGAACTAGTAGAAATACACTCCTCGGAATCATGCAGAGTTAAATAAAAACTCCACTAGGTTCTGAGGAATTCCACAAAGGTGCAGAAAAAGTCAAGCGCTGCTTGCCCTCCAATTTTAGCACGTTCAACAATAAAAAATCAGCGCGAATGGCACCACGTTATTTCTGAGTTGATTTTGCTGCTTCTCGCGTAGAAAATGTATTCAGGAAGCAACCACCGCCTGCATTTGTAAAATCACAGCGGAAGTCCTCCTACCGACTCGAAATAGCCTAAGGGGACGCGCTCATCACCTTACATTCTGAAGCCTAATGTTGTTCCCATTGTCATTGAATTACACGAATGGGAAAAACTTCCACCACACATTAGAAGAGTACCGCAGAGTTGCTAAAATTCTCCAATTTCACACGCAGAATAAAAATTCCACCCAGGCCGATTCAAAACTAAAGCAAACATGTTGGATTCTTATTTGAGCAACAAAAAATGAACAGCCCCAACCCATTTCCTACAAAAAACTCCAGGGAAAGCCAAGTAAAGCCGCTACACTCTTTCAAAGAACTATCACTAAATGATTTTTTGGGATGTTGTCAAAGTGATCAATCCAGCTGGCATTCTAATATAGCCCCATACACCGCCGCAGCGGGCTATACCGACCATAAATGGCCCACTCCAGCATCGGCTTGGGCCTTTAACAAGGGAGTGGGCCTTTAATGACCGATGTATATACCAGCTGTGGAGGGCTATAAAACTATTAATACATTCTGCCCCTAGAGAGCATAATGTTCTAATTTGTAAAACAAAGGCCTCACCAAGCCCGAAGGGGTTGAAATCCCCTCGGGCTCCATGAGGCCTTTGTTCACAGCAACAGCTGTGAAAGGCAAACATTGGAATGTTGTTGCTCCTTGCTTCAACCAGTCATTAGAAATCTGGAGCTACTCCATTGTCTTCAATAGAGCGCTCAACATTCCATGGTCTAATAAAGATTCTATTATCAACTTTTGCGGCCTTCCCTATCCGAACTTTAATCAACTATTCCTTAATAGCCGAATTTTTCCCAGATGAAGTATAAAAGATATACATATGCCCATTATTAAAAAACCTACTCTGGACAATCAAAATCCCAACAACTACAGACCCACAGTAAATGGACCATTCCTTGGCAAACTTATAGAAAGGCCAGCGTTCGCCCAGATGTCACAATTCATTGAAGTAACCTCCATACTTTCTGACTTCCAGACTGGATTCTCTCCAGGAAGATGGGCCAAATATGCCTGTATCTCTATCTGGAATGACCTTAAAAACAGGCTACACCAGAACAGGGTTGCTGCCCTACTTCTCTTGGACCTTTCAGCAACTTTTGACACAGTGGATCATGGCACACCAATCCAAAGACTTAAGCAAGCTAAACTAAAGGGCAAGGTTTGCGCTTGGATCACATCATAACTACGCAATAGACCAAATATTATACATATTCCTCCTTTCTCTTCTAAACAATTACACCATTAAAGCAGTAGTCCCTTGAGACCCAATTATCTCATTTATGCTTTACAACATTAATATGAAACCATTACTAAATCTTATCAATGGTTTTGACTTTACCTGCTGTAATTAATCTGATGACACACAGATATTTCTGAAACTGAACACCCAAAGGACATTGGAACCGTATACATCTGCAATTTCTTCAAAACTGTGGAGTCAACTCAAATTGAATGCCTCCAAAACCTAAATATTAATGTGTGGTGACTAGAAAATATATGACCCTCTCTTTATCTGGCCTGATGATCTAGGGCCACCAACAAAAATATTTAAGGAAGTATGAGACCTTGGAATTACCGAAGATACCAAGCTATTAATGAATGCACAAGTTAACAAGGTAGTGAAGAAACACTGCAACACATCTTCAGAAACCTAGGATTTCCTCAACAGGTTCAAGCTACTATATCTCTTGTCCTATCAAAACTAGACTACACTAATGGTCTGCATCATGGCTCACCTTTGAAAACTACGAGAAAATTACAGGGAATTCAGAACGCTGCAGTTTGACTACTCCAACATGTAAAGTCACAAGCGCACACCTCCCCTGCCTTGAGGGCCCTACACTGGTTACCAGTTGCCAGAAGATCCAAATTCAAGCTGCTTTGTATCACACACAAAGCGATACATGTGAAAAGAACCTCATCATCAGGAAGAAAATCAACAAATACATACAAAAAAGAAACCTATGCTCAAGGATCGCTCCCTGCCTCATCATTGCTACATACAAGATAACCATGGGTGGGACATCTTTCTCTGTTCAAGCAGCCAAACTATGGCATTCACTACTAACACACATAAGATCCGCTGACAAACATCTTAGCTTCAGAAAGTTAGACAAGAGTGGCTCTTCCCCACAATATAACTATACTCCCAACACAACAGTGTACCACAACAGTATAATCAAATGTGACAAACTACGCTTCTCACAAAATAGCGATGAAGTTGTTATACACACGTCATTGTACATTAAAATATGCTTCCTGTTATAAGCAGGTATGTTCACATAAAGAGAAAAAATGTACATTACAACACGGGATACATATCTATACCAGACAATGTCATAATTGCTGATGCATAGAAGGGTTTATGCCTGCACTAAAACTTCAAGAAATGCCATTGAAAGAATTTGCTTACTTCACCAACAGATAAATGTGCACACCAGACCATGTAAATATTACTGCTTCTATGCACATTTTATATAGAGGTTTTTTTTCAGGCAATATGTGTCATGTGCATATGTGTAAGGATAAGTTAATTTCAATCTTTTGATATTGAATAAAAGTAGTACTTTCAACCTTAGTCCCATTCTTACTCTCTCCGACTAATCCCAAGCCTTTCTTACTACTATGAGCCCCAAAACATCCTTCTCAAACTTTCCTCTCCTTTTTTTAAGCCATGTCACCGACTAACAGACACACATGACCACTACTCACAAATACAACTTTCGAAACCATTCCTGTCATTCAGTCCCTACTCTAAACTCTAATAAACTCTCAAGAAATCAAGACCATATACCTAACATAGCTAATGGACAAAGAAATAAATATATACTAATCTACTAACTTCTAACCTCCAATCTTGGGTCCGGGATTAGTGTGCTACTCGCCAGAAAGCAGTTCAGGCCTTGTCAGGGGTAGTAAATGCTATATAAATACAATTTACAATTACAATATGGAACTGACAACTCCCCGGTTTCAGAGGATATTTGTCAACGATTTGTCCGAGTGATGTACTAATCTGATTACAGTCTCTTTCAGCAAAATAGCCTGTCCTACTATATGATAGCTGGAACAAAAAGTCTCTGATATTGTACATGCCATGCAAGCATTATAGATCGGGGAAGTGAAGTGATAAATAGGAGGTGTTACACCATGCTAAGAATAGACAAATGCATGACAGCTTTACATGAAACATTATTTGCTTTGATGTTTGTGGATGGGAATGTTGTATTCTACTAAACCCTGTTTTGATTAAGTGTTTGACTTTACATATCCAATGATTTTAAACTCTGTGTAAAGAAAGAAATGCAATTTTCATAAAAAGAAAAAGAGATTGACGCTCGCCACTTACTATTTGTTATTCGGCTGGTAAGTCAAGATATCCAACGGCTGACTGGTTGCAAGAGATAAGTGACATTCAAGCCTTGATATACTGCATCATATTGTTTGTACTCCTTTGAATGAATTGATAAGCACTGCAACATTTCACTATCGCCACCCATTTAATGAAAGGGTCTAAGTGACAAACTGTATAATTGCACATGAATAGTTTAAACTGATTAGACGTTACTCATTTTCATTGTGAATGCAGATGGCTATAGAAGAGGTTCTACACCATAATACAACTGCTTGAATTTATACACACTGCAATTATCAACACAAAGAGTACACAGATTAATTATGTAATACACAATTTAAATACATACATAAATTCTATACCACTGGCAGATTTGCATGATGCAAAAACAAAAAACATAAAAAAGCTAAATTAATAATAATGAGCGCGTGCAAAAGAATGAGACAATTCACAATAAAGTTCAACAGTTGTCATTTCAGTTCCAGTATATATCTTGCAGGATGTTTGGGAATTGGTGCAAAACTATAAACCACAACACTTCTGCTTTACTATGATGGATATCAATACATTGTATTGCTGTAGGAAATGTAGGATTTCCATTCTGAGTAACTCTGAAGTGCTTACTGCTCTAATGCTCGAGCTTCTTATGGTATCCCCAACATAGAGTGATTTAAAAAGGCATGTGGATACATATTATACAAAGCTGAAATGGCAGATGATTAACTAAAAAATCTTAAACTCAGCAAGAAAGAGTTGTCTGAATCTGTCTTTGGTTTTATAAGTTTGGTAATTTCAGACCTTGAGGGTGAGGAACTTTTTGAATTAAACAGATTTGAGCTCATTCCAGACATTGTCAGAACACAGGAGAAGCAGTAGTATTGCAAGAACTGCCTTCGATAGATTGTCAAATGTAAAAACAACATTTGATGGACAGAATGCAGAACAATGTCATACATTCACACCAGTACCGAGATCTGGGCCTAAATCCATCTTTTTTTTGCACTCCACACCACCCCAGTTCAGACATGGCCATATGCAAATCAGCCTTGACCCTGTGCCTCATGGGAACAGTCCAGCCTGAACTGCCAAGCCATGTCTTCCCTGGACCGGAATCAAGCATCCTAGGACCGGTTTCTGGCTATCAGCCGTCATCAGCCAGGATAGCTTGACCTCAGTGGTGTGGCGAGCACGGGACTCACGTCTGAGCATACCCGTCCCACTCGGGGTGACAAATGCAAAAACAACAGTTGATGGACAGAATGCAGAACAGTGTCATACATTCACCCCAGTACAGAGATCTGGGCCTAAATCCATCGTTTTTTTGCACTCCACACCACCCCAGCTCAGACATGGCCATATGCAAATCTGCCTTGACCCTGTGCCTCATGGGAACAGTCCTGCCCGAACTGTCAAGCCATGTCTTTCCTGGAACGGAATCAAGCATCCTAGGACCGGTTTCTGGCTATCAGCCGTCATAAGCCAGGATAGCCTGACCTTAGTGGTTTGGAGAGCACGGGACTCCCGTCTGAGCATTCATTGCAGACTTTTTTGGCACATCCCCCCAAAAAAATCTCTGATTTATCTGCATTTAGTTTTAAGACAGTGGACATGCAACCACTCTGCTACCTCAGAAAGACACTGAACTAGGTAATCCTTTATTTTGTCACACTCATCAATAGAGATAATCAGTTAAGTGTCATCAGCATACATGTTAATCTCACATCCTCTTTTTTCACAATGCTAACCAGCGTGTGTAGCCCCAAAAGAGCCTTGAGGAACTCAACATTGCACATCTTTAGGGCTACATCTAAAAGGTGGAAGCTATACTGATTGCAATCTATTACTTAGGAAATAATAGAGCCAGTGCAGGGTGGCTGAATGTGGAATTTCATGCAGCCTTCAAAGTAATGATGGTGAGACACAGTAACGAAGGCTGCTGATAGGTCTAATAGTATTACTACAGCTGGTTTCCCTTGATCTACTTATGACCTAATGCTGTCAGTCACTGCAAGTAATGTAGTTTCGGTGCTATTCTTTGCCGTGAATCCTATTTCAACTGGATCCAGGATGTTATTACTCTCTAAGTATTGAGTTAATTGAGCTTTAAGTAATCACTCCAGTATGGGAGTGATCATTGGAGAGCGTGGAACTGTCCACTCCTTCTTAGCTAAAGACACAACTAAGGCCTAGATGTATTTAGGAGAAGTGTTACCAGAGATGCAATTACCAGGATTAAAAGAGAATAGACAGAATGGGGGTAAGGGTTCAAGCTGACCCAGACCTCATAATTCCTATTGTCTTTTGCACCATTTCAACTGTTAAACTCACAAACTCACCCCAGTTGGAACTTGCTTCTCAATGTATATTGTAAGGAGTAGGGCCATTAGCGTAGCGAGTGTCCAGTTCTTTTGCAGAATGTTACGTCCCTAGAGAGAGAGGTTCGAGGGACGAGGTCGAGGGACCGATAGGGGTCAGGCTGCTGCAGTCTCTCATGGTCGTTCTGATAACAATTACTTTGATGACCCTCGTGATGTACAGAATTATCATGATGATTATGATACAGATGAGGTCACAGAGATGTCTTACAGCTAGGATGGCCACGGGCAGAGTGAGGGACCAGTTTTGAAACCTGTAGATCAGCGTGGCCCTTATGTCAGCACAGATTTGCATGGCTCAACTAAGGAATTTTTAGTGGATACAGGTGCAACAAAGAGTTCTGTTTCTTGATCTTTGGTCCCTGGGGCGGCTCTGTCTGGCCATAATAATATTTCAGTAGGTTTTTCAGGTGTACTGGTTGTAAGCCCCATTTCGCACCTTGCACTGACTGTTGGTCCTTTGATTGTGGATTCCCCATTTTTGTTTATGTCCAATTTTTGTGAACATTTTGATGGGTTTGGATTTGTTGAAGAAATTGTATGCTACTATGCATTATTCCTCGGCAGGTGTTTACATGACGATTGGTCCAAGTGTAGGTACTAAACAGTGCCTGTCACTCCCTCTTCCCGCTGAATTTGCTGACATACCATTCACTCTGTGGGCGACAGTGATACAGATGTGGGGCTGCTGCATATGCCACAGTTTTCGATCCGGAGAAAGATAATGCTATTTTGCCTTGTATTCCTTGGTATAATAATAATAATAATAACTTTGAATTTGTAAAGCGCACAGCTGCCTCTGAAGTGGTTTCCAGGCGCTGGGGGGCCTCGGGAAGATTAAGCGAGGTATTGACCAGAGTCACATGGTGCTGGGCTGACCTGCCGCCGGTGCCAGGGATCAAACCGTGAACCCCGTGGTTCGGAGTCAGTCACCCTGGCCGCTGCTCCACACCTCTTCCAAAAGTATAAGGTATTAGATACCTCAGGCGGGAGAACGAGCCCTTCTACAAATCATTCAGGATTTGATATGCAAAGGAGTAGTTGAAGGGACAATATTTGTAATAGTCCCATTCTTCTGATTGTTAAACGGACACCCTCAGATTCCTCTGATGATCATGAAGAGGTTTACCATTTTGTGATTGATTTGTGTGCAGTCAATGAAATAGTGGTTCCCCAGTTTCCAGTGGTTCCTGATCTCACTACGCTTCAGATAATGATTCCTTTTACTGCTAAATTCTTTTCTGTTATTGATTTGAAAAATGCATTCTTTAGTATTCCTATTCTTCCATATAATAGATATCTGTTTGGGTTCACCATAGCTGGGAGGAGCTTTAGGTTTTGTTGAGCTCCTCAGGGCTATACTGAGAGTCCAAGTATTTATAACCAGGCATTGAAAGGTCAGTTGGATTCCTTGTCGCTTCTCTCAGGTAATGTATTGGTGCAGTATGTTGACGACTTACTTATCGCTTCTGACACAGAATAAGGTTGTAAAAACAGTACAGTTTAACTGCTGTTAAATTTAACTCAGCATGGTCAGAAAGTTTCTCTTTCTAAATATCAGTATTGTCGACAGGAGGTCACCTATTAGGTCACCTACTGTCGAAGGAGGGTAGGAGGTTGACCCTGTGCGTATCAACACCATTGTTAAAATGCCCTTTCCACAGACACAGAAAGATGTGCGCGCTTTTATAGGTATAACTTCCTACTGTCGGCAGTGGATACTTACTAATTAAACCTTTGCTTGCATTAACAACAAAAGAAGTGCATGAGCTTTTGCCTTGGACGTCTGACTGTCAGCAGTTTTCGGAGCAATTGCAAACTACGCTGTATTTGGCTCCAGTACTTGGCACCCCTAATTATGGCAAACCGTTTGTGTTTGTGCCCTTTCTGTTCTAACACAAACATTTGGGGATAAGCAACAGCTGTGTGCTTATTTCTTTGCAGTGCTCGATCCTGTTGCAAGAGCCCTCCTGAGTTGTCTAAGAGCGGTCACAGCAGTGGCCACTTCAATCAGACAATTGGCTGGACACATGCTTGATACTGACCTCAAAGTTATGGTACCCCATGCTGTGGATCAACTCTTGAATAAGACAAAGACACAGCACCTCACCAGTGCATGTTTTACTGGTTATGAATTGACAATGTTCGCTACACACATCACCATTAAAAGATGTGCTATCCTGAATCCAGCCATTTTACTTACCCCTCCCTTCCGAGAGTGATGAATTTGGCAAACATGATTGTATCTTCTGGAGGAAAGAAGAGACGAAAGGACAGGTAAACTTGACTGACGTGCCCTTATCTGGCCCACAAGCGGAACTATATGTTGATGGCTCTTGTTTCAAATTACCAGACGGCACTACAACTGCGGCTTATGCTATTACCACACTGCGTACAGCAGTAGAGACATCACAGGTCCCTAATCAGTAGGTTCAAGCCACTGAGCTTGCTGCCCTTATTCGAGCTTGTGAATTGAGTGAGGAACTGGTTGTCAATATCTATACTGACAGCCAGTATGCCTTTGGGGTTGCGCATAATTTTGGGTGACTCTGGGCTCAGAGAGGGTTACTTACTTCTCATGGCACAAAAATCTAACATTTGCACCTCATATTGAGGCTTTTTGCTGCTTTGACGCTCCCTAAGAAATTGGCAATAGTGAAGTGTAGCGCCCACCGGAAGGTCACTGATGATGCATGCAGATCAGACAGCTAAGGAGACAGCCAGAACAAAGATGAAAATAATGTTTGTAGCAGGTCCAGCTAGGTGTGTTCCTGAAGTTTTTATGTTTGAAGACAATCTTGAAAGTGTAAAGGAGATACAAATTGAAGCCACAATAGAAGAATTAGCAGTGTGGCAGGAAAGTACAGCACAATTGAATGACGAAGGATGTTCGATGGATAAATCAGGGAAACAGAGATGGATGTTGGCAGATGCATATGTTCTACCTGTGGTTACTATGGCCCACGGTCCAGCTCATATTAGTGCTAAAGGCATTTGCAAATTGTAAGACCCTGTTTGGCAGAATGATAACATCTCTAAGACTTCTGTCCACTTAGTGAAGTACTGTATGGTATGCATGATGCATAATCCTGTGAAAGGTACGTAGGGCTGTTTCCACCATTAGGCAGGACAAGGCAGCCGCCTAGGGCGGCAAAATGGGAAGGGCGGCAAAAAACATGAGTTTGTGCTGACCCTATCCAACATTTCACAAGGCTGGTTCATTTGTAACCAACCACGCATGTAACCTGTGCTCGGTAGAGAAAGCGCTTCTGAAAAACAAAACGTAGTTGACAACAACTTGAAAAGAGGAGACACAGGGTGCAGGCACCAAAACGCTGCACGGTTGTTTGTGTGCCGTTTTTTATTTGATAGAGTTGTTGTGTTTTTTTGCACAGTGTCTGTCAATAAGGTGTTTATGATATAAACAAACCCAGATGCCTTTCGAACCGTTGAAAACAAATGTATCTAAAGGACAAAACTTTTTTAGCTCTAGGCAACAAATGAATTTTTCTCTTTTATATGCAGAGAATAAGAACTGTACTAAAAGTCATGTGCTCATTAGCGAGAAAAGACGCGAGGTTTGATGACTATTGGAAGTCCAATTTAGATATACTTACTGATTTTCCGAGTAGTATGCTTATGTGTATATACTTGTTGCTGTTTTGTTGTGTACAATGGCAAGTTTTGTCATGATTTAAGAACATTTTGTACAGCGCTTGCAGGTGGCGAGGTTTCGTATTCCAAGATAAGCCCTTTCTTTCGGAGCATGTAGTCCACCTGTCGCAGCTGGGAGTTCTATAGATTTCACAGGTCACAGCGACAGAAGCATTTCCTTCAAATTCGGGAGCAAAACACGTTTTACATCGACCAACAGGCTACTTTACCTGATGCTACAACGGGAAACATTGTCAGAAGAAGAAACATGCAGAAGTGGAAGATTGCGAGACGTTAGTGCACACTAGAAATGTAATGTGTTACACATCAGAAAAATAGGCTTTTTTATCTGTTTACAGTCTTTGGCGCGGCCCAGTAAACTATGGCATTGTGCATACTGACTGCGCAGGAGAGATTTATGTATAGGAAACAGGTTTAAGTGAAATACAAACAGAACTATGTGAGATGACAACAAGAAATATTAAACCCATAGCTAAGATCTGGGGTGGTGTCATGAAGGCGTGCGTTCCCGCAGGGCACTGATGTCTTCCTGATTATGCGAGGGACTTTCTAAAGCACATACAGTAAACTTGGGTTGTTTTCAGGGTTACAACATGTGCTGCAGAGAGCACCACTTGATAACAGTGGGAGGTGACTGCCTGTCATTCTAGTTATGCTGCTTGCTGCACATCCTCCAAGAAATTCCGAGTTAAGTGTTTGTAATTTTTTTTTGTTGCAGTTTATATACTGCAAATTCGACCGGAAGGTATCAAGTGCACTTTACAGGAGCACCAGTTGCATTACAGAATTACAGACGGACACATTCATTTTTGTTATTTTCTAGACACAGGGAGATTAAGTGATTTGCCCAGAATCACAGGATGATTGAGCCTCCCGCCAGACTCCGACCTGGTCCCCAGCTTAAAAGTCACAATAAATTCACCTAAAAACAAACACGCATCTGTGCCCTGCACGAACAAGCACCCACATCATAGGACCGTATTTGTAGTTCAATGATTGGCCATTGAATAAATTAAAGTGCATTCCAGTTATTGTGGGTGAATTCGGTACACTATATCTGGGCTGCGTCACCTGCTTATCAGCATGCAGAGAACCAGAGTGATGTTCCTTGGCACCCACGAGCCTCACCTGCCAATTAATTCTTCTAGCCTGGATGACGGGGGAGAGACTGATGGTAGTAAAAGGGAGGGGGCGGCATTTTTCAATTCTTGCCTAGGGCGGCAAAACACCTAGAAACGGCCTTGAAGGTACGCCTACACCCCCTGGTAACTTTGCATCATCTACTTTTCCCTTTGAAGTCCTTCAAATGGACTATGTAGAGTTGGAGAGATGCAATAAATTGAAGTATGTTTTGGTGGTTTTATGTGCATTCAGTAAATGGGCCGAGGCTTACCCCACTAAAGATAATATGGCCATTACGACTGCAAAGGTGCTCCTGATGAAGTACTTTCCTAATTTCGGCATGCCGCGAGTGATCTGGAGTGACAACGGAAGTAATTTTAATGCAAAAGTGATCCTATTGATTTGTGAAGGACTGCACACAAAGCAAAAATGTCATGCTGCCAATCACCTGCAGTGAGCAGGTTTAGTTGAGAAGTACAATGGTACTCTCAAGCTCAAACTGACAAAAATTCAGGAGACAACAGGGTTAAAATGGCCAGATGCTTTACCATTAGCTCTTTTGTCAACAAGAATAACAGCACATTCTAGAACAGGATTGTCGCTGTATGAGGTCGTGTTTAGACGCCCGGCAAATGTCTGGGGAGTCCCGCGCCCTCGGCGGTATTCTGATATTGAGTATCCTATGTTACTTGATTATCCTGGCCAGTTAACGGAAAGTTTACGTTCTATTCACCAACAGGTCCGGGATTCCCTGCCTCCTACGCCAGTGGGCCCTGGCCATGGCATCCAGCCTGGAGATTTTGTATTGATCAGAAACTTTCAGGGAAGAAAAGTTTGGAGCCGTAGTGGAAGGGCTGGAACAAGTCCTTTTGGCAACGCATACCTAAGTGAAAGTTGCTGGTCGTAAGAACTGGATCCATGTGACTCATTGACGCAGGGTCCCTCTGCACCAGCCCCATGACCAGTGGGTGCAAGACAGCATCCGGGACTTCGAGACTGAGCAGGTACCCCGCTTTGTCCCGTTCAGCGATGCCCAGCTAATTTGGACTCAAACGAATAAGGAGAATGAAGATGTGCTGAATGCGGCACTTCCTCTGGAAATACGAGCTATCCAGGAGCCCTTATTTGTTGATCATTCTGTGCCTGGGGCCACGAGGTACAATTTGCACCCTCAGCTGATGGCACTTGCATCCAGGGAGAAAAGAGATTAGGGATGGACTGTGTAAGATAGGTTGTACTGGGTAGTGGTACCAACAAAATTAGTTGCAACTGTCATAGCACGTTTGTTTACCATAGTTTAGTTGTTTGGGCATTAGATAGGGAAAGCCAAAGTATACCTTGAAGGTATACCATTGAGATCGACGTGGGATACGAGCTTAGGACAGAGCAAGCTCCACCGAGTGTGCTCATAAGTGACAACGTATTGATGGACAATAGGAGCCTCTACCAGTGAGGCTCTGACGGACAATGGGAACTTGTGTATTTCGCCTGCATTTTGCCCCCATTCTCATCATTTGTTATGCATCCCTTTGGTAGAATGGTTGCTGATGAAGAGCAGCCAGTGCTTCTTGTTGCCCAGCACAATATGGTGTGGACCCATAAGCAAATGTTGACATGAGTTGCCCTTGTGATTTTGCTGTTAATAATATTATGTGGTGTATCATGGGTTTGGAAAATGATCGAAGTGTACCTTTACATAGTAAGGGTAACCTTATATTCCCCTAACAAGAAACAAAAGAGCAGCTCAAATAAGGTATTCTTAGAGACACATAAGAGGTTCTTTGGAGAAGGAACAGCTTGTTACCCCACTCAATCTGTCACTTGTCTATGGACCACGCACCCTTTATCACTTGTGAATTATACGTATAGTCAGCCACCTGATTTTTTAGAAGTAAAAGGAGCGTTCGGGTTTGGATACTCAGGGCCATGCCGTTATTATAGAAAACCATTGGGGGAGGGTTATCCCGGTTGCGATGATAGTACGTACTGTGATAATTTTTATATGGAGAAACAGAATATAACTTTGGTGGGTTGGCATTGCAAGGAATTGACAGTTCCCATAGAAGCTAGTTATTATCCTACTTGTTGTCCAATTATTAACAGTACTGATACATCCTTGTACTAAACTGTTGAGGAATTGTTTTGCATAAGACCACGTTCCCCTTGGTAAATTTATAGGACCCCAGTTCCTTTGGGTGAAATTCCCGATACTCTGCCGTGGATTATGATAGACCGATTTATGCACACCCAGATTTTTTCTTTTTGTCTAATGGGACTTGTTCTAATGTCCACAATGGTACAAACGATGTGGCACTTGGGATGATACTGCCTTTGGGTGTACCTTGTAACAGTGCGAAGCCTATGGTAAAATGGATTAAAAGAACACTGACCAAAGAATTATGTCAGGGAGTGATTGATGTAGAGATTAATAATTATAGTAATGGCATCACCTTTGGATACATCCTTTCCTCTATTTTCACTTTGGGTGGTACTTCTATGGCCCGAGGGGAGAAAGCCAGAGAATATTTTGGGTGCAAGCTCCAAATTTGATCTAATACTACCGTGGCTGCTTTCAGCGATATCACTACTCAGTTGGAGAGTATGCGAATATATTCGAACAAACCAGATGTCCTCCTAAGCACATACCAATAACAATATTATTTGGCAAAGACAGCATAAAGTGTTTAAGGTGCACTATGCTCACACAGAAATCGTTTCTGTTCTGCTTGTAACTTTTCATATGGTTACTGAAAACAGCATGTGGAACATTTTGAGAAGGGTTCCTCTTTTATATCTTTTTTGTCCTGTACCAACAACTTTGTTTTAAATGTGAGTGTTTATATAACACACAAAACAATTTATGGGCTTGATTTAGAGTTTCGTGGACAGGGAGACGGAGTACCATGGCTGCCAAACATTCTTGGTTTGCCAATGCTGATCTTATGTGCCCAATAATGTGCAGCGTTTAGCGAAATTCTACGCACTCCCAATTTTGCAGGTTTGGGGGATACAGAGACAGTAAGTGACATTCCCAAGATCACACAAAGTAGTCCAGATTAGACCCAGATCTCATCAAACTTCAGCACACGATTTAGACATTAGATCAAATGCCTGACAAAGGACACATAAATAGGAATTGATGTTAAAGTAAACATAATTACAACTATTTTTACCATTGCCCGACTCAAACAGAGATTAGTTTTCTACTTCACACTGCAAAATTGTAGTCTTTGCAAGCAAGAGTCTTAATTATGTACTTTACCTTTCTAGATAGGCAGCCCAAAAACAATTTCACATGTAATATGCCAGAGGCTTAGCAGAAAGATGGACTTATTTCATAAGATTTAATCATGAACATTTATATTACTGGTTTAGATAAATGAACTGGGGGCAGAATTTGTTTTCTTGAGGTTAACCTTGCCTGCTTTTAATGTTTAATTTTCCAAAAAGTGTTTTCAGATTAATAAAGAGTTGGTTATCTTTTTGCAAATATGTATTCATCAGCGAATCCTTCTGCATGTTATCACCGACATGTATCATTTCTGATTTCCAACAGCTTGAAATAATGCTGGAGCCCAAGGTTTGGAGGGAAGCTGCCACGCAGGTGTTCTTCGCCCTGGGCCTTGGATTTGGTGGAGTCATTGCCTTTTCAAGCTACAACAAAAGAGACAACAACTGCCATTTCGATGCTGTCCTGGTGTCATTCATCAATTTTTTTACATCTGTTCTAGCAACACTGGTGGTGTTTGCTGTGCTGGGCTTCAAAGCCAATATCATAAATGAGAACTGCATTACCCAGTATGAATCTACATTTCCTATTTGTTTTAATTTTTTAGCTTTACAATTCTCGAGTGCTTGAGGGTAACCAACTCTAAACTTCCTTTGTCTGGTTCTGTCTTATAGAAACTCACAGAAGATCGAAAGTTTTTTAGAAGTCGGTAATATAAGTAGCCAAATTATTCCTCACCATATCAACTTTTCAAGAATTACTGCAGAGGACTACCATCTGGTCTATGACATAATTCAGAAGGTTAAAGAAGAAGAGTTTCCAGCGTTAGGACTTCAAGCTTGTCAGATCGAAGACGAACTCAACAAGGTAAGAAACTCAATACTTCACAAATAGGACTCTATCAGGTAGATACATCAAGCATTTTTGCGAGCGCAAACGGTGCGAATCGCAAAAATCGGCCGTTGCGCCCGCAAAAATGGCATTTGAGATGCATCAAGGGTTCATGCACTCGCAATTTAAGAATTCGCAAATAATTGCGAGTTCTCAAATTGCGATTGCAGTTAAGGAATCACAATTTGCGATTCCTTAAATGCAATGCATGAACCATTCCAAGATTGCGAATTCGCAATCTGGGGTCGCTGTTTACCGCGAAGTCAAACATCGTGGTAAAATATGCACTTTAGTGCATTTTTCTAAGTGGTATATCACACACACACATGTCCTTGGGACATGTATGTGCGCAACACCAGTGAACATTGCCATTTCAGGGGTTAAACAGGGTGTCCTTTGGACACCCTGGCACCCTTGAAAATGCGGCACATTTGCGATTCGCTAATTGCTAATCGCAAATAAGGAATGGCTTTCCCATTAATTCCTATGGGCCTAAAGGCCCATAGGAATGAATGGGAAAGCCATTTCTTATTTGAGATTAGCAATTAGCGAATCGCAAATAAGGAATCAGTGGGAATCGCAAAAAAAATTGCGATTTCTACATGCATCCCGTTTTGCGAGTCTTTAATAGCGAATCCTTAAAATTCGCTATTAAGGACTCGCAAAACATCTCTTTGATGCATCTGGGGGTATGTTTTCAGCTTTCTTCCTCTTGGAGTTCTTGCTATTCAGAGTCCTGCGATCTTTTGTTCCAGTACTGTATTTACCTATTTTTCATACAGTGCAGCATCCAAATTCACTGCTCTGAACCAGAAGAAAATCACAGCGCAAATCTATATTTACTATGATTGGCCTGCTGCTGTACTCATTCCCTAAGCTGGACCACAAAAAGCCTACATTGCACGACACATAACGTCTGCACAATGGTGGCGAAATTAGTGTGCACTGTCTTGCTTAGGATTTGTACTGGAGACATTCCCTCCCAGTACAAATTCCTATGCACAGAATCTCTGAAGAATACCATGCATTGAATGTGTGTTGTGCACTGCAGAACACATGCAATGCATTGTGTTTTTTAAGCACTTAACACATGTCCACTAGTTTGCACCTCCTTTAAGTAGGTGTTACTGTGAGAAATTGAATTCCTGGTTGAGTGGGGTGAAACCCTACTTAAGCAGCAACTACAATCCTTTTCAGGGTGAGGCACAAGCAACCCCCAAATAAACCTATGCTCAATCCATTGGTAGGTTGGCACAGAGCAGTCAGGCTTAATTTAGAGACATTGTATAAAATATTTATGTAGCACTTGAAACAGTACAAAAAAGTCTAAACACAACACAAGAAAAATCCCAAACCAATTTAGAGATATAGGGCCATATGTAGGTGGCCAAATACCGGTCGGTAAATGTGAAAGTCGTTAAATTTCACTGTTAAAGACTGGTATTTAGGCATTTGAGATGTAGGGAGGATTCGGTATTAAGGAATCGGTAAATAACGATTCCTTAATACCGATCCCTTATGGCCTTGCATTTAAGGAATCAGTAATACCAATTCCTTAAATGCAATGTAGGTAGCACTTCAAAAAAGTGCTTTTGTGCCTTTAGGAATCGGTAATTACCACCAATTTCAAGTTGGTGGTAATTATCAAATTCCTTAAAAAAAACACTTTCTTGCTTATTTTTATGTGCCATGTGGCACACATCCATGCCCTTAGGGCATGCATGTGTGCCACATGTGCATGTGCATGCAACAGGGTGTCCTCTGGACACCCTGGCACCCTTGAAATACCTCCCAGTATTACTGATTCGGTAATACCGAATCGGTAATACAGTATGTCTTCACATTCATTCCTAGGGGCCTCCAAGCCCATAGGAATGTATGGGTAGGTATTCGTTATTACCGAATCTCAATTACTTTTTGTTGTAATACATTTTCAATCATGAAACAACCATAAAATTCATCTGTCCAAATTACAGCCAATAAAAACGATAAAAAGACTTATATACAATAAAAAAGAGAGACCCAGAGGGCCTAAAGTGCAACGGCAATACAATCATATAAACTAATCTGATTGAACTACAGTTGTCTAGCTCATTTTATTCTTTAATAGCTTTGTACGTATCAGCCAGGCCTTTCCCAGGTACTTTGCAACCCTGCATACAATAGTTAGAGATGTTGTATCTGTTGTAAGGATGTGCAGGGCCATCCTGTATTGTCTGACTCCCAACTCTATACATACTAGTTTCAGCCATCTTATTCTGGCCCCCCTGTAAGCTTTACAGGCAAACAAAAAGTGCGGTAAGGACTCACTAGGGCATGAACAACCTGGACAGGTAGTTTGATGGGACTGTGACTTTTTCCAACTCTCGGTAAATTCATTTAGTGGCAGTGTCCCGTATCTCAACTTTAAAAAGAGCGATCTATCTCCTGGAATTTGAATAAAAACTAAAAAAGGTTCAAGCTTCCTAATAGGTTTATGCTCTAGAAATTGATTGGTTAGACTCCCCCACTTAGAGCCGTGTAATTCCTCAGCCTGCACCCAATCCCAGTAGATTTTCTTAACAGTTTGTTTGGGTGGGGGGGATTGGGTCATCCAAGATTCACCCATCCCCAGGTTTATGACCAACTGTCTCAATTTCTTCAGCCACACGATCTTCTTTGAGCTGTTCAAATTGATAAGTTCATCAAACACTGCTGCATAGTTTGCCAATTTGGGTGTCCTTCTCAGGCGCACCCAAAACAATAAAGGGCAAAGGCGAACTATGTCTTTGATTGAGCGTTTACCCATGTCATGGAAAAGGGGCTTTATGGGGGTTGAAAGTGGGAGGGAAACTAGGTCTCTCAAAAACTTGTTCTCAGCTCTGACCAAGTCCGTGGTATTCTCAAACCCCCACTATTCTGAGCCATAAACTGCAGAGGCCAGTGCCTTCCTTTCATATACCGCAAGAGCCGGGGCTATTGGTCTGCTAATAGAGACCCGCTGGTCTATTAAAATTGGTCCTGACACTCTTTTGTGGTGAAGAAGCATTTTGGCCACATGGGAGTCCCATTTCATTCTGTTATTAACCCTGACTCCCAAGTAGTCAAATGCCTCCACCACCTCCAACGGAGACCCATTAAGGGTAATATTGATCCTCCTTGATTTTTTTGACAGTGACAATACTATTAGTTTTGTTTTGGAAGTATTGATGATTAGACCCCGTTCTTCACAAAACAAACTAAATCTTTCTAACAGTTTCTGGAGGCCCGAGGGGGTTTTGGACATCAGGAGGGTATCATCTGCGAAGAGGAGGGTCGGTGTTTTCTCCCCCGCCAGGGCTGGGGCGTCGGCTGGGTCCTCTCTCAAATGGTCTACCACCCCATTAACAAAGAGAGAGAACAAAGTCGGGGCCATCACACAGCCCTGGCGGACTCCCCTATTCACAGATACCCTCTCTGTCAGTTGTCCCTGACTCCCCCATCTGATTTTTGCATAATTATCCTCATGAAGTCTCTTAATAAACTCGAGGAGATATCGAGGAAAGCCCATATCCTGTAACACCTGCCAAAGCTTATCGCGGGGCACCAGGTCGAAGGCGGTTTTCAAATCTATAAAGGCCAGGTATAAACTGACTTTCCTGATGGACACAGATTTCCAGTATACCGCAAAGAATCTGAAAACCTGGTCCATCGTACCCACCTTCTGCCTGAATCCCACCTGGAAATGTGTCAAAATATTCCCTTCATCCAACCAGGACCCTATTCTGGAGACAATGACCCTGCCCGCTACCTTCTGGACTGCATCAATTAAACTAATCGGCCTGAAGTTGGCCGGGTCCTCTCTGGCACCTTTCTTGTATATGGTTACAACTTCAGCTCCCTGCCACGATTCCAGGACAGATTGACCCTGCACAATCAGATTCATTAGAAGGGCAATAAAATTGGCCCACAGCATAGGATCGTGCAGGCCATCCGGTCCTGCGGCCTTACCTGGGTCTAAGTTCTTAATAGCCAAATGGGACAGGCTCTGCTCCGTTTCTATTGAGTTTGTTTATCAATTCCCAGAATAAGGTTGAATCCTTTGAGTGGGCCGCAATTTGAAGCTCCTGCCAATGTTGTTCCTCCCAGTTCCGCTTAGCTAGTTCTACTGTGTTATTATACTCCTTTCTGGCCACCCTTACGGCTGCAGGATCTTTTTTCCGGAGGGCTACGGTTACGGCCTTTCTCTTTTTCCTACACAGGGCCTTATACCATAAGATACCACATTTAATTACTTTGCTTTTGTGCCCTCTGGACTCCCTAGCAATAAAAAAGGAGCCCAATTTTGTTATTAAACTCCTGTAAGATTTGCTCAATTGGAAACCCTGCTCATTACCCTGGGCGGTGTTGAGCGATGAGAGTTCTATACTCTTTAGTTCAACTAACTCTCTAATACTAATCAGTACATCCTCCTGACATGCAACCTTATACCATTTTAGTCTGCGATTGTAATTAGATGGCACTACCTCTTTTGTTGTTAATAATGTGGGATTTGATACTTTTCCAATGCTTCCCCATCTAATTTTCATGCACAGGGGATTTGTGGTCACTATCCTGCGATTGTTTGACCTCCATGTCCACTAGGTTCCCCCATAGACGGGTATCGAGCAATATATAATCAATACGCGAGGGGCCACTAAGTCTGTTAAAGGTCATAGCCCCGTTTGGGTCAGAGATTGTCCTACCATTCAATGCTCGTAGGTTATATTCTAATGTTAGGGCATTAATTTGGATCGCCCTAGGTGACCATTTCCCGATTGGCGTCACACTCAGTGCAGGGATAGACTGTCTCACATCGTCTTCATTAATTCCCAAAAAATCTTTCTCACTTAGGGGTTCATATGTGCAATTTAAATCGCCTCCCACAATAATATTGGACAGGGGGGAAATACCTGCTAGTGCTATTTCTAGCGATGCTATGGTGGCTGAAGTTTGTGCCTCTGGGGTGCCTCTAGCATACACATTGAACAGCTCCACATTATTGCCATTGTGAGGACCTTTAAATGATAAGTGTAAGATGTCATCCGAGGGTGAATTATGCATGCAAATATCCCAGTTCAGAGCCAAGCTGACCCATATATGGAGGCCCCCCCGATGGTCGACCCTTCCCTAGGCTTGTCGCTGGAATAAAGTAGGTGGTATACCCAGACTTATGTAAGGGGATCATGCTCCAAGTCTCCTAGAACATGCAGACCTCGTACTTATTGATGAAATCGTTCCATTCTGGAATTGCCAATTTCTTTTAGAGACCTGCTATGTTCCAGGAGAAGAGCTGGACCACTCTTGAATTTTCTTCCTCAACCCTGAGCAGACCCGGATTATCCAGACCCATCATTTCCATGCTATGGGGACTTGGAATTGTGCTGATTGCGCGAGTCAAATTCTCGAGCTCGAGTGAACCCTGAATATCCAAACCCATCTCTTCCGTGCTAGGGGGACTTGGAGTTGCACTGATTACACAAATCAAGTTCTCGGGCTCGCCCATATTGTATGTTTCTACCGGGTAGATATCCTTGGATAGTCAATCAATTACTGATTCGGTAATAACAAATATTAAGAATTCAGTATTTTTTACCAAATTCTTACCTACATCTGAAATACTGATTCTTAAATACCGAATCAGTAAAATTAGGTATTTAGGAATCGGTATTTCCAAGTTACCTACATCTAGCCCTATAGAGCCTAATTTAATAAATAAATCAAGACCAACCTTACACATATTCAATCAATAGAACTGAAGATATGCAATTTTAAAGATTTAAATAAAGATAGCACCAAAAAGCCCAAAGTGTTACTTGCAGCTATCTGGTCTTGTGAGACTGGGAGAAAGTCACAAGTTTAGGCCGACTGCAATGCAGCATGGGTTGGGTAGAGTAATCTGGTTAGCCCCACTGAAAGTTACCTTCTCAATCTATCGCAAAGAGTCCCGTTTGCAGTGGAAGAGGCTATGAGGGGCAGGGAAGAGTTGAGGACGATTGTCATTTCATCGCAAAGAGCAGGCTGGATATGGCAGACGATCGTCGCTGTAGCATGAAGATCTTGATGTAATCGCAGGTGTTTTGTACAGAGCTTCGCAATGGCGTACCTTGTGAGCAGCCGATGTTGTAGTGCAAAGGGTCGGGTTGATGGAACTTTGTGTTGGTGGGCAGTGCAAGCAACAAGGTTTGGTACCAACGGGCCAGTTCAAAGTCACACACATTCCAAAAACTTCAAATCAGCTCTGCTGAAGCCACAACAAGAGTCCAGGACCTGAGGAGCACGACTTGAGGGTCAGGGGATTACTGCAGCTGGATCTGCATGCCAGCCGCGGCAGGTAGTGGGAGTACCTTGCCGGGCAGTGACGTGGGAAGGGGCAGGATGGGGGGCAGTAATGTATGGATTACAGACCTTTACAGGTAAGTAAACATATAAATAAATAAAACGAATTTTGTTGCGCACACTGCATCTCATTTGGTGATGCAGGGCACGCAACGAAATATGTTTTATTTATTTATATGTTTACTTACCTGTAAAGATCTGTAATCCATACATTACTACCCCCCACCCTGCACCTTCTCCTCCCCACGTCACCGCCCGGCAGGTACTCCCACTATCAGCCACGCCTTCTGCGTGCTGGTTCAGGTGGTTGGGATCCTGCTATGTCCCTGAGGCTCTGAACAGGAGGCAGGCCGACTAGCCCTTGCAGTCACTCTGGGAGTTCTGGGTTCAAGTGCAGGTTCAACCCCTCTACTCAAGCAGGAGGGTGCAGGGCAGCAGTCCAGCAAGACAGTAGTTCAGCAGTGCGGAAGTCCAGCAGAGTGGCAGTCCTCTCAGCAGCACAACTGTCCTTCTTCCTGGCAAAGTCTACACAGGTCTAGAAGTGTACTAAAGAGTTGGCGTCTGTGGTCAAATATGTATACCAGGTGCCTTGTTTGAAGTGGGAGAAGGTTTGAGGTTTACCTTTCAAGTGCACTTGTTTCCTGCCTCCCCTACCCTGGATTCAGACTAACCACAGGGGTTATGCAGTCCTTTATGTGGAGGCAAGACACAGCCTATTTAAGTGTAAGTAGGGCTGTGCCCAGCTCCGCCCTACCATCATGCCAGTGATGGTCATCCAGGCAGGCCTAATCTCCCTATTGTGTGTGGTTGTCTAGGAGGAGTACACAAAGTCCAACTGCCAGCTACACCCAGAAATGTGACCCATAGACAGGCTGCAGGCACTAAATGGCAGAGGCAAGCAAATGCTAACTTGCTTAAAGTGTCATTTTAAAAGTAGTATTTAAAATCACACTTCCCCATAAGTTACGATTTTTCATTTTAATTCCAAATACACCACACATGAACTGGTTAACTGTTTCCATTTGGAAGTTGCAGCTTAATACAAGTAATAAGTTAACTACAATGTTATCATTGCAGTAGTGAGAAATGAATGTAAGAGTTTTTCACTACCAGGACAAGTAAAACTCAAAGGCACATGTCCTGCTTTTTAGATACACTTCACCCTGCCCGCTGGGCTGTCCAGGGCCTACCGTATCGGTGACTTATTTGTATTAAAAAAGAAGGTTTGGGCTGGCAAAAGTGTTTTTGCCATGACAAATGGCAGTTTAAAACTGTGCACATGACTGCAAAGGCAGGCCTGAAACATGTTTAAACGGCAATTTAGGTAGGTGACACAATCAGTGGTGCAGGCCCTCTAGTGCATTTAATTTACAGGCCCTGGGCACAGGTAGTGCCACGTTACTAAGGGCTTTCAAGTAAATATTCCAATTGGTTTAAAGCGATTCCACCATGGTTTAAGGTGAGAGCACAAGCATTTTAGCACTGGTTAGCAGTGGTAAAGTGTACCAAGCCATAAGGCCAGCAAAAATAAAGTCAGCAAACAGGAGATTTGAAGACACAAAGTCTGGGGTTAAACATCCTAGGGATGCTAGGTATAACAGTGCTTATTAAAATAGTCCAGATTCCTCTGTGGTGCTGTTCCTATAAAAGTTAGAGGTCATTTAGGTTTGAAGTATCTATAAGAAAGTATACCAACAGATTGAGAGAAGGTAACTCAAGACTGTTCTCCAGCTAACTCATATAGGACCCAATACATGTTCTGTGATAGTGAAGGATTTGAGACCCTGAGTTGAGCAAATCAGATCAGGAGATAAAAGGCAGCCGGTCAATTTTTTTCCTTCTGTACCTCAGAGAAGGGGACCACAAAAGATAGACACGGAAGCTAAATGGTGCTCTGGGTTAAAGGGATATCTAGAAGCATTGTCCAAAGTAGAATTTGACCCAGTGTGCAAGGTTGACCTACTCTGTCACTATTACCAGCCTTTGATGTGTAAGATGCTGTTTCATATGTCAGGAAAGGCAGTCATTTCAAGAAAAGTGAGAGACCAAGAGAAATATCATCCTGACAAAAAGTGTGTCCCATAAATACACCAAGCCGATATCGATCTCTAAAGTACTTTTTGATAGCTTTCATGGCTCTCAGTTTAGCTGAAAGAATTTCCATGGTGAGAAAAATTGTCAGGTGGATGTCCCTAAACTGTCTGCAATTGAATGGAGACAAGACTGAGATACTACTCTTTGGCAAAGCACATCTTCACTGGACTGAGGACTGGTGGCCTGTGGAGCTTGGCTCTGCCCCCTCTCCCAGAAGCACAGTGAGGAATTTGGGCATTCTCTTTGATAAAAAGCTATTGATTAAGGACCATGTGACATCTACATGTCGCATGTGCTTTAAGACAATGCGCCTTCTTAGGAGAATTTTGCAGTGGCTGCCACTGGCCTTGCGCAAGATTCTCATCCAGGCCCTGATAATCAACCGCCTGGACTATGGAAACATGCTTGTGATAGCTTCAAATGCATCTCTTCATGCCAAGATGCAGGGAGTACAAAAAACGGTGGCCCGACTGGTTTACAAACAGCCACCGGTCACCTCTTCATTCCCACTGCTCAGAGCCTTGCATTGGCTTCCCATAAAGAAGAGATCGATTTTCAAACTCCTTTGACTGACATATAAAGCACTGGCAGTTAAGAGACCCAAATACCTATAGGACAAATTGGTTCCTTATCTTTCAGATAGAAACCTTAGATAAAGAATTCAGCTACTTCCCTGTCCTCGACACATTCGCAAATTCAAGTACGGTTGATGGACTTTTACTTACCTTGCCCCTTACCACTGGAATTAACTCCCCTTTGTTATTAGGGCTTGCACTGATTTCATAGGTTTTCAAAAGCATCTCAAACTTGGCTATTTTAATGACTGCTCCCGACTTTTCTTTTGCCTCAGCACCAAGATGCCCCTTTGGGGACGATTCGAGCACTATACCAAATAGTCATTAACATAACAAAGTGAAAGAGATATTTATACTGACCTTTAAAAGCAGCCTCTATCAAGTGTGGGTACTTTTTATCCGTTTCGCTTTGTATATTGCTTCTGTCTATTGAAAAATTGTTCAGACTTGTGAGTAATTAAAAAAAGGTACCACATAGCAGCAGTGGAATATTTTGTCCCACATTTAGGCATGTATGACTCTTGCTGCACATGTTGAACTTATTTATCTAGATGCATATGAATGTGTGAGGAAGCATACACTACTGCCAATTGGCATGTAACTATTATTTGGCCCTCTTTATGAGTGGCCCATTAAATGTGGGATATTTGCAGAAACCTCTGTTACCACACATATCACACATGAGTGTTTAGCACCTAACACATCACTCCCAAAAATATTTTGGCAGGTCAAACCTGTCAAAACTGATCCTATGAAAAATGCTGGATATATATTGGGATATGGATGTGGATACGTTAAGGACCAAAATATGCCTGTCATTTCTCTTTTTTGGGGACAAACTCATAATTGGGAGGTAGTTATCGGACCTGGTAAATACTGACCCAGCAGAGTCTTTTTCAGGTGGGCTAAATATTGGTGCACATAGCAGGCCATTCTTAAAGAAGACTCCTCATTCTCCCTGCCTGTGTTGTATTTCAGTGAAGCCTGGTGAGTTAACTTTTATTACATACACATAAAAATTATTTGCGCTATCAACTGGGAGTAAGTAGGGTACAAGAGAAGTGACCACAAAATGCAAGTTTCGTATGTTTTAGAAAATCTGCATTTCAGGCTATGGGGAGAGAAGTCAGGTTTGATGTAAGCTGTGACTAAAATAGCACTCTAAACTAAAACGCCCACCAGTGTTTCATAATTTTGTCCTGACTCTTGGTAGCTTGGGCTTAGTAGCAAGGTAGTCTTCCAGAAAATTATGCATGCCGTGTTTATTTGCAACAAAATCTAACTCAGATTATAATATTGTTAAAAAATACAGAACGTCGAAAAATAAAGTTTAGAAAAACAAATCTAAATTGGGAAAATAAGTAATATGTATTACCTATTAACTGGTTTCACAACAAATAGGTTAACTATGTTATGTGTATTTACAAAGCGTTATCACCCGCAAGGGTATCCTCGTGCCAAGCAGGTGTGTCTGTCTAGCCCTGCCTATGGTAGGCTGGTTAATTGAAAAGCCACGTATAAGAAATTGGGCTGTTGGTTGACTGGGGTGTAGGTCCTGGTCAAGCAGCAACCACAATCCTTGTCAGGGTAAGGCACAAGCAAAACCCAAATTAAACTGTGCTCGCCCCGTGGTAGTTTTGTACAGAGCAGCCAGGCTTAACGTAGAGGCAATGAGTAAAGTATTGTACAACACTTCCAACAATAAAACTGTGAAAATACACCAGAAGAGGAGCCCACAACAGATTTATAAAAATAAAGTAAGTTTTAACAAATAGAATAAGATAAAAATAACAAAAATCTAATTAGTAGAACTGAAGATATGGGGCACATGCATCAAGCGATTTTGGAGTCGCAAACGGTGCGAATCGCAAAATTCGGCCGTTTGCGATTCCAAATTCACTTTTTGGGATGCATTAGACAATTTTTTAGAAATCGCAATTTTTTGCGATTTCTAAAAATGCGATTGCATTTAAGGAATCGCATTTTTGCGATTCCTTAAATGCAATGCATGAATGTTTAAAAAAATGCAAATTCGCAAATAGCGGGAGCAAATTAACACAAGGGTGAACCTCGTGTTAATTTGTGAAATCTTTCAAAAATGCTCAAAAAAGCATTTTTGAAAGTGTCATGTTACACACACACATGTCCTTTGGACATATGTGTGTGAAACTTTCACTTAAAATAACATTTCAAGGGTGCAGGTGGGGGTCCTTTGGACCCCCTCAGCACCCTTGAAATGCGTTAACAAATTGCGATTCGCAAAATGAAAATCGCAAAATGTTAATGCCTTCCCATTGATTCCTATGGGCCTTTTGGCCCATAGGAATCAATGGGAAGGTTTTCCTTAATTTCGATTCGCAAAATGTGAATCGCAATTAAGGAAAATTAAGAAATCGCAAAAATATTTGCGAATTAATCATGCATTGCCGTTTGCGATTTCTAAATTGCGATTCCTTAATTTTCGCAATTTAGGAATCGCAAACGGGTGCAATGATGCATGTGCCCCAATCTTAAAGTTCATAGTGAAAATAGTGCCCAAAAGCACAAAGAGCTGCTGTGGATATCTGGTTGTACCTGACGCGGACAAAGTCACAAATTCGGGATGACTATGATGGAGTGTGTATTGGCTACAGGGACACAGTTAGGCCTGCTGAACAGAGTACCTTAAATCCTGGTTGCGAAGTGTTGCGTGGTTCTGAGTCAAAGATGTGCCCGCAGCCAGAGCAATGCGTTGGTTCAGAGTGAGGTCCCGTTGCATTGTTGCTCAGAGTCCTGTTAATGGGGGCTTGTGATGTGGAAGCCTACGTCCAGGATGCAGTGTGCAACTGGAGGTGCATCAGTTCTGTGGAGCTGCGAAGCTGCGATGCAGAGTCCATTGTCATCATTGAGGCTGCTGTTGATGAGCAATGCGAAGACCTGTTTAATAATGCTCCATGCCATCCAGGCAAAGCATAATTTCAGAGGGCTTGCAGGGCTATGATGCCGTTCTTTTACAATGGGTCCAATCCAGGCGACATTGGCAATGTGTTCGTTCTACTCGGGGGTGTGCTGCTCAGCTGAGAAGATACATTGGTTCTGCTTGGGGATGCTTTGCTCAGCAGAGAAGATGCATTGGTTCCGCTGGTAAACATCTTAGGTCCACTTCCAAGGGTCTAGAACTGGGGTGGCACCACTTGGCAGGGTAGACAAACATATGGCAAAGTCCAACTGCAGGAGGCTGGAAGCATGCTATATCCCTTCGGATTCAGATCAGGAGGCCAACCAACTACCCCTTGGAGTCATTCTGGGTTCAAGAGGGGGTGCCACAGGGCTCATGTTTAAGCCCCACATTATTTAATGTGTATGTGGCCCCCCTTGCTGAGATTGTGAGGAAGTACGGATTCACACCAGTGTCGTACGCCAACGACACTCAACTTCTCTACCCTTTCCATGCCCCTGACCCTAATGTCAGGGAAAGCTTTGCGGAAGGCATGAGGGCCATCTCCAACTGGATGGCCGCCAACTACCTCCAGTGCAATGTCGGGAAGACCGAAGTGATGTTCTTTGGGAAAGCCAGCATGCTTTGGTCTCCTGATTGGTGGCCCCAAGATTTGGGACCTGTACCCTCCCCTAGACCCACCATCAAAAATCTGGGTGTGAAACTAGACCAAAATTTAACTCTTAAAGAACATGCAAATGTAATTGCAGGTGCTTGTTTTCACACCATTGGATTACTCAGGCGAGTCTTCCCCCTGTTACCAGACACCTACAGAAAGACCCTGGTTCAAGCCCTTGTAATAAGTCGCCTCGACTATTGCAATGGGCTTCTGATACAAGCCAATGAGGATGCCATCAATCGTTTGCAGGTGGTCCAGAACACGGTGGCAAGATTGATTCTGAATGCCCCCCCTAGAACATCTTCTGGACCCCTGTTGAAAAAACTACACTTGCTCCCAATACGCCAACGGGTTCAATTCAAAATTTGCTGCACTGTACATAAGTGTTTATTCGGAAATGGCCCCAAATATCTAGCCAAACTACTCCAGCCCTACAAACCGGAACGAGATTTACGGTCAAGTAACCTACTCCTGCTCAAACCACCATTCATTAAAAAAGCCAGACAAGGCGGCCGAGCCCTCTCATCAGTGGGGCCGGCCCTGTGGAATAACTTGCCGCTCAGCTTAAGACAGATCTCCAATCACCTCACCTTTAGAAAAATGCTAAAAACAAATCTGTTTATGGAGACATAACTATAGGACTGCTGTCTATACAGTATCTTTGCCGCCTGTTGCTGTCAAAGCGCGGAGATAACCCTTTCGGGCTCGATTCTTGCGCTATAGAAATATATAAATAAATAAATAAATAAATAAAGAGATGTAGGTCCAGTCCTCACTCAGTCAAGAAGGCAGCAGATCAGCACAGCAAAACAGGAGTCCAGCAGAGTGCATTTCAGCGGAGTGGCAGTGCTTCAGCAGCACAGTAGTCCTCCTTCCTCGTAGAGTATCCACAGGTCCAAAAGTGTATTGACGTGGTAGTGTCTGAGGTCCTTCTTTTATACATTGTTGTACCTTTGAATTGCACAAATGGTCTGTCTTCCCTGCCCATAAGAGAATATTTTTCATTAAAATTCCAAAGACACCAAAAATTAACTGGTCATTTATTCCCTACTTGGAAGTTACAGCTTATTAAATGTGATAAGGAAAAACGAATGTTATCCTTTCAGAAGTGACAAACAAATGAGTTTTTCACTACCAGGACATGTAAAACTTAAAAGTACATGACTTACTTTTTTTTAAAAAAAACACTGCACCCTGCTATCTGGGCTGTCCAGGGCCTAGGGGTGGCTTATATGTATTAAAAAGGAAGGTGTGGGCCACATTTACTATATTTTCACTGAAATCCTTGAACGTATGTTTCTCCGATTCTATGGATTGGATTTTTGTCATTTTGGCCTCGAGTTATTGCCACATTTTACAAGAGACTTTCACTCCAGGTATCTCAGTCTCAGGGAGCAGCATGTTGCATGTTTTCTGCCACTGACCAAGATTTCAACATCCGTAGAACTATGCTTAGCTGCCTGACTTCTATTACCTTGTGGTATTTCCTCTTCAGGCAGAAATTTAGGCTAGACCTTAAAAACTCAACTACTGATACTTCCTCTTGCAGGCAGATCAGTATCTTCCTTCAAAGCAAGTAGGCATCTTCATTCTGTGTCTTTCCTTTAGTAGGCTAGAACTGCATCAAATCTAAAAGTGTACAGGATACACTGTCATTGGTGGGTATCCATAAACCAATCCTTAGCTGCCCCTCATATGGCCTGCTCATCTACCCTTTCCCAACAGTAGGATTGTTAGTCCTAGGCATGGTTCTTCTCTAGCATTTACCTTCAACCCTCTTGTTTTGATTACTTCGTTCTTGCTGGCTTAAGGACCCTGCACACTTTACCGCTGCTGAGCAGTGCTAAAGTGCTTGTGCTCTCACCTTAAAATATGGTAGGATTGGCTTACAGCCTATTGACTTATTTCATTTACTTGTAAGCCCCTAGTAATGTGGTGCTACCTGTGCCCAGGGCCTGAAAACTAAATGATACTTCCAAGCCTATAGCACTGATTGAGCCACCCACTCAAGTCACTCTTCTAACATGTTTCAGACCTGCCATTGCAGCGTGTGTGTGCAGTTTTAAACTGCCAATTCAACCTGATAAGGTAAGCCTCTTGCCAGGCCCAATCCTTCCTATTTTTATACATATACATCATTCCTAGGTTAGGCCCTACACAGCCGAGAGGGCAAGGTGCAGTGTATTTAAAAGGTTGGACATGTACTTTTAAGTTTTACATGTCCTGGTAGTGAAAAACTCATACATTCATTGTTTCTCAAATCTGTGGCTGGCCTCCTGATTAGAAGGCCTGAGAGGTGCACTATTGTGGGACATCATGGTGTAGTTGCGCCGAAGCGGCTAGGAGGAGGGGGGAGGGACAGCGCTTAGAGCTATCTACGTGGGAGTGTGGAGATGGTTCGTTGGCAGCTATTAGGTCTGGCCCGTCGGGTGTCTGGGCCCCTTGAACATCCTCCCGAGCACCCTCAGGGTCTGCAAGAGCCATTGGGGAATCACCCCCTGCGTCTCCACCCCTGTCGCCATTTCTTGTGTGAAGGAGTGAAGCAGCATGGCCCAAGGCATGGAGATCGGATGCTTTTGAATTCCCTGGACTTCCTCCCCTCGTAGTATTCACTCTTCCGCTCTGCCCCATTTCTTAACCGCGCCCACCCAGGCCGCCAGAGGAGGGCCTTCTGGTGCCTTCCAGTGCCTAGTTATACACCGTTTGGCCAGGAGAAGCACGAGGGAAGCAAAGCGCATTTCTACTTTCATGTGTTTGTGACGCTTACAGATACCTAGGGCTCTAGTCTCTCATGTATTAAGGTCCCGCAGCCCTGTGATCGTTCTAAGGGTAGTATGGACAGTACGCCCGTAGCTGTGGAGGGACGGACAGTTCCATAGCATCCGGGAAAATGAGGCAGCGGGCACCTGACATCTGGGGCAGGCGAAGGAACCATCGGGGAAATACTTCTGGAGTTTTTCAGGAGTGAGATATGCCCGATGCAGGATATGCAATTGTATGTTTTTGAAGCAGTAGTTTTGGGATACTTTTTTGGTGTATGCTAGTGCTTTGACCCATTCCCCATCATGTAAAGGCCTGCAAAAGTCAGTTTCCCATTGTTCCCTGAGGGACGCAAGTGTGGGTTGCCTAAGGGACCGTATGGCGGTATAGATCCAGGTAACTAGGTGTCGCCCTGAGCCCATCTGTAGGATTGCGTGGAGGACCGGGTGTGTAGGGGGTTCTTTATCAATTGTGTGCCAATGTTGACAGCATTCATTTAAGAGCTGCCTGTGCAGCAAGAACTGACCCCTAGGGAGCTCAAAGTCATTCACAAGTGCCTCAAATGTCTGCAACTGTCCGTCAAAGTAGAGAGCCCCAACGTCCGCCAGGGCGTGCTATGTCCATATGTGCAACATTCTCTCTGTGTAGTGTGTGCGCCCTTTGGGAAGCCCTAGTAGTGGCAGGAAAGGGAAGTACGGAGGCGCCGCGTGATGCATTTTGTGGATTTTGTGCGAGACAGGCACTCGCCGTCATCAGCTGGAGTGGCTTAGTCGGGGTGTGCAGCTCTTGGTAGTAGCATACGGTGTACAGCAGGAGTTTGAAGTTGTCCAGCCGTGGTGATCAGCTCTCTCTGCGCCCGACCCGCCGTCCAGCGGGACACCCATTGTAGTTGGGCGGCCAAGAAGTAGGCCTCTAAGGATGGCGCAGCTAGTGCTCCTTGGTCAAGAGGTATCTGCAATTTTGCCAGGGCGATACGCCTGCGGCCAGATCCCCAGATAAGGGTCCCAAGCAGGGTATCTAATGCGCTGAAAAACCAGTTGGGGGAACCACTGGGAGGTTGGAGAAGAGGTATAGGAATCTTTGGACTAGGATCATTTTGGCTATCGCTATCTTGCCCGTGACTGCTAGTGAGAGTTCTTTCCAGAAGTGTATGGATGATCTGATGCCCACCATCAGCTTTCAATAGGTACCCTCATAGATGTCCTGTGGCGTATGATACAGTCGGACTCCCAGGTACTGAAAGGCTTTTTACAGATCCAGGATAGATGGAAAAGGCCTGTTGCCTTCTTTTTTCTTTTTTGCACTTCTCTTTCAGTCTGGTTTGGTCACTGATATTGGGGCGGGACGGTGAGAACCACTGGAGTTGGTGATCTCATCAGTCAAATAGATGAGGATGTAAGCCATGATGGCTTTGTAGCTGGTTTGTAGACAGTGGCGGCCCCACCACGTGGGCGTCTGGGCGTTGCCCTACTGCTTTCTCGCAGTGCGAGAAGCAGAAACATAAAATTGTATAATTTTATGTTTCTGCTTCTCGCACCGCGAGAAAGCAGAAGGGTATGCCTGATTTCCAGGTTGTGGGCGGGCAGGTGGGCGGTTAAGGGAGGAGTGGCTAGCCCAATGTTATGGGCGCTGACTCTTTGGCCGGCCCCAGGGCCGACCAAACCAGTCATATCACTCTCTGTTTTCTTCATGTAGGCTGCAGCGCAGTCTGCATGAAAAAACGGCCTCCCCTAAGACGCCTGTAAGGACGGCGGCCTATCCAATCACAACGCTGCCATTGCAGCGTTGTGAAATGCAAATGAATATGCGCTTCAAAAATTGCATTTCGAGTGAGTGTACTGACACAATAAACAAAATATTCATACAACACTCATATAAAACAAGTAGATATGACTGATGGAAAGAGGATAGGTCCAGTGTGAGCAAATGTTTGTGAAGACATGAAGGGAGCAGGGGGAGGAGGACTGCAATGTAGCCCAGTCTTGGTGGTGTGCCTTCAATGAGAAGGAAAACAGAAACTTTTCAGTCCTCACCACTTGCTCACAGTTCTTTAAGCCTTAATGAAACTGCAATCAGCACTACCAGTACAGATCAGCTTTAGTGAGCCCTTACATACTAGTGAGGTGAGATCTCCGTGTATTCAGCACTCTGTGTCTGATGCTCCCCTGCCTCTGGGGGTCCATCAGCCCCGACCGGCACCACAGCCCGGATACCCTTGGCACCAGCTCCCATTGAAGCTGTACAGCGCCTCTTTCAGTGAGCAGACAGCGATGGATGGCATTTCATGTTTCTTCACTTGATAACGATAAGAATGTGTTTTTTTTAATTTAAAGAGGACTATTGAGTTTAATGGATGTGTGGAGAACAGGTATTCAAACTACGAGGCTTTTTCTGCTTATTTTTTAATAGGGAAAGTTTGTGGACTGTGGACATGATGTGCCCAGATACTAAATTATGATAGGGCACAATTTAAATGTTAAGATATTTTCAAATGCTTAGACTAATAATACATATATTGTGTTTTTGGAAGTGCATAGATGTATATTTGAAATATCTGCACATTTTTAGGTCTCGGCTAAAAGACGCGCGTAAGCGCGTCTCCGCCGAGATCTTATGTCAGCGAGTAGCAGTCCCAGGAGACAGTCCTGGCCACGCGCATCCTTCCAGGCGATTTGTAACTGGAACGCGCGCTGTGGCCAGGCGCTGTCTCCTGGGAAGCGCAAGCACCACACACGCATGCGCATACACACACACGCGCGCCCATGCACGCACGCACATACATACATACAGAGACACCACCCCTGACTCATACACACGCGCGCGCACACACACAAGTGCACCGAGGCCCCCCTCCCCCTCCCCCTCCCCCGCCGTCACCGTCGCGCACATACATACACACACACACACGACCATACACACACACAAGTGCACCAATCGCGCTCCAGACCCCCCTCCCCCTCCCCCGCCGTCACCGTCGCGCACATACATACACACACACACACACGAGCATACACACACACAAGTGCACCAATCGCGCTCCAGAACTTACCTTACCTCAGCACGCGGCGCCCAACCTCCTGCTGGCGCGGCCCCGGGGCTCTACACCGCTCACAGGAGCCCCGGGCCGCGAGACGCTACGACTCCGCCTGCCTCCTCTTCCGGTGTGAACGTGGCCCCGCCCCCGTCACAGGCGACCGTGCCTGACTTCCGGGGCGGCCGCGAGTTCAATGATGAAAGACGCTTTGTTTACATCACCCATTGATTGAACTCGTGCAAGAAAATCGCTTGCCGTACTGCCAAATTCTGTCTCTCTCTCGTTGAACCCGCATCAACATTTTGGATTAAAGCATACAGTGAATTCCAACAGCCCTCAAGCCAACGTGCGATAGAATGTGAACGTTTATATTCAAACATATTCAGAAGGACGCGACCACAGAGTTAAAAACAAGCATTGGAAAAGCCAATAGGTCTCGTCTACATAAGGTATTGGGTTTGTCAATGCTTGGTGGTGGTGAGTGGTGAGTGCAGAGTGGTGAGTGCAGAGTGGTGAGTGCAGAGTGGTGAGTGCAGAGTGGTGAGTGCAGAGTGGTGAGTGCAGAGTGGTGAGGGCAGAGTGGTGAGTGCAGAGTGTTGAGTGCAGAGTGCAGAGTGGTGAGTGGTGAGTGCAGAGTGGTGAGTGCAGAGTGGTGAGTGCAGAGTGGTGAGTGCAGAGTGGTGAGTGGTGAGTGGTGAGTGCAGAGTGCAGAGTGGTGAGTGCAGAGTGGTGAGTGGTGAGTGCAGAGTGGTGAGTGCAGAGTGGTGAGTGCAGAGTGGTGAGTGCAGAGTGGTGAGTGCAGAGTGCAGAGTGGTGAGTGCAGAGTGGTGAGTGCAGAGTGGTGAGTGCAGAGTGGTGAGTGCTGAGTGGTGAGTGCAGAGTGGTGAGTGCAGAGTGGTGAGTGCAGAGTGGCGAGTGCAGAGTGGCGAGTGGTGAGTGGTGAGTGCAGAGTGGTGAGTGCAGAGTGGTGAGTGCAGAGTGCAGAGTGCAGAGTGGTGAGTGCAGAGTGGTGAGTGCAGAGTGGCGAGTGCAGAGTGGCGAGTGCAGAGTGGCGAGTGCAGAGTGGCGAGTGCAGAGTGGCGAGTGCAGAGTGGCGAGTGCAGAGTGGTGAGTGCAGAGTGGTGAGTGCAGAGTGCAGAGTGCAGAGTGCAGAGTGGTGAGTGCAGAGTGGTGAGTGCAGAGTGGTGAGTGCAGAGTGGTGAGTGCAGAGTGGTGAGTGCAGAGTGGTGAGTGCAGAGTGGTGAGTGCAGAGTGGTGAGTGGTGAGTGCAGAGTGCAGAGTGGTGAGTGCAGAGTGGTGAGTGGTGAGTGCAGAGTGGTGAGTGCAGAGTGCAGAGTGGTGAGTGCAGAGTGGTGAGTGCAGAGTGGTGAGTGCAGAGTGGTGAGTGCAGAGTGGTGAGTGCAGAGTGCAGAGTGGTGAGTGCAGAGTGGTGAGTGGTGAGTGCAGAGTGGTGAGTGGTGAGTGCAGAGTGGTGAGTGCAGAGTGGTGAGTGCAGAGTGCAGAGTGCAGAGTGCAGAGTGGTGAGTGCAGAGTGGTGAGTGCAGAGTGGCGAGTGCAGAGTGGCGAGTGCAGAGTGGCGAGTGCAGAGTGGCAAGTGCAGAGTGGCAAGTGCAGAGTGGCGAGTGCAGAGTGGCGAGTGTGCAGAGTGGCGAGTGTGCAGAGTGGCGAGTGTGCAGAGTGGCGAGTGTGCAGAGTGGCGAGTGTGCAGAGTGGCGAGTGTGCAGAGTGGCGAGTGTGCAGAGTGGAGAGTGTGCAGAGTGAGTGTGCAGAGCAGTGAGTGCAGAGTGGTGAGTGTGCAGAGTGAGTGTGCAGAGCAGTGAGTGCAGAGCAAGTGTGCAGAGCATTGTGTGCTGTTGAGTGCAGAGTGCTGTGTATTGGCAATGTTAATGACAATGGCCATTTATTTTTGATTTAAAGAAAAAAAAAGAAATGTCATGAGCAATGCCAATAGCTCTACCTTTAATGATGCCGAGACCATTGCATTGCAAATGCTTGTTATTACTTTCTTTTCATCTTAGTTTTTCGGACAGCCCAGTGCGAGGCACCTTTTACTGTATGACAGCAGCAAACCCTGAACATTATTTATTACACAGTTTATATTACACGCCTGCAGGTATTTAATCATTGCATTCTGCTAGAGCGCTACATGTAGTATTGATTTCCTGTCGTAGTAGCATGTCACCTATTTATTAAAACAGCGAGATCACATTTCTTCTTTGACCATCATATTCCCACCGCATCTGATTTTTCCATGATGACGAAGTACACGCAGAAATACCCTGGTAGGCTGGTGGACAGTGTGCTGCTCTCACTGGATGAATTTTCTGGGGAATTGTCAGTCCAACATTCATGTCAAGGTAGTGTTGCACCGTTTCCTTGCAGACACATCGCTTAAGGCAAGCGTAGAGTTTCTAGGTAATAGTGCACAAGACCTGCATGGCATAAGGGAGAACAGGGATATCATGTGGCCAAAGATTGAGAAGGATTCCAAGGGCACCAACATAAGGAGCCTCAGGGGACCATAGAGTGAAAAAAAGCTTATAAGTCCCACCTCGGACCCTGGGATGGCTTTTCTACTGGGAAAAGATAACATGGGAAGCCTTTGCTGTTACAAACAGGCATTTTTGCGCTCGCTCGTCGGAGTGCAGTAAGTCAAAAATTTTACGCCCTACCACTTTCAAATGTCACCAGCCACCACTGTTTGAAGATGTTGCGGGCTGGCAAGGGGAGCCAGTGAAGTTTCCTCAATCTGAAAGTGATGTGGTCCTATTTGTTTATGCCTGTGAATAGGCGTGCCGTAGTGTGAAAGATGCCCTTTAAGGGAATCAGTGAGAACTCTGGGATGCCGTAAGGCAGTGAATTGCCACAATCCAGTTGCAAGAGTACCAGGACCTAAAAGCATTGGCATAGCCAATAGGTCTTGCCTTTGGTTCCTTACAAGTGTTTAGCCATGCGGCACATTATCAGACTATTCAAAGCATTGCAAAACCTACAATAATGAAATGAAAACAGTTTGATAATCTATAAACTACCTTCTGGAGAAAGTCTGGAGCACGTAATGAGCTTGTGGCGCAGTCGAAAACAATTCAAAGTATGTGTTGTAAGTTATGCAATGTGAGAGCAAAGCAGTTGTTGCAGTAAGAGATACTCTGCACAAACACAACTTACATTTTACTCTCCATGTCAAGCCACCAACAATAAGCACAGTAAGCTGGACAAAAAATGCCCACAATGCACTACTCCGCTACCAAATAAACAGCCCACAAACCAGCTACCTTGCCTATGACTCATTGAGATTGACCATGTGCAGCGCTCCGCTGCCCCAAAGGCTAGGTTTGCACTAAAGAGGTGGCAGATAGACACATACAAAGTGAGAAATGCAAATGAAAAAAGTCAAATAGCTGCTTATCAGAATCTCAGAACACGTACAAATGAGCAATACATTTCTCTAAGAAGTGTGACAACCTTCTGCTCCTCCACCGGAAGTGGTGCGTTTCCTGACAAGGTTATCTTCCTGCCAGATTTGCCAGAGCACTTAATATATGCAAAACTATTAATGTACGTATGATATAATTTGCTAAACTTGGATACTCGATGTGAGCTGTAGTAGCAACAAACACATTTGTGAAAATGTGTGTGCGTATTAATAGACCTATGTACTGAAATGTGTGCATGCATATGAGTATGTAAAGGAGCACCCATGCAGCTTCCGCACGAATTCATGGTTAGATACCAACACACACAAATACATACTCGCATGCACGCACACTTACAGACTCTCATATATATTCACTGTTAGAACATAAGTACATGCAGGCTCATGCATATTCATAGACACAAGCACCCATAAATAGACAGACAAAATAAACCTGGCCTGAAAATATATTCTTGATTATTTGCCCATGAGTGGTACTTTTGCTTTACAAAAGGTTGTTTCACCTGAAGGCACTCATGTAAAATCATAGTCACACACACACACACACACACACACACACACACACACACAATTGTTAAAAAAAATAAAGTGTTTATGACATCGAAGTGGCAAGGTTCCCTGTAGTGCAGCCCTCAAGGATTAAACACATTCATCAATTACTAGATGCCTATGGCTTTCAATGCAGTTAAGCTACCACGACGGCATTCACGCTCCCCTTGCAATGCGCGTCCTGAAACAACACCTTTGTTTTTTTTGCACTAGAGCTAAAACACGAGAGAACCGCTGCTCCTTGGAAAACCCAGATATCACTGGATTGATTTGTAGGCATATTTACGCAGCTACTTCTGAAGTGAAAAGACTAGAAATGCGTCTTATCAACATATAAAGTAAATGTTTTTAAAACGTAATAACAGAGTATTTCCCGAGTGCTCCTCCATCTCTATGGCACACTAAGGTCAAATAAGTACCAAGGGCTTTTAAAACGTCATTATTGAATATTTGACCTGTGCTAAACTCATGAAACTGTAACATACATACTACCGTCCGGGACAGATGAAGTAACCAAGCACCAGACCTTTAAGAGCTATAAATGATTAAAACAAATTAATTCTGCACAATCCTCATCCCAAACTCTGAAATGCTTCGTGTAACGGAAAAACAGGTAAACAAAGAGAAGGACATGCCAGCTGAACAGTGCAAATCGATTTTTGGGGCTCCTATAAAAGATTCTCTTTTTCCAAGACATACATAATAGACCTACACAACCAGATCCTAAGGACAAAACACGGATCGAATTATTCAGAGAAGGGAGACTTTGAAATGTCTTTCAGAGCCTTGCTGTAATGCGGCTGCATTTATAATGGTGCCAGTCCCTTTCAGACTGGTTTCATTTAATGTATTCCGTGCCATGTCGTGGCAGACGGTATTTCCCCAAACACCCTTGTCATGCGCCACTTTCATAAGGGACAATAAGATGGGAATAGTAACATTTGGAATATGTTGCAGGATTCGAAGGTATCCTGTTTGTTCCTGACGGAAACTTGGTTGTCTGACTCTTCTGCCCCCGATTTGGCAAACGCCGTACCCTCCGCTTACAATATATTTAGGAAAGATAGGCCTTCTGGCAGAGGCGGTGGAGTGGCTATCATAGTAAATAAGAACATAGCATGTCGCACTTTCCCTGTAGATAATATACAGGGCAGCGAAGCCCTCGGCTTCACTCTCCAGCTCTCGTCTTCCCAGGCTTGTACAGGTATTCTTGTATACAGACCACCAGGCTCGGTGGGGCCGTTTCTAGAAGAACTGCAGGCAGCCCTATCGACTCCATGCCTTAGGTCCAATCATTGCCTTCTATTGGGTGATCTAAATATTCATATGGATAATAGTTCAGATCCGGACACTCAAAAACTGCTGGATATTAATTCCGTGCTCGGACTATTTCCTTATGTGGTAGGACCGTCTCACAATAAAGGCCACACGTTGGATCAGATTTTTTCCACTCTTCCTATCTGTGTTGACCCTTCCCTGCCAGTTTTCTGGTCAGACCATTTTCTCATTACTTTCTCCTTTCCTGCTATGGCTTCATCACGGTCCAAACCTGCTGGGTCGTTAAAGCATCTCTCTAAATCTTTCCATCTTCTTACTAGAGAGATGCTATCAAATGCTTTAACAAATTTTCCCTGTCCTACCTCTGACAATGTAGAGGATTACATTGCTCTCTTTCATAATTGGCTTGCAGATCATCTGGAGAGCTTGGTTCCGGCCAAGAAACACATTTCTGCTGATAAGAGGACATCTGCCCCATGGTTTACTCCTCATTTAAAAAAAGCACGACAAGATCTTAAGAAAGCTGAATGAGCATGGAGGCGATCTAATGATCATTCTGAGAGGCTGAATTTTAAGGCGCTGACTCGAGCCTACCATAAATTAATTTGGGCAGGTAAAAAATCCTATTTGGAATTTAGAATAAATGAGGCGGAGCATTCTTGCAAGGAAATTTTCAGGGTGGTAAAAGATTTTACCTCTCCATCTGCTTATACTCCGATCCATGCTCACTCAGAAGCTTGGCTGAAGGAATTGGCTGTCTATTTTGTACAGAAAATTACCACTATTCAAGAATCTCTCCAGTCCACTTTTCAGCAGCATAAGGTGAGTCTGGGATGTCCCTTGCCAGACCATGGTCCCTTCTTGTGTGACTTTCCCCCATTAGATCATGAGAATTCTCTTGACATCTTGGCAAGTCTTAAATCCGGATCTCCACAGGATCCTTGCCCTGCCAAGTGTCTAGCAAATATGGCACCTGTTCTAAATGACCTGGTTAATCCCATCCTGAATCTGTCGCTCTTTTTCGGGGTAGTTCCTAAGGCTTGGAAGAGCGCCATGATCCTGCCACTCATTAAAAAACCAGCACTCGACCCTTCAGTCCATGCCAATTACAGACCCATTTCCCTACTCCCTGCTCTGGCGAAAGTGACTGAGAGGTTTGTTCACAGATCTATTTCCAATTACATCGAGGAAAAAGGTCTGTTGCATAGTACTCAATCTGGTTTCCGTGCAAATTTCAGCACGGAGACTGCGCTCCTTGAAGTCACTGACGCCATCAGGGAGGAGTTGGATGTTGGAAGAAGAGTTGTACTGATTATGCTTGACCTGTCGGCGGCTTTCGACACCGTTCCCCACGCACTTCTCCTTTCCAGACTCTGGGACTTTGGTCTGCGGGGAACGGTGTGGAATTTATTTATTTATTTATTTATTTATTTATTTATGGTTTTATAGAGCGCGTAGTCACCCCGAGGGTATCCCAGCACTGAACCTCTTACTCGCAAGGGGGAATAGTCAGGAATGATGACGGCTCAGGGGAAGAGTAGAGTTTTGAGAGATTTCCTGACCCGCAGGAGGTTTGGTTCTGATCTGAGGCTCGGGGGGAGTGCGTTCCATTTTTTTCCTGTGTTGACCGAAAAGCGGCGGCCACCTATACGGGCCTTCTTAACCTTGGGGATCGTGATGAAGTTTCCATGCTCCGAGCGAAGCGCTCTCGTGGGTCTATAGGGGGTGATCCAGTTGTTTAGTACTGGGGGGCCGGTATTATGGAGTACCTTGTGGGCCAGACAGAGGGCCTTGAAAGTGACCCTTTCCCTGATAGGGAGCCAGTGCAGCTTCCTCAGTGCAGGCTTGGCAGATGTTCTGGCTGGGGTGTTCGTTAGGAGCCGGGCTGCGGCATTTTGAGCTTTTTGCAGAGTTTGGAAAGTGGATTCTGGAGAACCCAGGTAAATAGCATTGCTGTAGTCCAGCCTGGATAAAATTAGGCCTTGGATCAGCATGAGACGCGACTGGAGAGGCAGTAGAGGGATTACCTTCCTGCAAGATCTAAGTAGTCCGTAGCATATGCCGGCCGTCTTTCTTGCCTGTGTCCTGAAGGTGAGATCAGTCTCCAGCCACACTCCGAGGCTCTTGACCTCCGTCTTAGGGGTGGGAGGTTCACCCATGCAGGCAGGCCATATGTTAGGGGGGAGGTTAGTGGTGTTATGCCCTAAGAGCAGAATCTCCGTTTTGGAGCCGTTTAATTTCAGGGCAGAGCCACTCATCCACTGATGTACGTTGGAGAGGCAGTTGTGGAGATTGGAGGGCTCTAGCTTGGGGTGGGAAAGTGTCACCACCAGTTGTGTATCGTCAGCATAGCTGACGATAGTGACTCCAAAGGGGGAGACCAGTTTCTCCAGTGGGGCCTCATACACGTTAAACAACGTAGGGCTTAAGGATGAGCCCTGTGGCACGCCGCACTGGAGGGGGATGGAGGGGGAGCGGCTTTCACCTTCCCATACTTGGAAGGAGCGTCGGGCGAGGAAGGACGAGAGCCATTTCAACGCCCTGTCTTTTACCCCAATGTTATCGAGACGTTAGGTTAAGACCTGATGACTGACCGTGTCAAAGGCCGCGCTCAGGTCTAGGAGGACCACTGCCACTGATCCTCCTGTATCGATAATTTCCCTGGTTTTTTCTACTGCTGCGAGAAGGGCAGTGTCCGTGCCCTGACCTGGTCTAAAGCCTGTCTGTGAGTCATTGAGGAGTTGGTTTGACTCCAGGAAGTGTGACAGTTTTTTGTTCGCAAGTTTTTCGGCGACCTTACCTATCCAGGGGAGGAGTGAGATAGGTCTATAGTTGGAAAGGTCTGCCGGGTCTAGGGATGGTTTTTTAAGAAGCCCTTTTACGACAGCCTCCTTCCAGTTTGAAGGGACCTCTCCCTGTTCCAACGAGATGTTAATGAGGGCTGTCAATTGGGGGACTATGGTCTGAGAGATGTTTTTGACGAACCGTATGGGGACTGGGTCGCTAGGGGCTCCGCTCTTGGTTGAAGTGAGTGTAGCCCTTACTTCCTCTTCTGTAACTGGGCCAAACGACGCTAGAAAAGGCGTATCGGGTGGGGGCAGCGGCTCCTTCGCTCTCTCTATGGAGTCTGAGTTGGCGGCGGGGAGGGAGGTGAGGATTTTTTTGATCTTTTTGTCAAAGAATGTGGCCAGCTTGACGCATTTTTCCTCCGCTGCTTTGGGGTCCATGGGTTTTTGCGGGGGGTCAGGGACATGGAGGAGCTCTTTGAGGATGGAGAAGGTCTCCTTGGCTGAGCAAGAGGAGCCTTTTATTTTTTCCTCGTAGTAGGCCCTTTTGGCGTCATGTAGGGCTCGTTTATGTGCTTTCATGGAGGATTGATAAGCACTTTTCTCTTCTGTTGACTTGTTTTTCCTCCAAGTGCGTTCTGACTTTTTGCATTCTTTCTTAAGGGCATTGAGGGCGGGTGTGTACCAGGGAGCGGGGTTGATTCTTTTAACATGTTTTAAAGTACTGGTAAGTGGGATGAAACTGTCTAGGGGATGGACTAGCCAATCGGTGAATTCTCTGTCCGCGGTGTTCGGGTTCGAGGACAGAGGGCCAACGGTTTCACGTAATTTAGCTTCCCAATCCTCTGGTACTAGCTTGTGCCATCGTCTGGTTTGTATCCTTGTTTTCTGTTTGAGTGCTGGTGTCGTTTTGAGTGACCAGTGTATAAGGATCAGCATATGGTCTGTCCAAGGTAGGGTAGTGGGGTCCTGGGCATTTAGGTTTTTGATGTTGGTAAAGATAGGATCCAGGAGTTGTCCTTTCTCATGGGTGGCTTTGGGATTACAAAGATGGAGATCGGCTGTAGTGAGATCAGCAAGCAAGTTGGCTGCGGCATTGTCCGCGGGGTCCAGAAAGCGCATATTAAGGTCCCCTAGGAGGAGAAAGTTAGAGACTGAAATAGTCTTGAGTGAGATGTGGTCCATTAGAGTACTGGTGAATTCGCCTAGAGAGCCTGGCGGCCGGTACACTAACAGTCCCGAAAGGGAGATTGTTGGTGAGATCTGGATGGTGAAATAGCAGTTTTCGCAGTCTTTGACGGATCCACATTCAATTCTACATTTAAGATGGTCTTTGTAGAGTATGGCTAGGCCGCCACCTCTACCGACTGGTCTATTCAGGCAGCAAATTTGGTAGCCGGGGGTTGTTGCATTGACCATGTCGAAATCACTGTGCGGGGTCAACCATGTTTCAGTCAGAAACAATAGGTCTAACATCAAATCCTGGACGAGGATGTTAATTTCGTGGGCGTGTTTTACTAAGGATCTGCAATTCAGAAGGCCAAGCCGAAGTCCTTGATGGCGTACTGTTTCCTCGGGTTTGTTAAAGAGGATACATCCTACATAGGGGGCGTCTTCCTTGAGGATGTATTTGCACTGGGGATGTTTTTTAGGGTTCCAGGCAAGCAGTGTATCTTGGGTGTAGGAGATGCGTTTTCGCAAATTGGGCATAGTGGCTAGGCCTGAGGCCGTCTGGGCCCGGACGGGCCCAGACGGGCTTGCCTTTGGCGCGCCTTCGGCGCGCTGACGGCGCGCACGCTGCGCCCGTCCGCTGCGCGTCCGGTGATTGCACATCTTTTTGAGGGTGGAAAAGGGGCGGATGGGCGTGGCCTAGGGTAGGCGTGGCCTCGATTCCTCGCCGTCAATGGCGGCAGGATAGTTTGCTTTTTGAAATTGTTTGTTGCAGCGAAGATCGCTGTTTTTAGGCGTTTCTATAGCCCGTTCCGGTGGAGCCAGGCAGGTAAGTGCAATTTAAAAAACAAATATTAACAGAATTAGTGACACAAGAAATACGATTTAAAAAGAGGTGGTCTCCCGGCTTCCGCCTCAGGAGTTAAGCAAGGTTCTGGTATCGTGGCGCTGTCGGCAGCGTTTTATACTGTGTTTGGGCGGGTGGGCATGGCCTAGGGTAGGCGTGGCCTCGATTCCTCGGCGTCAATGGCGGCAGGATAGTTTGCTTTTTGAAATTGTTTGTTGCAGCGAAGATCGCTGTTTTTAGGCGTTTCTATAGCCCGTTCGGGTGGAGCCAGGCAGGTAGGTGCAATTTAAAAAACAAATATTCACAGAATTAGTGACACAAGAAATACGATTTAAAAAGAGGTGGTCTCCCGGCTTCCGCCTCAGGAGTTAAGCAAGGTTCTGGTATCGTGGCGCTGTCTGCAGCGTTTTATACTGTGTTTGGGCGGGTGGGCGTGGCCTAGGGTAGGCGTGGCCTCGATTCCTCGCCGTCAATGGCGGCAGGATAGTTTGCTTTTTGAAATTGTTTGTTGCAGCGAAGATCGCTGTTTTTAGGCGTTTCTATAGCCCGTTCCGGTGGAGCCAGGCAGATAGGTGCAATTTAAAAAACAAATATTCACAGAATTAGTGACACAAGAAATACGATTTAAAAAGAGGTGGTCTCCCGGCTTCCGCCTCAGGAGTTAAGCAAGGTTCTGGTATCGTGGCGCTGTCGGCAGCGTTTTATACTGTGTTTGGGCGGGTGGGCGTGGCCTAGGGTAGGCGTGGCCTCGATTCCTCGCCGTCAATGGCGGCAGGATAGTTTGCTTTTTGAAATTGTTTGTTGCAGCGAAGATCGCTGTTTTTAGGCGTTTCTATAGCCCGTTCCGGTGGAGCCAGGCAGGTAGGTGCAATTTAAAAAACAAATATTCACAGAATTAGTGACACAAGAAATACGATTTAAAAAGAGGTGGTCTCCCGGCTTCCGCCTCAGGAGTTAAGCAAGCTTCTGGTATCGTGGCGCTGTCGGCAGCGTTTTATACTGTGTTTGGGCGGGTGGGCGTGGCCTAGGGTAGGCGTGGCCTCAATTCCTCGCCGTCAATGGCGGCAGGATAGTTTGCTTTTTGAAATTGTTTGTTGCAGCAAAGATCGCTGTTTTTAGGCGTTTCTATAGCCCGTTCCGGTGGAGCCAGGCAGGTAGGTGCAATTTAAAAAACAAATATTCACAGAATTGGCTTAAATCCTTCTTAGCCGACCGCCGACAGACAATCTGGGTGCCTCCCTACTCCGCCGAGATGTCACCGCTAGAAGTGGGGTTTCCCCAAGGTTCCATCTTGAGCCCCCTCCTTTTTAACCTCTTTATGGCCCCCCTGGCGGTGAGGGCGGAGTCTTTCGGCGCCCGGATTGTCACCAATGCTGACGACACCCAGCTCCTCTTTGTAAGCAACAAGGATGGCCTGTTTGACGATGCTCAGGTTACGGGCTGTTTGAGCGCGGTTTTTGAGTGGTTTGGACGTCATGGACTGAAGTGCAACTCCGACAAGTCGGAGTTGCTCTTCTTTGGTTGTACCTCTGAGCCTGATTGGAAACCCTGGTGGCCGCAGGATATGTTCCCTCCCACTAGCTCATCCTTGAAGGCCAAAAATTTGGGAGTTATTATTGACAGTGATTTATCTTTCGGACCGCATATTTCATCTCTTACTGGGAAATGTTTCGGCATCCTTCGGATGCTTCGTAAATTTCTCCCTTTAGTGTCCATCCAGCACAGGAAAATCATTGTCCAGGCACTGGTCGGCTCTAGGCTGGATTATGCGAATGTTTTGTTTCTGGGACTCCCCAAATATCTGGTTAGGCGTCTACAAATCGCCCAGAATTCCGCGGCCCGAGCCATCTTTGGTCTTCCAAGAAAAGCCAGAGCCACTGATCTTCTCTCAACCCTACACTGGCTACCTATTGCTAAAAGGATTTTGTTTAAAACTTTGACCACGACTTTTAAGGCCCTACATGGTATAGGCCCTAAATATATCTCCAAACGATTGTCCTGGTATCACCCCTCCAGATCTCTCAGATCTTCGTCCCTATCTTAAATGAGTGTTCCCATTATCAAGCGCGCTAGAGCAGGAGGACGGTCCTTTCGCTACTTAGCTCCTCATGCTTGGAATGACCTCCCAATTTCTTTGAGACAGGCCTCTAGCCTTCTGTCCTTCCGAAAGGCCCTTAAGACATGGCTTTTCCCTTAATTTGGTGTTGCTTCCTGTATATGCGTGTCCTCTCAGTGTTATGTTCTCCCTTCTTCGGTTGGGTTTCCTTCGATAAAGCACCGGGATACTCCCTGGAGTGGCCGTGCGCTATAGAAGTATAATAATAACATAGCATAACATAACATAACATAACATAACATAACATAACATAACGTAACTAAACTTGACCTTTCACAGAGCGGTACGGAGCTTTAACTGTGTACGACACGCTCAAAAAGATGTTCTGCACTAAAAAGTCAATTTGGATGACTGGGCAGCACGGAGACAACCCCAGCTTTGCAGCAGAAGATGAGCAATGTAACGGGAGACCAATTGTTCATCCTAGCAGAGGTGCACTTTCTCCCTTGCAGGTATGCATCCCACCATGGATGCAGACCTTGAAGTTTACACTGCAGCGTGACTGAACGACCGGAGACCACTGCACCGGCACCACTCCCAACAATTCACACGGTTGGGGAAAAAGAACATCCCTGGGTTCGTCGCTACAGCCACTGCCTTACACGTCCAACTAACCTCATATCAGGTCAAAAAACATTTTTTCTGCAATTTCGGAAACGCTGATGTTCTGTCACGATCACAATTCGCAGTTTTTTTTTCTTTTTAGCAATTAGCAGTTGATTTTTTGTCTTTTTAGGAAAACAAATGGAGCCGCTTTGGCTGGTCACTAACAAACCTTGCTTTTCTCCTTCTGCTGAATGATAGCAGTTGCTGCATGCATGCATTGTTTGAATCCTCCATTGAAGCCATCCACGGCCCACTACTTCAGGGATGTCCCCCAACCATGACGTTGGTATTGACAGAGGGAAACAGAAGCTAAACACAGAAGAAGGACAAGGATGCATGCCTTCCACTGTACGTGAGCACCAATGGAACATAAAAGGAAACAACCGTTGTTAGGCTGGAATGTCCATACAGTAGGAGGGGCCATCACACGCTGAACAGTGTGATGGCCAAACAAAAATGTTCTTCGAGTAAAGTCGCCAGTGAGGTAGTTAAGCCCACAAAGGAGGGACATTTTCACAAATGCACCAATAGCAAGTAGGTATTTGTAATTATTATTATTATTATTATTAATGGACATTTATTAAGCGCCTGGTTACGCCACTGGCGTACAGACATAACAGACATAACAGCCAATGGCAATTGGTGAGTTTTCCAGAGCCCATAGAAGAGGATAAAACAGTTCAAGGCTCGACGTAATAAAACGGAATACAATCCAGGTGAGGAATTTTTTCAATTTCTTTAGGAGACACAGCTTGTTAGACCTGTCAGCCTTAGGGTGGTCTTCCTCCTGAACCTTTTGCCTTCTTCCTCCATTTTTACTGACCTTGTTTTGTCGGAGCTAGGACTCTGCACACTTTACCACTGCTAACCATGGCTGGAATGCATGTGCTCACTTTTTAAAATATGGTAACATTGCCTTATCGGGAGGGGAACACGCCGATGCACTGCATAAGGACCGTAGTCTTATTCATTAAACATGTTCATCAAAAGTCTAAATGTTTGATTTCCAAATGTTTTTATTCTTCACGTGGTGAATATTCAATCATATTCTTATGCATGATGATATTATAAATCAAAAACATGTCAATACGCATTCAATAATCCAATCATTGTAATCCACAACAGAAGATTCCCGATGCATTTCGGGCAACAGCCCTTTTTCAAGGGAAATGCTCTACAAAAAGAAACAAACGTAACCAGAATCAATAATCTGTGGGAGGTTAAATAAGTACGATCGAATGCATGCGTGCATTAGCCGCATTTAAAGTGCCTAGACAGGGAGTCACGGTAACTACAAACTAAGTGAAACATAACACAAGATTCCACCTCAGTGCATGACAATTTCCACTGTAGTGAAGAGAAAAGTAACCAAAAGCGGTGCGCGCCAGCAAGAGGTTGGGTAAATCGCCAACAGTGATAGAGAGCGATGATAATCACATTACCTAACCCGAATAAGGGTGTGAAAAAACATAAACGTGTTCAAGTGCACAGCAGCGAACTTACATGGAGAGGTTAACAAGGTGCCTCGCGGCGTGCCAGCGGGGTAATGATGCAGGTAATGGGAGTTCAAACACGAGTATAACTGTGGTGCTAGACATAAAGGAAGGACTCAAAAAGTGAAGTTAATAAACATGATAGAGGGACCACCGTGGTGAATAATAGGTCGCCATATTGGAACGGACAAAAAAACATTGTGCCCTCACTGTTTGGCCAGACAGTGTCTACCCGATTGCACGCTACAATCCATCACAATCAGTCAAATTTGGTTTACCCACGCTGTGCGAGTTCCTATTTGTTCGAACCCCTTTTTCTGGTTTGTTTTTTTGCACTTTTTTTGACACATAATTCTGTTTTTTAACTGTCACGTCCTCTGGCTAGGGTGGGCCTTAGCGCGCCTACACCACCGAGGTACACAATTACATGGTCCTGACGAATGCCCAGTAATATCCAAACACTTAAAGGGCAGAAACATGTTGACCCCGTTGTAATTTAAAAGGGGAAAACACCCAACACATTAGTTGGTATATTTCCCTGCACATACCTTTTAACCAATACCCAGCTAACCACGGAATAAAGTTTTTTGTTTGGTAAAGCTGCCTGTTATTTTTTAAACTCACTTTTTTCATACACTTTGTCACAAAAAAATCCCGCTCCGCAGTAACCTGGCGTTGCAGCACACCAGGGAGGCATTCGGCTTCTCCTGGTGGAAGCATGTCACCACCCAGGGTGGTGAGTGAGGGCTTCTAAGAAATCCCTGAGAAATTCCCACTCAGGTTGATTTGATTTTCTTTTCTTCTCTGTGCTGGACACTACTATCCCTGTGTGGGCACTCTTCTGTTGATTGTAACTATTACCTGGGGAACCGAGAGTGCCACTTCCTTCTCTCTCAAGTTGTTGTTATTATTACTGTGCCAGGAAGACATACTTCTGTTCTGTTGCAAGGGCTACCACTCTGCTGGACTGCTGCCCTGCTGTGCTCACCTGCTGCCTGTTGCCCTCTTGCCTGTGTGAGAAGGACTGAACCTGTCTCTCTTCAACCCAGGACCCAAAGTGACTCCAAGTGCTGACTTGCGCCTCAGGGACAGAAGGCTCCAGCAGCCTTAAACACAATATCTGGACTCTGCCTTCTGTGAGTCTACCCTCCTGCTAGTTCTGTACATCTGGAAGGGGTCCTAAGGTTCTCTTCCAACCTGGTACAGCTCAGAGCAGAACCTCATTACATCGATATCCATCACCGCTTCAGAAGCGCCGCTGCGCAATGCATGCTCAGGAGAAGCCCTTGCATCCCCCATCAACAGCACTTTCAGTGACCACACTGGACTCCGCAACGCTGCTTTGCAGCTCCTTGGAACCGGCACATTACAGTGACTGTGCGACACATCCTCAACATCGGACTTGCATTCACAAGCTCACATGAACAGGATTCTCAGTGATAACGCAGAACCTGGCACCGCAGCCTCACTGCATCTCGGAACTGACACATCGCAACAGGTCCACTGCGCATTTTTGACTTAAGGTACTATGTTCAGCGATCTTAACTGGGCCCCTGTAGCTGGACCACACTCCATCGAAGTTGGCCTGAACTTGTAAATTTGTTCCGGTCCGATGCGACCAAAAATTCACAGTTGGCTCTTTGTGCTTTATGGCACTATTTTTACTGACATTTTTAAAGTTGAATATCTATTGGTTGGATTTTTTGTCATTTTGGTCTTGTATTATTTATTTAAAATTACTCTATATTTCTTGTTTGATGTGGGCTCCTTTTGTGGTGTGTTTTCAATGCATTATTATTTGAAGTGCTACACAAATACTTTACATATTGTCTCTGAGTTAAGCCTGACTGCTCTGTGCCAAGCTACCTGAGGCTGAGTGCAGGTCAATTTAGGGTTTGCTTGTGAATTTACCCTGAGAAGAATTGTGGTTGTTGCTTAAGAAGGGTTTTATCTCCCTCAATCCCAACTTCTTATACCTCTTCTACCAGATTACCTTGTTTTTCTTGGAGATGTGTTCTTTGTGGGTGAGGGCAGGGCCAAGGGTGAATCTGAATGACTTGGTATTTGGTGAAATATGGGGTTGAAATTTGTCCAGGCTTTTGTTGGTGAGGCAGGTTTGGACTAGTTGTCGCTTACTGTTCCTTGTCATGAACAGGACATTTGTTGTGGTGTGGTTGAGCTTCATTAAGTTGAAGGACATTCAGTCTGGATAAGATGCAGCAATAATTGAGGTGTAGGATTTCTGAAGCAACAAACACTTCAAAATATTGTTGTATGTCATTTGTGTTCTAGTGAATTACTTTGCTATTGTTAGTAACTAGGGTCATAGGTGGCTATCATTTAGGGTTTTGAGGCTGTGAGGTTTGCAAATGCAGGAGTTTGAAGGATGAAAATTGTCGGATGTAGTGCAGGGGTATGATTTGTGGAGGAGAAGCAAGTTTGTTGTTGTTGCATTACTGTCTGATCATCTGAAGAAGATGATGATGGCAAGGCATGTGTCCTTAGAGTATGGGATATGAAGGCTGTAGATATCAATCAATCAATCAATCATGAATAGTGTTTTTCTTCTGTTGGCAGCTTCATTGATGTTTCTGGTGTCATACCTGGCTTTAGTTTTCATGTTGTGCAGGATGAATTCAGTAGTATGAGGTTATTAAGGTGAAAGGGTCGTTTTTTATTACATTTTCTTTCCTGTCTGCATATCAAGCTTTTGTTGCCAGTGAGGTCTTTCAGGTACTGAACAGATTCTGGCAGTTAGGGGACCAGGCGTTGAACCACCGGGAGTAATCACAGTTAAAAGAGAACAGTTGCCCAGCTTTACAGACTAGCTGCCAATTGGTCGAACATTAGAACCATTTACACATAGTCAAGAGGCAACAAATCAGGTAGTTCAACAAAGAGTTACAAAATGAGCCATTATAAGCAAAACAGGTAAATCCCCTGCTTGTGTGTATTCTTTTATTTTCACTTTTCTGCACAAATATGGAATACAACACAGCCAACTTGTTTCGCCCACATGAGGCTTCTTCGGGGCTGCAAACATGTAAAAAACACCAATATTAATACATAAAAATATCTAACAACTATGTTTTTAAACCAACCCCAGTCTACAGCATTCCAATGTGCGTGTATAGCTGTTACTCAACCATTCATTAAAAGGCAGAGACTCTCTAAACATTGAAACATGAGAAAATTGCAGAAGTTACGTCTGAACACTTATACTTTTGCCAATAAGTTGATTAATGAGAAACAGGCACAGTGGAGAGAGTGTGATTTGCTATCAGATCAGAATGTCAGTGCTTGAAAATCGATTTCCCCTAGATGCACTTGTCTGTATCATTTACCTAATTTACATAAAAAGGACGATTCCCTCCAGGATGTCCGATTATCTCGAGAATAGGCTTTCTGAGTTTCAGAAAGATGTCTTTCATTTTTCATGCTTGAGCTGTCTGGGGCATTAAAGTCTCCGAGGATGATGGCATGGGATCATAAAGAGGTCTAAGAATTCATCAGTCTGTATATTTATTACAGAGATGAAAGATTGAAATTTTCGTTTTAGATTATAATGCTTGGATATAATGTACTAGTCATAAGTGGGTTCTGTGTGCCAAGCATAAAGGGAGACTGTCAACTTCACCCATACCGTAGACATGTAATACAGGCAAGAAAAGGTGGGTTCTCCGAGTGTGACTTAAGAATGTAGTATTTGCGTAGCATTCACCTTGCACAAATGTAGTGCATATGCATAGGATTCAATACCATTGACGCAGTGATAAGCATGTTTTAAGTTCACATGTATTAGCCATCAGGTAGTGGCAAATTTGAGGGATTTCCTACAGATAAAGTAGAGGATATGGTCTGGGCATTCAAAGCTGTCTTGTATGCTTGACCTGTTAAGATGAGGCAGTGTTCCCAGCTCTACTGGGAACTAGAAAAATCACCTATTACCATCTGGAGCAAGAATAGAGAAGACCGAGTACCAACCGCGGCTCGAGAGTATCCCTAAGCAATGTCTAGAGTCTTTTGATTATTAATGTAATGTAAAAGGCACTTCTAAAGCTCAACTGTTACTCTGAAGAGTGTCCTGGTGCTCTGCACTGTAAGTCGAGAAACAAAGCGATCCAAGAGAACCGAATCAGTTATTCGAAAAAAGCCAGGTTTTCAGCTTCTTCCAGAACAGAAGGATGGATGTGATGCATCGTGATTCTAGAGTGATTTATTCCATAGAGACAGTCCCATAAAAGAGAAGGACCTGACCCATATTCTAGACCTATGAATCCAGGAAATTTTGCCCAGAAAGAGATTGTCTGAGCGCAGGCATCTGGAGGGAGCTTAAGAACGAATTCTCGCTCTCATTTAGAGTGCTCCTGGCTGATGCAGAGCTCTGTGCACTTTCAATTAGTGCAAGAAATTATCAAAAGACCGTATTCTTATACTTTATCCATATGGGAGTATCTGTGGGTGGTGTGAAAGGATGAAAACTCTCAAACTGTGCCTGATAACTTTTGTAATGTAGGGACTTATGTAATCATGTGAAGTCATAAGTCAAGTATGCCACCAATCATGTTCTTGCAGTTGTCATTAGTGATGTCATGAGCAGTGCATGACAGGCGTGAGTTATGATTAACCAAGCTAACCATACCTCAGTAGGTATTAAGTTTTGCTTTCTAAACATAATATCACTTGAAATGGGTGCCGACCCTGAACATCGATCCTGGATTATCAACGGAACACAATATCGAGTACAAAACATTAAAAAATATATATATTAACAGGTAAGTATAGATTTTTATAGTTAACTACACATATATTTGAATCAGTGGTACATATAGCTTCAAGGTATGTAGATGTGGAGTTTGGGATATAAAATCGATACTTTCCTATATGCAATTTTGTTCCTTTATATTCTATCTTCAGTATTCTTATACCACAATATCCGGGGGTTGATGTTCAGCAATACAATCCTTTGAATATGTTCATGTATAAGTACTGTTTTTTCTTTTGTTTCTTTTAACAAACAAAGGCTAGTTTAATCTGAGTAAAGGTAATAGCTACTTCAGTTCAGCAAAGTTTTAAATGATATACTGCAGCACACCCACCTCTGCAAAATGTTTGTCAAGGCAACTGGATATATGTGGCTAAGTCATGCAGACAGCTCTTACCCCACCAACTCAGCTGTGCAAGGCCTTTAGCCATGTGTGGAGACCTGTGGGCACAAAGTCATTCATATGGTCAGACCCTGCACCCACCCCTCACCATACCCAAATCAACTGCACACAGCCTTCAGCCATCTGCAGTGTTTGCCCCATACCTGGTGTTACATCATGTGTGGAAGCTACACATACAATATGGTTTTGCCCAGAAGAATTTTGCTGGGTCATGGCCGATTGCTCATGTGTGGTGTGTGTGCTCCTAGTAACCGGGCAACCATTAAAGTAATGTGTGGTGTGTGTGCTCCTAGTAACAGGGCAACCATTAAAGTAATGGGGTAACCCATAAGGTGCTGGTCCTGGGTATCAGTCAATATTAAACAACAATGGTCCAAGACCTCTATATTTCCAATCAAATTGAATTGATCAATCAAAATTCACAAGTAAGGAGCATGTACGCATTGATCAGCTCCACTCAATTTCTGGATCCATCCAATGTGGGAATTATCACCACCTTGACTCCTAGAAGGGATCATCCTAAAGATCCCTGTTTGCCCCGTATATTATGTCCTGAAGAAGACTCACATGGCCCAGGCATAACTAACCGCAAGGCCCTAAGACGAGTCGAAACGTCGACACCTTACTAAACCTGGACCACCTATTTTTATTCTCTCTACGATTATGTGCATATATTAATAATTTTGTCATAAATCAAGAAAGAGAGATTCTTTGTTTATTAATTAAGTGGCTAGGTCATGCAGATCGGTGATTTGTAGGTCCGATACTGTCTTCCAAAAATTATTTGAATTATATGTCACCTTTTTTGATTTTTCCTTCTCCTTCTTCTTCAATCACTTCACATTTTCTTGGCACCCTTTGCTATGCTGCAGGCTCTATTCGGGGCAATATATATTTTGTACTGACGTGCAAATTGAATTTTGAATTTTATACTCTTGGTTTGAGATTGAGACAATAGATTAAAATACTGTATTGTTTCTGGAAATGGATGCTGTTGCCTTATTTATGTGTTTATCATAAATTGAGTGGAGCTGATCAATGTGTACATGCTCCTTACTTGTGAATTTTGATTGATCAATCCTAGTAACAGGGCAGCATGCACTATTAGCATGTTACCCACAGTCTGCAGTGCACAGAGACTAATTTGGTATGAATTGTGCAACAGGTAAATACCAAACCTCCTGCAATCAGTTTTTACAGGATGTGCAATTTGCACCCAAGAGGTCAGACAATTTGTGGGCCTACTGTGATCAGGGCCACCATGTTTGCTAATATGTACAATTTTCCTGTGACATGCTTCTTATGCCCCTTAGGTCAGGATTTCTATTTCTACATTGTGGCTAAAAAGGGGTGATTTCTCTGATACACTCCGATCTAAATAGACACTCGTTTTTTGAGATCCTGTAAACACCTTGGGTAGTGTTTTTAAAATTCCTAAGAATAACCAGTGAATAAAGTAATTTCATAATGTTTATTTGGATATGCATCCTTGATTTTGTTTTTCCAACTCACCCATGGGCATCACACTTGCATCATCATTTTATTTAATTATGTATGTATAGACCTCCTTAAGCGATATTCTAGCTGTGATACACAGAAGACCATACACATAGGCGATCATTATGAGTGACCTGCAGCAATCCGAGTTATTTCTCCTTCTTTACTCCTGGATTTGCTGTGACCAGGGACCTGGGTAATGTTGGAAACGGGAAATAGTGAGGATTATGAATTTTTAAAGGAATAACATCCAGAAATTGTAGTGGTCATACAAATGTCTTCTCCCAGGCATTCCACCCGCAGACTTTTACTGCATGAAGCTGGTGAAATCTCCAGGTGCAATACATTTTACCAGCAGTGGGTTTTTGAGCTTTTAATTCCATAATGAGTGCCATAGTTGGGGAAACCGTTTACATTCATATACGTAGTGGTAGAGAGGGCTATCTTCACGTGCAGCCAGTGGGGAAAGACAAACTAGGGGTTTGTTGTAAACATCAATGTTCAGTATATGAAATTCAGATCTGAGTTTGAAACATGAGAATGCTCCTATTTTGTTGTTTTCCTTTACACATCTCTTGATTCCAAGTCGGATGATATCAAGAATTCCCAACTTTCTGCATCTTGAGGGTCTTTATCATTTGCTGATACTTACATTTTAGTAGTACCAAAAACGAACAAGAAAAGAACTGGAGCTGTGCCTTATCGGTCCTTAAGGCCAGAATTGGAGACAGTGTAGTGCTGCAGTCTAGATTAACTTGTGTTCACGTGTAAGACTGACGCTCTATATCCTTTCACAACGCACTAGTCTCTACTCGTTTTGGCTTTGGCCATTGTCAAATATTCAAGAACGCTCACTGTCAATGGAACAAGTAGGGTGATAGGTGTAAAAAATAAAAATATTTAAAAAACGTATTAACATAATAGATGAATACTATTCAGATGGGCAGAGGTGAACAACATCATCTCACCCTTTCAGGCAGGTTTCAGGGCATGCACAGGCACGGTTGATCAAGCTTTTAGGTTGCTACTCCTTCATTGGAAGGTGGTCACCATTGGCAAAGGCGGTCTTTATTTGGCATTTATTGACTTAAAGACCGCCTTTGACTTGGTCCCCCATGAACACCTTTGGCTGATATTGGTGGAGATGGTGATTACTCTACCAATCCTAAATCTTCTGGCACGCATGCATGATGGAACCTATGCCCGCATTAGATGGGGATCTCAAGAGCAGAAAATTGACAAAATACCTGTGAATCGAGGGGTACGTCAGGGCTGCGTGTTAGCCCCAACACTCTTCACGCTATTTGTGAATGGTGTGTTCTCCTTTCTGCTCGAAATAAATGCTGATGCCCCGGTCTTGGCGGGTGACAAAGTGCCCACCCTCCTGTTTGCTGACAACACGCTGTCGGTTTCAAAAACCCCCGTGGGTCTGCAAAGGCTGCTGGATCGTTTCTGTCTGTTTTGTGAGCGGAGGGGCCTGGTCATAAATACCTCAAAAACCAAACTCCTTTACTTTAACCCAAGTAAGGCTTCCAGATCCACCCTCTCCTTAGATGGGGTGCCACTGGAACGCGTAAACAAATTTGATTACCTGGGTATTAGAATCTCACATAATTTAAAGTGGCAACCTCACATAGATAAAATGGTATTAAATCACAAAAGGGTAGTCGGAGCATTAGGGCGAGAACATCGCACATCCATTTCTAAGCCCATCGCTCCTGCCTTGGATATTTATGCTGCAAAATCTGTAGGCTGCGCCCTTTACGGCACAGAGCTGTGGGGCTTTGATTGTGTTGACGCCCTGACCACCTCTGAGAATAAGTTTTTAGGGAGCTGACATCGCTACCAAGGGGTACCCCCATCAAACCATTAATGAGCGATTTGGGTCGCCGTTCCATTAAGGATTTAGCTAGGTTACGTCCTCTTCTATACTGGGCCAGGTTATGGCGGACCCCCGAGCTCTCAAAGTATTTAGATGGCTTGAAATAAGTTATGAACCTTTATGGTGCTCACAAAATTAGCTGGATTCGCAATATAAAGAAGCTCTTGCTTGAATCTGGCATGCCAATCGATTGGGAGCCTGAGGTTTCTCTATCCAAGGATGAAACTAAACGAGCCTACTGGAAGTGGGTTGATGAAAAAGAATTAAGGGACCCAAACCAAGGCAGGCTGACTGAGGCGTTCATGCAGCATAAAGTAAAGCCTCGTTTGGAGCCCTACCTGGATTTCATTAAGAAACCAAGAGACAGATCCCTATTTAAACAGTTTAGGTTGGGAAACCTCCCCCTCCGTGATTATACGTGTAAGTGGAAGCCCCCGCATCAAACCCCAACTGACTGCCCAATCTGTGAAGGTGTCACTGAAAACATCCCTCATGTCTTTTTTGTATGCCCAGACTATGCAAAACCCAGACAGAAATGGCTAAAACCAGTGTATTTACTGCTTGGAACTAGGGATCATTCCTCTGCACTCAGAATACTTAAGGCTGACACTAGTACAACCTTAGTGTGTGGGGTGGCCAAATTTCTAAGCTGGGCTTGGCTGATTAGATTGAAGGCTACTAGATGACCATAGTATTAGTTGGATTTTTTTTTCAAATATAACTCACAAAGCTGCTAATGTTTAATATCTTTTTAAACTATTTATTGAAATATGAATGGTTTTATTGTAATGTACTTTTAAAAAAATGTAATGTATATGAATTGTGGTTTTATATTTCTAAGTGCTTTTATGATATTCTGTATATCCAAATAAAGCTTTGATGATGATGATGCTGATAATGATGACTATTCAGATGTAATTTGTCCGATGCACACGTTTACTGCCACATAAATAAGGTAGGCATAGTTTCTGCTTTGCAAATCAAATGCATACATGTTCTGTCGACATACCAGAGTCGCACAGCTTCTGCTCCATGAGAGATTCTTGCAGCTTGTCTCCCGTTCATCAGATGCACATCTTTTGTGATACTCATCACAAGCATATCCTGTTACATACTTGGTGCATACATGGGTCTACCTCTGCCCATCAGGTGTCCTTCATCTGCATACTTGAGAGGAACACAGCTACTGAGAAACACGTTGGGGTAACTGCTTCTGCTTCATACAAGTGATTTATGGAGCTTCGAATCCACATCCTGTGGTCTTATCCACTGTGCCAGAAGTTTATGGCGCATGCACCACACATGGCATGTATTCTATTGCAGCACTTATATAGTGCGCCCTAACCCTATGTAGGGTGCATAATTGCTTGTGTACTACTCAAACCCAACATATTATTTCCATACTGGAGAGCCAAACAGGTCTCTTCCTAAAGATGAACACAAATCTGGTCCGCCACACATCAGACCCACATGTCTACTGATCCCGTACGCAGATGCAAACAGACTTTACCTCACTCTGGTGATGTACATAATGTTTCCCCATACATGAAACTCACAGCACTTGCCTAAAAGAAATTAGATGGACAGAGCTGACAACCCTAGTCTTTAAAGACACACAACATGTGTTTAACACAAGTGTCACACACAACCCCTACTGTGCTTGCTGAATGTACAGCCCCTTTTCTGTACACGTCTACAAAGCTCTTTCCTCATACTTGAGCCTCATAAACAATATCTGCCGCAGAACGTAGGTCCTTTTTACAGTCCCTGCTCCACACAGTTTCTCTTCACAGTTCCTGCTCCACACAGCAGTTGGACTTGTCTTCTGCTTGATACATACAGGAAAGGCATACAACTGCTCCACAGATGTGAGGCACATATCTCACGTCTCACGCTTTACATCCTGGAACAACCAACGAGCTGTGCCGCGGAATAGGAAACTTTATTTGCACTGCCATAAATAAAATGTTGTAGCAACTACTATGTAAAATGTTGTCTATTTGTTCCGTTTTTAAAACTCAAGTGATGTAACCACTTTGATTCTATTTTTTTACGGATAGTACAGAGGTGGTGTCATGTATAAACTAAGAAATCCATTACACATATATAACTATGTCTTGTTTTGAAGCTACTATGACAAAGTTAAAAACGGCATTATCGACTTTCGCAAGCAGAGCTCCCGATGAAATAATTTTGGATTCGTTTGCTGAAGAAAGTGTGTAGAAATATTGTAACTGTTGATGTATTCTCGATTGATTCGCTGCTTATCTCACAATTGCCTTTTTATTGACGTCAGTCTGTTCAAGGGACCGGCTTGGCTTTCATTGCCTTTACGGAAGCAATGACGCACTTCCCAGCATCTCCTTTTTGGTCGGTGATGTTTTTCTTGATGTTGGTGAATCTGGGGCTCGGCAGTATGTTTGGAACAATAGAGGGGATCACAACACCCATTGTGGACACTTTCAAAGTGCGCAAGGAATTTCTTACCGGTGAGTTCTTTTCATCTTTTCAAGTATGCTTTCTGGTACTTTTGTGTTTATTATTATTTGTCGTGGGTGGTAAATGAGTAAAACGACAAAGGCAAGCAGGTGCAAGGGAAACATTTCAATGAGGAAACAAATAAACCCTCTCAAAAACCAGTCGAGATGGAGAGTTACGAAAAATATGAAGGAAGCTGCTTTAAGCAAGTCCATGGTAATGGTAAGTGTTGTGTTGGGGGCCCTGGGCCTCCATCCTGGAAGGACTGACACAGACACAGTCAGCTACATAGTACAACTGGCCCAGAGCACATGCGCTCGGCCACTTTTATTTAAGCTGTGTCACCTGACCAGTGACATCAGTGGTGGGTGGGTGTTTAGTGTAGGGCATACAAAACAACTAGACTGCAGACTGTGACTCTGGGTCACTACATCCCTCCCAAACTTTGGGGAAAATTGAAAAGAAAAGAAGGTCCAACCTGTGGGAGGAAAGTGCAGTTCGCAAACCCCACGACAGAGTTCAATCTGTGGGAAAGAAAATGTACATACAATATAATACTGGACTCTATAGTTTGAAGTGAGTCTCTTTGGTGGATTGCAGGTCGCAGATGGTGTAGTTACTGCATCCAGGACTCATGAGTCACTGTGGCATGGTTTGCCGTTGTTTGGCGGGTCCTATCTTCTGTCTGCGCCGCCTGGACGTTGTCCTTTGCCTTGTCTTTGTTTCATACCACTGGTGGCAGTTGGTGGCTAGATAGAAGGGTGACGTGATCCGAGTGTTGTTTGTCTTCTCGATTCTCCTCTTCAGTCCTGGTCCTTGGTGATGTCTCGGGGCAGGCTTCAAAGTATTTCTGGGCAGATGAAAAGAGTAGGTGCATACATCCCTCTCACTAGGATGCCCCTCTCGCCGGTATTCCTCTCTCACAAGATGTCCGGGAGGACCTCTTTGCCAGGTTTTCACTGGACTGGTGTTTTCGTTCATGTTGCTCCACCATAGCCTTCGGGCCGTGAGCGGGACGCTCCACGATCTTCACCGTTGTGTCCTAGTTCCACCTGAAGGTTACGCTGTTGACTCTTTTCTTGCACGCAAAGCTTTCCTCTCAGTGGGTCTTGCAGACGCACCGTTGTGGATCTGTCTCTCTTGCGGGACTTGCTGCCACCAGAGTCCCTTGAGGCCTTTGCTTCTTGGGCTGCCACGGGTTGGTGTGGAGTGGTCAGTTCCTCAGCCGGATGTGTGAGCACTCTCGCCATCCAATCATCCGCTCAACCCCAAAGGTAGATTATTGTCAACAGTCCAAACTTGCCCTCTTCTGCGATTGCCACATTGATGGATGGCTTGTAGGTGGACATCTTTGACTTGTGCCGCCGGTGTTCCTGCCAGGCCTTGTTCTCCGCTGCACTCCGGTGTTCTGGTGCATGTCCCCATCTTCTTCTGATGGGTGTGTGAGTTGACTGGTCACACCTCTTCTCTTCTCGTGTTCTTCTAGTGGCACCGTGGCACTCAGAATCAGAATCAGAAAGTACTTTATTCGATTAAATCAATAATCATAAAAGCAACAACATGAAAATTACAGTTTACACAAGTCAATTTAAAAATAACAAATCCCTTATATTACATTAGCACCAATGCTTAAAAAAACTTGAAAGTACAGCAACGGTAAAAACTGTGTCCATTCTCTGACATTCTATAAAAGCTAAACGACATCTGTTAAAATTCATATTTTTAAGAAAGGGGATTATACATTTTCACGAGGCATAGAATAAAATTTACAAAAAAATAAAATATGAATATCTGATTGGAGTGAGGAATCATCACACGGGCAGGTAGGCAAATTTCGCGACCATGAATTCATTTCAGGGAATGACAAGAGTCTAAAGAGAATATTTAGTCTAAAACGGGTCAAGAGGAATCGATCATAGTTCGACATCATCAAGGTTAAGTAGGGCTGTACTTTTACACCAGATAATGCTAAGTTATACGAGGTAACTGTCTGTTTACTCATTTCCACTCGTCTTCTCTTATCATCAAGGTATTCCAAACTCAGTTTTTTCAACAGTTTTCTGGAGATGTTTCCCATTGATGGAGGATCCTCATAGTATTCACGGCAACCAATTTCAATCATGAAATGTTTGATGTAATTTAGCCAATCAACACTACCCACATTATCCATATTTAGTATATCCTGTAGTACAGCCCGATTGACTACACATTCATTTGTAGTCCATACCCTGTGCCACAGAAGGATGGGCTGTATTCTAATTAGATCTGAGATATAGGGTAAACCCAGTTCAGTATGACAAATATATGTCGAGACACTCTGTGGTACTGCAAGGATATCCCTTAGAAATTTGTTTTCAGTTAATTGTAATGATTCTATATTAGAAAAACCCCAAAGTCCCGCACCATACAGTGCAACCGAGGTACATGTAGCATTATATATAACCAAGATTTCTCTAATTGGTTTATGACCCAGCTTTTTTATAAAAGTCTTAATGGCCATTATTGTTTTTTGGAACAAAAGAGTTCTGGCCTTTACAGCACTTGTCCATCCCCCGGATTCGTGAAATAGTATGCCCAGGTAAGGGAAAGTGGTAGTATTTTCCAGGGGAACATTATTTAAATACATTCTTTTTATTTGTACCCTGGATCTTGTGCCACAGTTCATGGAATATGTTTTACTGCTATTAATTTTCAAATCTAAATTCAACATGAACTTTTCAAAGGATATTAACAGTTTTTGTAAGGCCAGGGGAGTACGGGCCATTAAGACGGCATCGTCCGCATGCAAGAGTGCAGGATTCGGCCTCTTACCCACCCTAGGCATATCCCTGCACTCCTGCAGGAGACGACATTCAAGTCCGTTTATATAAAGGAGAAATAAAAAGGGGGCCAGGACGCACCCCTGACGTACTCCGCGTCCCACTCCAAAATTCCTCGTACATTCTCCCCCGCGGCCATATCGGACTGAGGCTGATGCTCCTGAGTATAATTCTCTCAGGAAGCCAATAATCGAGTCTTCCACGCCCAACCCTTTCAAAATTTCCCACAACTTTGAATGTGACACGCAATCAAATGCTGAGGATAAATCAACGAACATAAGATATAACCTTTCACCTTTAACCCTCATGTACTTTTGCTGGACAATCATTAGATTCAAACATTGTTCTATGGTTCCCATGCCCTTCTGGAAACCATACTGTAGATCGCTCATAATTTCGTTTTCCTCTGCCCAGTTCTGTAGTCTAACCAGGATGATCCTACCGAGAATTTTTATAGCTGAATCAAGAAGGGAGATTGGCCTATAACAAGCACAGTCTTGTCTATCACCCTTCTTGTAAATTGGAACGATAATCGAGGTAAACCAAGATGGATTCAGACCCTCAGCGAGAGCAGCATTAAAAAGCTGTACCAACAAGGGGCCCCAGAGCTCGTTATTCGCTTTATATAGATCTGCAGGGATCCCATCAGGGCCAGCGGCCTTGCCTCCCTTCGTGGCCTTCAACCCCATCATAACTTCCTCCAGAGTTATCACCAATTTTTCATCCTCCACTCCAACGTTACCCATTTTAAAAACATTTCTAGAATGATGATCATCTTGAGACTTATACAAATTTGAAAAATGTTTCACCCATTCATCCTCAGTAATTGCTAGCTCTATACGAGCTTTATGATTATCAAAGAGGAAGGGGGCATTAACTGCCCTCCAAAAAGCAGATTCATCCTTCGATAGGGCGGCCTCACAGAGTGCATCTAAGGCGTCCTTTTTTATAGCGTCTTTTCTATTTTTCAGGGCCTCATTATATATTTTCCTTAACCCTCTTATTACTAATGGATCACGGGGAGACCTATGAATAGCGTGTTTCAAATCAGTTAATGCCCTTGTACAAACGGTATTCAACCAACTTTTAACGCGCCTGTTCCTATTCTTTACCTCCACCCACAAGCTATTTTTAATTTCATAGGCTATTCTATTGAAATGTTCCAATATCTGGTCACAGTGAGACGTTTCCCCTAAACAAATAGCGAAACTATCAGAGCAAACATTCAAAAGCTCCTCCAAGAACCTATCTGGTGCGACCTTGCCCCATTTTAAGCTATACCCATTTTTGCCTCCCCAGAGTCACATCAGGGACCTTACGTGAATCAGGAGTGTCTTCAAGATGTTCAGAAAAAGGGTTGTCGAGCACTATTATTTGGGGCAAATGGTCACTTAGGGGTAGTTCTAGAGTCTCTGACTTATCAATCCCGTGACAATAACTGTTTGATGTAAGAATAAAATCAATAGTAGATGATGCCCCTCTACCAATGAACGTGGGGGCAAAGGGAGTTGGATTTTGGGCTATTTCATTTGCATAACCCAAATCATGCGCAAACACTAATTCATTAAGTAAATCCCCGGCCAAAGAGTGATCAAAGTGTGTCAAACTGTTATCCTGTTCTAACATGAGGCCACAAATCCCCTTTTTTCCCTTTGTACAGAGTGGACAATTAAAATCCCCCCCCCCCCATAAAATTATCAGTTCCCTATCAGACTTGTCTATTTCATATTGTATGTCCTCCCTGAGCTTTTTTAGGATATTGGGAATTTCATCTTTCGAAATGTTGTTGTAAAAGTTTATCACAACAATGTTGATTCCCTTCTTAGTGCCTAGGGTTATTACCTGATAGTAACTAGATTTGGGCGTAAAATGTACTTTCTCATACTTAAGCTGGTTGGAGATAAATGTAATTAGGCCTCCCTTTGCACGACCGAATTGAACCCCCACAGCTGAAGTAAAAAAGGTTCTGTAGCCACTTATGTGCACTGGTTCCGTGGACCAGGTTTCTTGAAGGGCCAAAATATCCCTCCCATTGATTACCGTCTCTCACGATGGGTTATTAATTTTATTCCTTAATCCTGCCACATTCCAAAATAGAAGTGTACAGGATTTCCTTTTCTCCTTTGCTTCGGTAACTCCCAAGGAAATATTGCCTGATACCTTATTGAGTAAGGAACCTACTTCTCCATGATTCCCACTCACGTCTAACTCCAGAGAACTCGGTGTTTTACACAGAGGCTCTTCAGAGTCTCCGTGATTTATATTTAGGGGCTGTTCTGAGGGTAGGGTAATCTTACAGCCCTCTATTGGCCTATGCACTATTGAGTTCCCCTTGGAATCAGTAACATCAGTGGCACCGTGGCACTCACTACCCTTCTTCTCCTCCATGCCTTTCATGACGTGGTCGGACCCATTTCTTGTCTTCACTACTCAGGCCATCTCCGTGTGGCGTGCACTCCACACGTGTCTCCCTGGTTGCGTCCTACCCTTAGGACACGCCTTCTCTTCTTCCAATGACCAAAACCAGGCATCGCAGCTTTCTTCCTGTCGCTCCTCCTTTACTTCGGGTCGGTGTTATCAGACCTCTTCTGGGTCCCGTCCCTGGACCTCTTGAACTTCAGGTCGGTCTTTATGTCAGAATATTCAGTTCTTCAGCTTTGACCTTCTGGCAGGTCTTAGCAGTCATGACCTTCTGGCAGGTCATCTTCTCCTTTTATTTCCGGGTGACCATCTGACTGGTCATCTTCTCCTTGACTTTCCGGGCGACCATCTGACTGGTCATCTTCTCCTTTCCTTTCCGGGCGACCATCTGACTGGTCATCTCCTCCTTTCCTTTCCGGGCGACCAACTGACTGGTCATCTTCTCTTTTCCTTTCCGGGCGACCATCTGACTGGTCATCTTCTCCTTTTCTTTCTGGACGACCATCTGTCTGGTCAGCTTCTTCCTTTCCTTTCGGGCGACCAACTGACTGGTCCGCTTCTTCTTTCCTTTTCTGTTCAGGTGACCATTCAACTGAACCGCGTCTGGCGGTGACTTTCTGGCAAGTCATCTTTGCTGTGACCTACTGACAGGTCTCCGAGGACGCGATCCCTGCGTCACTCAGTCATGGTGGCGTGGAGTTCCTTCACTCCGTGCGCATTCCTGCGCAGTGCTGTTCGGTCCTGAGGTGTGAAGTTCCTTCACTCCTTGCGCGTTCTTGCGCAATGCTGTTCGGTCCTGAGGTGTGGAGTTCCTAGTGCTGTTCTGTGGCATCGGCGTGTCGCTGTGCAGCGTCACTCTGGCACTCCTGATCTCTGGCGCTCCTGGCACATCTCGGCGTGGTGCTGGTGCTGCACTGTCCTGGCGTGCGGGTGTGGAGTTCCTTCACTCCTTGCGTGTTCCTAGGGTTTCTAGCCCGTTCTTTTCCGCTTCTGGCACGCTTCTGCGCAGTCTATTTTGTATCCTTAAAGCTATGTGGCTAGGCTTGGCGCTACTCTGATATAGCAAGTCTCTTGTGCTGCTGGTTGCTGTAGGCTTGCCTTGGGGAGGGTTCCTCGATTCCTTGCGCTGTCCCTGGAGTTTTCCGGTGCGTTCCTGCGCTGTCTCCTGGCGCATTCCTGAAGGTTTTAGCGCTGTATCATTGGCGCGCTTTTGTCCGCGCTCTTCCTGCGCTTCTTTGGTGCGGAGGGTTACGTCACCGCTCCGAGCTTCTTCGTGTTCAGTCACTTCCCGTTACGCCACGGGGTGTGCTTGCTTTCTTCTCGGGACCCTGGAGCAGTGTCGGCGGTCGTCGCGCTTCTTCACTGTGTCGCACTTGCCTGTTGGGGAGTCTCGTGGTGGTGCTCCTTTTCTTTCTTCCGGCAGTGGTGACGGCCTGTGGCCACTAGGCGTCACCGTGCTTTCCATTGGTGTGGCGTCAGTGCTTCTGAGGGATTGCGCTTCTGGTCCGTCGTCCTTCTGGTGCATGGAGTTCCTTCACTCCCTGCGCCTCTCTGCGCATCGCAGTGCTGTGCTGCCCTGGTACATGTGTAGAGTCCTTGCGCTCCTGGCGCACTCCTGCTCACTCACTTGTTGGTGTCGTGGCATCTCTCCTATGGTGTGACATCTGTGCGCCAGTCCTGCGCTGCTGTGTTGTCCTCCCCGTTGGGTGGTGCCCTGGCACCCTTATGGCATGTCTGTATGCCTCACGTTGTCCTGGGGGGGGGGGTCATGCATGCCTTGGTTGTGTCTCAAAATGCTGCAGGGATTTGTTTTGCTTGTTGCAGGCTTGTCCATTTTCGTTTGCGGCCATACTGAAAAGGTCCACGAGATGGCATTGCAGGGCTTGCTATGTCAGCCCCTGGCCGTTTTCCTTCGTTTCTGGAACCTCCATGGGTCCCGTGGTGCTGCAACTTGTCCCGACGAAACGGGTGGGGGGGGGGCAGAGGAGTTGAGGGCAAGACTCTTGGCGAGTGGTTCCTTGTTTGCACCTTGATGCCCGCAGTGGTGTACTGTACACACTTATGTCCGTCTCAGTGAATGTTAGGTGGCATTTGACCGTGGGCGGGCATTGGTTCCGACGGCCGCCTATGACACACACCTTGCGAGGCCCTCTCGCCTGACGGCAGCCTCTCCTCCCACCTCTCGGTAAGTTTCTTTATTGAGCCGGTGTTTTTCCTTTTGTTCTCGCGGCCGCGGGCCGCACTGTCCTTTGCTTTTTTCTTTTCCTCACCCACCCGCGGCAGCAGTTTGCAACACTCTCGCTGCGCGGGGTGGGGACGGTTCACAGGCGGGCCAGGGGTTCTTCACTGGGCGCTCTTTTCCCGCCCTTAGATGGAGCGACGCCTCCTGCACTCGGCTGGGGTCATCAGCGGTAGGCGCTACAGGGTCGGGGTGAGCACCCGACTTCCTCCGATTTGCCAGGGCCGCTTCGCTTCCTTTGAAGATTGTACACCCCGCCGCCGCAGCCTCACTTCACATACGCTGCACGGCGGGGACGCTGCAGGCAGGCCGCGGGTGGGCTCCACTGGCCCTGCTTCACTTAATGTTTATTTTCGGCCGCATCGCACCTCGCCAGGCGGCATGGCCATGCGGGTGGGCTCCGCTTTGATTTATCACATTAGGGGGGGGGGCGCTCCATGCTTGCGCGGCCCCCCAGGCACCTCTCCACACCCGGGCTCTCCTCCGGCGTGCGGGCCTATTCACATCGCGGGTGGGCTCCGCATCGGTCCTCTCCCTCCGGGGCACTTCTTGCCGCGCCTCCACGTGGCGCTCAGTTGCGGCCGGCACAGGTGGGCTCTGGTCGGTCCGCTGTGCTTTATCGTCACGCCGGGAGGCTCACGCTAGACATGGAGGTGCGGGGCGGGCTCCCGGTCACCTCCTCCTGAATGTCTAGGCACGGGGCACTGCACACGCCCCTCGGGCCTCTCCGCGGCCGGCGCCGCTTCCCCGGAGGGGTGCCTTGCACATGGGCACTTCCCTTCTTCTTTCCGGGGTTTTTCCTTTTGTCTGCGGCACGCGTGGCTAGCGTCCGCCCGCCTCGTCGCCAATGTTGTGTTGGGGGCCCTGGGCCCCCATGCTGGAAGGACTGACATAGACACAGTCAGCTACATAGTACAACTGGCCCAGAGCACGTGCGCTCGGCCACTTTTATTTAAGCTGCGTCACCTGACCAGTGACATCAGTGGTGGGTGGGTGTTTAGTGTAGGGCATACAAAACAACTAGACTGCAGACTGTGACTCTGGGTCACTACATCAAGCATTGCTCGGGCGTACCTTAGAAAAGAGAGTGACGTAGGACAATGTTATTCTCAGTGGGACTCGAACGTACCCCAAGGGGCTGGGGCAAGTAAATTGAATGCAAAATCTAGCAAACAAACTTTACATTGCATGAAAGACTAGCAACGGAATAAGCAACATAAATTGTCTCAAATCGATCATTATTATGAATTTTTGATACCAGTAAGTAACCACAAGATGATGACAGCAATTCCTGTAGCTGGACAAATGACAAAAAACACTTTTTATCTTGAAAACGGACACATTAAGTGGCCATTTCAATATAGAAATGTTCATGAAATGTCCCCAGCCCAGAAGAAGTGATTACTGAATTTTGGACACCATTGTAAATGACTGTACACTGTAAAGGAAGATCTTGGTTGCGATTGTGTGGTGTGGGGGTGTTATTAAAGATTTACCTTTCTTGACTTGTTTTTCAGTTCAAAATCTTCGGTATTGTTCTAGGAATGAGAAAGATTAAATGTTGAAGTAGCAGGGATTTATATGCCATGCAATAGGTGTGATAATAGTGGCAACAACATTATTAGGCTAACATTAAAACAAGGTAGGTTTCGTGCATGTGCACCAGTGGTTGGGAGGGGGTGAAAAGAACGCTCGACTGGGGAAGAGGACCAGACCTGCCAAGTCACCAAATTTTCACTTCTTCTAAAAAATTTTTTTTTTAAATAGTCCAAAAGATGGTGTTCTTAAAACAGATCCCATCCTCATTGCCAAAATTATGATGTAATCCATGAGACAGAAGTGATAGTTGATATGAGGTTTAATGAAGAACAGCTTGTACATCCACAATCTTCAAGAGACAAACTTACAATGCCCAACTCCCACAGATAGAATGTAGAAGTAAGAAAGAACCATAACAATTCTAATGGAACAGAATGGAGGAATACTACAGTTCACATGGGATTATATACATGACAGGGCTAATCAGGCCACTGTCAGCACCATCACAAGCACAAGTAGCAAAAATAACACAACCAATAACTACTTTACAATACTGTACTTAGCATTATCACCTGCAACATAAACGCATTATGTCTGCATCACATTAGGCATAAACACATTATGCATAAACCTCATAATCATAAGCACATACACAACCTCTGTAGGCACAACCTATTATGCAATAGGTATCACAAGAATAAACACATTATGCAATAATCATGGGGCATAAATCCCTTTTAGCAACAATCAGATTAGGCATAAACACATTATGCAATCCTTGTAGAGCCTTGCTCCCTACACATATCACCAAAATGGCCCCAGGCCAACTGGCCTTTCTCTGGGGCTCAAAAATGCCCGCTGTCCCAAATGTCAGGGCTGGTCATTACAGGGCCGCATAAGTAGCCCTTTGACTGTCAAAGCAGCAAAACCAAGGTGCGTCATGCACTGGGGGCCGAGGGGTGCATCTCACCCCTTCCTTATCATCTAAACAAGAAATGCCCCCCGTTGCAGCTGCCTGCTCTCTCGCGGTGCAGCTTTGTAGCAGAGAAAGCTCTGGCACTAACCGTGCCTAGGGGGCCGCCCCTTCAATAAGGGCTTTCCGTGCCTCTCTCGGCACCAAGAATGCAGCCATCCAGAACCAACACTGGCACTCTCCCTGCCTGAGGGGCCCCGCTCTGGGACTCCAGAACCAAATTACCCCCCAATGTTGTAGCTGCCCGCTCTCCTGTGGGGCAGCTGAAGGAAACAGGCGCTGGCACCAACAGTGTGCCACTTCGAACCCCACTCACCAGGACTCTCTTTGACTCCTCTGTCCCGTCCTCACTCACCGGGACTCTTCACTCACGGGGGAAGTCTCTGCACTGGGAGCCCTCCAGGCAGGATCAAACTCCTTCTCTTGACCTCACTCACCAGGATAGAGTCTAGGTCATCTCTTGGCTGCTTGCCAGCGCGGGGTAGGCTCCTGCCTGGCTTCTGGTCACAGGATGGAACCCGCAAGACTCCGATTCTTTGCCCACATGCGGGGCTCCCACCGGCATACGGGGCATATTTGGCCTGGCTCCCTGCGTCTTCCTTCCGGCCACGCCCCCAACCAGGCAACTTGCCTGGCTTCCAGGTCGCTGCTCGTAGGGCAGCAGCCTTCCTTCTCGGCTCACAAGTGCGGGGTAGGCTCCCGCCGGAAAAATACACAAATGCGGGGTGGGCTGCTGCTGTAAAAAGGACACAATTGCGGGGTTGGCACCTGCTAACAGGAGCACCAAAAAATGCCGGGTGGGCTCGAGCTCCAAATGGCATCCAAAATGCGGGGTAGACTCCCGCTTGTCTTCCCAGCAACACGGGGGAGCCCCCACACTGGGATTCCTCCTGGCAACGTCGCAGCCCACTGCTACAAAGCCCCAGCACTCCTCCTGTCCTGGAACAAGGACGCAGCGCTCACAAGACATTTAGGAGCCAGAGTTTCAGGGGCACAAGGCTGGGCCCAGGCAGGCCAGCTCGCAGGGCCCTTCAGCAGGGAGGCAGTCCATTGTGGCGGTTGCTCCTGGGGCCCAGCAGCAGTCCCAAATCCCAAGGAAGCACAAGCACACCAAACATGGGGTCACAGCCCCAGTACTTATACAGCATTTTCCTTTGTTCAGCCCTTTGGCACATGGCTCAGGGGAACCAGCCTCAACTGGTTCTGGGGGGTATTGGAGCACATTGTTTACAGGGCTTCTCTTCCCCTTTGTCAGGTGGGGGTTCGGTCATTAGACCACCACAGGGGAGCAGAGCCAGCATTCACCCAGGCAGGCCCAGAACTATTTAGGGTCAGGGAACTACTCCTCCCACCACTCCAAATGCAGATCCCCTATTCAGCCTAGTGCTGACTCACCATGCCCTCCCTGGAGCCACACAAACCTCCCCAGCCCCTGTCACTCCACAGCCAGACAAGTAATACACATCAGGCAGGCAGACACGTAGCACAAAGAAATGGCAACTTCAATAAGTGCCATTTCTAAAACAGTGATAGTAAATCTGCGCACACCATTGCGCAGCCTTTATTATTACTATTACAAATATACCAAACTTGACCGTGCTGCTCCTCCTATATCAGGAATGACCACTGAAACACTTATCAGGGAATCCCCAATGCATTCCTATGAGAGGGCAGCCTCACAGCAGTGACAAAGCAAAATGGCTGTTTGTTACTACCAGGACATGTCACGCACTTAAGGTATATGTCGGCCTTTTACCTACACTGCACCCTGCCCATAGGGCTAGCTAGGGACTACCATAGGGGTGACTGACATGCAGTAAAAGGGGGAGTCACAGACATGGCACACACTTTAGGTGTTCCGTCACAGCGGCAGTAACACTGCACTCACAGGCCCTGCAATGGCAGAGCCCTGAGACAGTTTTGAAAGGCTACTTTGGTGGGTGGCGCAATCAGCACTGCAAGCCCACCAGTAGCATTTAATTCACTGGCCCTGAGTATCTGAGGTACCACTTTACAAGGGACTAAAAGGTAAATTAAATATGCCAAACAGATGTAGAACAACCTTACCATGTTTACCACAGAGAGCACACGCACTTTACACTGGACAGCAGTGCTAAAGTGCCCAGAGTCCTATAACCACCAAAACCATGTCAGAAAAAAGGCTACGAGGAAGGCAAAAAGTTCAGGGATGAATCTGCAAAAAGGGCCAAGTCCAATAGAAGCCAACACCGAATTAGAGATTTTCAGCTCTGATGCATTTTCAGTCAGTTTAAAGGTAATAGATAAATAACAGTGGCTACATTAGTATGGTCAGTGCTGGTCTAAGGGAGTGCCAATTAGTGTAATTTCACACTGAATGACTTATTTTAAATGCTGATTCAGCACATCTAGCTGAAATTTTAAAATAGTTATAATGGAGACAGACAGTATGAGCTGAAAAACTGTTCAGGAAATGCAGAGGTGAGCTTTTAAAAAACCCCATCAAAATAGCATTTTCTACTAATAAAAAAGAAATCAAATAATATTAATTTTCAGTGTGTTACAGAGAAATGGCCTGTAAATATTGAGACTTCTTTGACGATGAGTAAGGATACGATGGAAAGAGGAATGGTGGCTTGGATGTGGAAAAAAGCAGTAAGCCAGTGTGAAGCTATTTTACAAAATGGCCGATGAGCCTTATTTTACCTTTCTTTTTAATCAAAATTACAGTTTTCTGTTATAACCCTCCTCAACTTTCAGAAAGACCAAAACAGTTCACGAGAAATTTCAATTTGTACATGAATTGCACTGATTAGTATAGGGAATGGGTGCAGCCGAAGCGGGTTCACACCTTTGGACATTACAGGCCATGGATCCAATAGCGCATTACATTCTAAAACTTGTAGTTTTAATTTGCCAGTTACAACTAAATTAAGAACTCACTAAAGCTGTCAGTTGTAGTCGGCAAGACAGCTGAAGTGAGTAGGATATGAACAGAGCCACAGAGAGGATTGACTGTACATGTGCCATACAGGGACACCCCCAGTAGACAGAAGGGCAAAGGGCCACTTGAGGGCTGGAGAGGCTGATGGGACCTCAGCCCATTAGTGTCCAGGAGTGGTACTCAGTGTTCCTCTAGGCACAGATTTTGCTGATGTAGACAAATGATACTGTTTGTGAACTTCAGGAATGTACCACATTTTTCCGTTTAGAATTGCATATGAAAACTGTATTAAGCAGACGCTGGGCGTAAGAAAGAGATGAGGAGAGGCCCTTTGGCTAAAGATACCTGGCAGCAGGGGGGGTGATTGATATGGGTGGTATGCTTAAGCAGTGCACCGTAAGAAACAAATCATTTTTTACCATGGAACCACCGCATTAAATTGGTATAAAGTAGAACACGCATTTGCAATGCAATATGTCTCGCATTCAGGTGAGTTTGAGCTATTGGCATTGTAAATTACAATGCCTTTTATTTCTATTTTGGGTTTTAAAACATAAATAAAAGGCATTGTCATTTACAATACTAATAGCTTAAACTCTTGCAAATGCAAGACCTATTGCATTGTAATAAAGAGCCTATGCAACCTCTTGTTAGATTGTAAACATCAGAGAAAGAGACCGGCCTGTGACATCTTCAAAGTAGTGATAAATAGTGCAGTGGTAGTATTGGTGGGGGTATTGATGGTGGTGGTGGTAGTGGTGTTGGTGATGGTGGTATTGGTGGTGGTATTGTATTGGTGGTAGTAATGAATTGGAGGTGGTGGTGGTATTTGTAGTGGTATTAGTGCTGGTGGTATTGGTGGTAGGGGAGATGGTGATATTGGTTGGGGTGGTGGTATTGGTTGTGGTGGTATTGGTGGTAGTATTGGTGTTGTTGGTGGTATTGAGGGTGGTTTTGGTGGTATTGGTGGTGGTGATATTTGTGGTGGCATTGGTGGTGGCATTGGTATTGGTGGTGGTGGTATTGGAGGTGATGGTGGTATTGGTATAGGTGGTGGTATTGATGGTGGTGGTAGTGGTATTGGTGGTGGCATTGGTGATAGTATTGGTGGTGGTGGTATTGGTGGTGGTATTGGTGGTTGTATTTTTTTTTTTAAAGAACTTTATTCGTGAGTGTATATTTCCAACCTAACATACATTTATCATAGGCATGTCATACATCACAGTTTTCATTTTTCTCCCAACCTACAAATATAATTCAGAGCTTTAACCATTTGTATTTAAGACTCAGTGTTGCTTCCAATATCAATAGAATCTGTGAACTTCAGAGGTTGTCCCCCTCCACCCCATACCCTCCCCAACTAACCCTCCCCCACCCATCCAACTCCGGTGCTTAAGTCCTCCTGTCTAATTGATCTACGCTCCCCAGCGCTGTTCTTTCTCTACCAGGATTTGCAATGAAACATTCTCCAACCAACCCCCACACATCTCAGTGCCTTTCTCGTGCTATCATAGTTCCTCCAGGTCTCAGTACGCTTAAGTGTCCTGGGACTGGGGCTGATCAATATCTTCCAATGCTAGGAGCATAGTCTCCCAGTCCAGTGCCATCGGGATTTTCCGCCTCCCCCTTTCTTCCTCCTTTCTAAGGGCGGCACTCTCTGCTCTACCCCATTTCACTACTTCTTTTCGCCATGTCTCTACCCTAGGCGCTCTCGGGGATTTCCACTGCATTGTGATTTTCCTGATCGCTATGAATAGGGCCAAGTCTACAAATCTCAGTTTGGGCTTCAACGTCTTAGGGCGAGGCCTGGCTCCAACCAGGCAATACAATGCACTGTCTTTTACCTGAATCTGAGTTACCTCTCGTAGCATCTGGCACACCTCACTGCAATACCCCCGCAATCTCGGGCACAACCAAAGCATATGGAGGAAGTCCGCCTCGTCCGTTCCAAATCTCGAGCATTGGTGGGAGGCATTGGGGAACATCTTGTGTATCCTCTTCGGGTGAGGTATGCCCTATGGAGGATCATGGCCTGAATGTATTTAAATTTCGCATTTCTGGAGACCCTCCTTGGGTGTTCCAGAGCCACCCGCCAGGTCGTGTCCGTGAGTTCCTCCCCAGTGTCTCGGGACCAGAGCTCTCTTAGGGTGTCAAGGGATATTGCGGCCTGGGCCCTAACCCCGGTATACAGCCATCTTACCAAATGTCCACCGGTCCCCATGTAGTGCATTAGATGTACTAGTTCGTGCTACTTTGGGCGGTTGCGTTGAGGCGCCCAAGTCGTCCTAATGTAGTGAGAGATCGTGGCGTTTAGTAGGTAGTGTCTGTCCGAGGTCCCGGTAACCTGAACGAAAGTGCGGTGATCTAGCAGTAGGTCGTCTCCGAAGAAGCTGCCCACCTCCTCGATTCCATTTGCCGTCCAGTCCTTAAGGGCATGTCTAGTGAGTCTTCCCTGTGGTGTCGGGATACCGAGCAGTGGTATGTTGTCTGCGTATGGCAGGGCGGCGGACGTATAAGCCAAAGCCTTCTTCCAGCATAGGAGGGCAACGCGGAGCAATGGGTGACACTCTCGCGGAATCTACTTTTGGGTAGCAGTAGAGCGTGTAATTCCCCTCGGTCTAGACGGCCCGCCGTCCATCCTATCTCTTGGAGGTTCCTCCCCGCCAGCCAATAAGAAAACCATTGAAGTTGGCTTGCAAAAAAGTAGCCTTGGAAATCAGGAGCACCCAGTCCTCCCTGTGAGGTACTGAGTTGTAGTTTCCGCAGGCCAACCCGCCGTCTGCCCGGCCCCCATATCAGGGTAATCAGTAGGGATTTCAGGGACACAAAGGTACGGCGCGGTACGCATATGGGCAGATTCACAAAGTAGTATAGCAGGCGTGGTAGCATGATCATCTTTGCTATCGCCACCCGGCCTATGACCGACAAGGGGAGCGAGGTCCAAAAACCGACACTACCCTGGAGGCCGTTTATAGCCCTAGAAATATTGCCCTCTAGTTGGTCCTCCGGCTTCCGGTATATGTATATTCCCAGGTTTTTAAAGCTAATTTGGGCTACCAGGATTATATAATTGCCAAATGGCAGAGAGGGCGGGCGAGGTCCCTCATGGAAGTAAAACCCCGTTGATTTGTCCGGGTTGATAGCCAGCCCCGAAGCCGCTTCGAAGCGGCGGAAGGTGTTGTATAGTGTTGTGTGGTCGGCTTCCAGATCCCGGAGGTACAGCAGCATATCATCTGCGTATATTGAGAGAAGATGGGCCGATCCTGCCACCAGTATCCCCCTCTCCTCCGCGTTTTGGCGTAGGGCAATGGCTAATGGTTCCAGTGCTAGCACGAATAACAGTGGGGACAGTGGGCAGCTCTGCCTGGTGCCCCGGTAAACTGGGTACTCGTCTGACACATGGCGTCCCGTGCTCGCCCTAGCAGTGGGACCGGTATATAACAGCGTAATCCATCGTATCAGTGGGCCCGGGAACCCGAATCGGCGCAGGGCCTCGAACATAAAGAACCAAGAGAGCGAGTCAAATGGTTGCTTTAGGTCCAACGCGACACAACCCGCTCGCGCCAGCGTAGCCGGCGTCGCCGTCATGACAGCGTGCAGGCGTCTCGTGTTGAGGGAAGTGCTACGTCCTGGGAGGAAACTGCATTGGTCGCAGTGTATAAGTGTGGTCTGGTGGGGCTGGATTCAGAGGGCAATGGCTTTACTCAGGATTTTGTATTCCGTGGCCAACATGGACAACGGTCTGTAGTTCTTAAGCTCCAGAGCGTCCCTATCCGGCTTAGGGATAGATATCACCACAGCCTGCATGGTCGAGTGTGGCAAGTGACCTTTCTCGAAGGCCTCCTTATAAATTCGTTCCAGGATCGGCACTAGTATGTCGGCATAGGTGGAATAGAACTCCACCGGGAGTCCGTGCATGCCCTGGGTTTTGTTTCTGTTCAGGTGTTTGATTGCTGTGCGTATTTCGTGTTGGGTTATAGGGCCTTTTATAGATTCTCATACCTCAGCTGTCAATTGGGGAAAGGGGAGGTCCCGCATGAAATTAGTTTAAGGGTAGGGTCTTCCGGTCCGGATCGGGCATACAGGGCCTGTAAGTGATCATGAAACGCCCGGTTTATGCCACATTGTGTGTCCACTAGGTTGCCCTCTGGGTTACGTATTTGGGTAATAACTGGGGTGTCCGGCTTATCTCGTATGATGCGGGCAAGCAACGCCCCTGAGCGGTCTGCCTCTGTATGTTGCCGTCGCAAGTAGGCCTTGTAGTCTATATTACGCAGCGTTTCTAACGTCTCAGCATGTAAGATGTGTTGTGTCTGTAAAGCTTGCTTCCTCCCCGGGTCTTCCACTGCTCCCTGCTCAAGTTCCGCTAGGCGGTCCTCCACCGCACACAGTGTCTGGTGGATCCCCTGTCTGGCGCCTACTAATTTCCTGATCGCCTCGCCCCTCACTACCACCTTCATCGCATCCCAGACTACTAGGTTAGAGGAGGCTGTATCCCAGTTTACCTCCAATTACCGTGACAGGGCCTCTGAGAGAGCTGCTTTAAATGGGCCGTCTTCCAAGTGTTGGGGGTTGAGTCGCCACGTAGGGACTGGAGTCGGGACCCTACCCCAGGAGATAGTGCATTTGAGGGGCCTGTGGTCCGAGAAGGTCTTTGCTAGGTATTCTGGGGCACTCATCAGTGAGATCAGTGCTTGAGAGCATAGGAAGCGGTCTATGCGTGTGTGCAAGTCGTGTACAGGGGAGTAGATGGAGTATTCTTTATGTGTGGGATGTACCTCCCGCCATATGTCCCTGAGTCTCCAGCCTTCCACCCATGCTCTGAATGTGTCTGTGAGCTTAGTCGCCCCGGCCGCCTGTAGGGGCGGTTGTGACCTATCCAGGGCCAGGTCCAGCACAGCATTCCAGTCCCCTCCAAGCACCCAGGGAATGTCCGCCCATGGAAAGAGTGCCCTCCCGACCCTCTGTAGGAATAGATCCTGATCATAATTCGGAGCATATATGCTTCCTAAGACTATCAACTTGCCATCTAAAGCGCCTTTCACCAGGATGTACCTGCCCTGATCGTCCACTTTCTTTTCTATAGCAGTAAACGGTGTTCTGTGTCACACCCAGATAGTGGCCCCTCTGGAGAATGCAGAGTAGGATGTTGAGTATATAGTCCCTCTCCACTTTTTCCGTAGCTTCTGAGCCTCGGATACCGTAAGGTGTGTTCCCTGCAAGAAGGCGATTTGTGTATGCTGCCTATGGAGATAGGCGTGGACCCGGTGCCGTTTCTGTACTGCCCCCAGCCCTCGCACGTTCCAGGTGACTACCTTATATGTGCCTATTTGGTCAACCATGATCAGTGTGTGGGGAAATCAGTCTCGGGGTTGGTCCTATTTCGAGAACATCGGGGAGCTGAAGGCAGGAGTGTACACCTGTAAAGATAATTAACAGTTCTAAACCAAACTTGGCGCAGCCATATAACCTAGCTGGGCCCAACGCTAACAGTAACAACATATAGAGCCAAATGTATGTGCATCCGCCTTGAGGGGGTGGGTTCAGCACACATACAGTCATTTTGTTATCAGTTCCGGTCTCCACCGGCTCAACTGTGGCCCGCCCGGGCACTCAATGTAAGCATCATGTGTTCACGGATGGGGTTTTCATAATTGACAATTAGCGGCCATGAGCCGCACCCCGGGGCTCCACAGTGCAGTACCTGTTCCAGAGAACGTGGAGCATTTTGGGGGAGTGAGTTCTTGTCTTTTCACCCTTTCCTCTCACCCCCCTCCCGCCTCCATCACTGCTCCTTCGGGGTCCGACCCCCGGGGTCTAGGCATAACAGAAAAGGATACTTTTGTACATTGTAGTAAACTTGCTTCAACTGCTGTAGAGGAGTCTACTCGGGGTAATACAGGTCAGCTGTCTATGAGATCATCTGCAGCTCTAGGCGTGATCGTAGGAAAGAGCAGTACGCTGTTATCTGAGTCCGAGTGACCGGTGGTGTCTTCGGAATCCGAGGTTATTTTCGCTGGGTCTTCCCTAAAGGTGCCGGCGAGCGAGATGGCCTCCCGTTGTCCGTCCCTCTGATAGTTCCTTGACGGGCCGCGCTCAGTGTTTCCTTTTCTGGATCCAGTCAACGAGCGGCGGCTACCTCTCGATTTCTCCTCCGATGCTCTCGCCTCCGCCTCCTGGGATGCCTCTTGGCTGCCATCCAGGCCCATCACCTCAAGCAATTATTCAGCGTCCGTTGGGCTCTCGAAGAAATGGGACTTCTTCCCGTGAATAATTTTTAGGCAGGCGGGGAAGAGTAAGGAATATTTCAGGTGCGCGCTTCTCAGTTTCTTCTTCACCTCCATATTGGAGGCCCTCTGCTTCTGCACCATATTCGTGTAGTCTGGATAGAGCGATATTCTCCGGTTTTCAAATTGAATGGTGGATTTCTCTCGAGCTTTCCTCAGGAGGGTGTCCCTATCCCGGTAATTAAGGATGCGGACGATGAGAGGGCGAGGTGGACGCCCCAGCTGAGGCTGTCCCGTCGGGATCCTGTGCGCTCATTCCACACAGAAGTATGGAGAGAGTCCATCCGTCGCCACGTGGTCTCTGAACCATTGTTCCATGAACTCCGCAGCCCGCTGTTCCTCACATCGTTCCGGCAGACCGATCACCCGTATGTTATTCCTTCGGTTGCGGCCTTACGCATCCTCGACCCGGTCCATCAGTGCGGCCACCTGCCCCTGGATGTCCTGGATAGATTTACCGTGGTCTGCCAGCCACCTTGGGTGTGATGTCCGTGAGCGTCAGCCCCTGGTCCTTGACCCTGTCTGCCAACTTGCCATGGTCCGCTTTTAAGAGGGACAGGTCACTAGTGAGGGTCCCCAGTTGGTGCTCCAACGCTTGTCCCTCCACATTCCTCTGCCCCTTCCGAACCATGGTGTGCTAAACCAATTGTCCTTTGCCGAGCCCTCCAGTTGTCCCTCCGTGTATAGTTAGTGGACAATGTCCTTCAGAGTACCGGCTGATTAAACAGAGGGCCCAGGAGTCAGCCAATCATGTTCAGGCAGTGGCTCTATTGTCCAAAGACCCTATATTCAATTCAGCTAGGGTTGCCGTCGGTCTCTGCGTAGGTCCCGCTCGGCATGCACTTTGACCCCCAGTCCTTATAGTATGATCACAGCAGCCTCGTTGCGGTATACCAGGAGCCTACTCTGCCCCTCGTTGGTGTCGGCCCTCCGGGCTCCTCCCGCTACGGGGTGCGTCCCCGTCTCTTAATGTGGTGCCTCGGGTGTCCTCGCTCCCAGCCCTCAGGTGGGGAGATGGGCCGGCGTGTCGTAGGGTTCGGCTCCGAGCGTAAACAGCCCCCCCGGGCCCGGGCCTGTATTTGGGCCTCTTCAGGAAGGGTCCCCCTCCTCGGTGTTGTTGCCTCCCTAGTTCGGGGTCTACACAGGGCCAGGGTCGTCTTCAGAGGCAGCCCCGGTCGCATATAGTGCACCACATCGGGTCTCGCCCCCCCTCCAGCTCCCGGGCGAAGTCAGCCTGCCAACCACAGTGTCTTCAGGGGGGGGGGGAGTTCAGCAGGCAGTTCGCAGGGAAGTCTAGGGCCCCCAGTAGCTCAAAGGGCTCACCTCGCTCCCGGTCCCCTCTCCAGTCAGGCATCGCAAAATGGCAGGTCCGCTCCGTCCTGCGATCCACGGCGGGCTCTCGGGCCTCGGCGCGCCCGCCCCAGGCTTCCTCGCTGCGCTACGGCCACTCCTCCCTTAGGCGATGGTGTCCGCGGGTGGCCCGCCGATCGGCTCCGTCCTTCACTGGGCGCTCCCGCAATCCCGGGCGCCGTCTCCTGTCGGGTCTCAGTGCTCCCAGGGCTGCTGTCGGGTCTGCAGCGTACTCCACCTCCCGGTCTCACTGGCCTGCGCCACGAGTCTGGGCGCGGCCTGGAAGTTGCTCTTATCGGCGCAGCAGTTGCGGGTGGTTTTATCGATCGGTGTCCCCTGTAAGTCCGTGTGGCGACGGATTAAGCCCGGCCGGGCTCGGAGCACTAGTGAAAGCCGTCCGCCATCGTGGCTGTTCGGCCACGCCCCCCGTGTTGGTGCTGGTATTTGTGGTTGTGGTGGTATTAGTGGTGGTGGGGGTATTGATAGTGGTGATGTTGGTGGTGGTGGTTGTGGTGGTATTGGTGGTGGTATTGGTATTGGTGGTGGTGGTATTGGTGGTGAGGGTTGTATTGCTGGTGGTATTTGGTATTGATGGTGTCATTGGGTGTATTGGTGGTGGTATTAGTGGTAGTATTGGTGGTGGTTTTGGTGGTGGTGGTGGCATTGGTGGTGGTATTGGTATTGGTGGTGGTGGTATTGAATTGGTGGTGGTGTTGGTGGTGATATTGGCGGTGGTATTATTGGTGGTGGTGGTATTATTGGTGGTGGTATTGGTGGTGGTGGTATTGGTATTTGTGGTGGTGGTATTGGTGGTAGTAGTGGTATTGGTGATGGTATTGGTGGTGGTGGTATTGGTGATGGTATTGGTGGTGGTGATGGTATTGGTGGTGGTGGTATTGGTGATGGTATTGGTGGTGGTGATAGTATTGGTGGTGATGGTATTGGTGGTATTGGTGGTGGTGGTATTTGTGGTGGTATTGGTGGTGGTATTGGTATTGGTGGTGGTATTGGTGGTGGTGGTATTGGTGGTGATGGTGGTATTAGTATTGGGGGTGGTATTGATGGCAGTGGTAGTGGGATTGGTGGTGGTGGAGGTGGTGGTATTGGTGATAGTATTGGTAGTGGTGGTATTGTTGGTGGTATTGGTGGTTGTGTTGGTGGTGGTATTGCTGGTGGTGGAGGTGGTGGTATTGGTGATAGTATTGGTGGTGGTATTGTTGGTTGTGTTGGTGGTGGTATTGGTGGTTGTGGTGGTATTAGTGGTTGTGGTGGTATTAGTGACGATGGGGGTATTGGTGGTGGTGGTATTTGTGGTGGTATTGGTGGTGGCATTGGTATTGCTGGTGGTGGTATTGCTGGTGGTATTTGGTATTGGTGGTGGTATTGGGTGTATTGGTGGTGGTGGTGATATTGGTGGTGGTATTGGGTGTATTGGTGGTGGTGGTATTGGTGGTGGTATTTGGTATTGGTGGTGGTATTGGGTGTATTGGTGGTGATGGTATTGGTGGTGGTGGTATTGGTGGTGGTATTGATGGTAGTGGTACTGTGGTGGTATTGGTGATGGTATTGGTGGTGGTATTGGTATTGATGGTGGTATTGGTGGTGGTGGTATTGGGTGTAGTGGTAGTGGTGGTTTTGGAGGTATTGGTGATGGTATTGGTGATAGTGGTGGTATTGGTAGTGGGGATGGTGGTATTAGTGGTGGTATTGGTGGCAGTGGTATTGGTGGTGATATTGGTGGTAGTGGTATTGGTGGTTGTGGTATTGGTGGTGATGGTGGTGGTATTGGTGGTAGTATTGGTGATGGTGGTATTGGTTGTGATAGTATTGGTGGTACTGGTGGTGGTGGTATTGGTATTGATGGTGGTATTGGTGGTGTTATTGTTATTGGTGGTGGTGGTATTGGTGGTGGTATAGGTAGTGGTTTTAGTGGTGGTATTGGTGGTGGTGGATTGGTATTGATGGTGGTATCGGTATTGGTGCTGGAGTTAGTGGTATTGGTGGTGATATAGGTGGTGGTGGTAGTGGGGTATTGGTGGTGGTAGTAGTGGTGGTGGTGGTGGTACTGGTGGTGGTGGTATTGGTGGTGGTGGTATTGGTGGTGATGGTGGTGGTATTGGTGGCAGTGCTATTGGTATTGGTGGTAGTGGTATTGGTGGTGGTGGTGGTGGTATAGGTGGTGGTGTTGGTGGTGGTGGTATTGGTATTGGTTGTGATGGTATTGGTGGTACTGGTGGTGGTGGTATTGGTGGTGGTGTTATTGGTATTGGTGGCGGTGGTATTGGTGGTGGTATAGGTGGTGGTGGTGGTGATGGTGTAATTGGTATTGATGGTGGTTGTGTCAGTGGTGGTGTTATTGCTATTGGTGGTGGTGGTATTGATGGTGATATAGGTGGTGGTGGTATTGGTGGGGGTGGTTTTGGTGGTGGTAGTATTGGTGGTGGTGGTGGTACTGGTGGTGATATTGTTGGTGATGGTGGTGGTATTGTTGGTGGTGGTATTGTTGGTGGTGGTATTGGTGGTGGTGGTATTGTTGGTGGTGGAGGTATTGGTGGTGGTGGAATTGGTGGTGGTGGTATTGGTCTTGGTGGAATTGGTGGTGATGGTGGTGGTATTGGTGGTAGTATTGGTGGTGGTGGTATTGGTTGTGATAGTATTGGTGGTACTGGTGGTGGTGGTATTGGTGTTGATGGTGGTATTGGTGGTGTTATTGTTATTGGTGGTCGTGGTATTGGTGGTGGTATAGGTAGTGGTGGTATTGGTGGTGGTGGTATCGGTATTGGTGCTGGAGTTATTGGTATTGGTGGTGATATAGGTGGTGGTGGTAGTGGGGTATTGGTGGGGGTAGTAGTGGTGGTGGTGGTGGTACTGGTGGTGGTGGTATTGGTGGTGGTGGTATTGGTGGTGATGGTGGTGGTATTGGTGGCAGTGGTATTGGTATTGGTGGTAGTGGTATTGGTGGTGGTGTTGTTGGTGGTGGTGGTATAGGTGGTGGTGTTGGTGGTTGTGGTATTGGTATTGGTTGTGATGGTATTGGTGGTACTGGTGGTGGTGGTATTGGTGGTGGTGTTATTGGTATTGGTGGTGGCGGTGGTATTGGTGGTGGTATAGGTGGTGGTGGTAGTGATGGTTTTGGTGATGGTGTTATTGGTATTTATGGTGGTTGTGTCAGTGGTGGTGTTATTGCTATTGGTGGTGGTGGTATTGATGGTGATATAGGTGGTGGTGGTAATGGTGGTATTGGTGGTGGTGGTTTTGGTGGTGGTGGTACTGGTGGTGATATTGTTGGTGATGGTGGTATTGTTGGTGGTGGTATTGGTGGTGGTGGAGGTATTGGTGGTGGTGGAATTGGTGGTGGTGTAATTGGTGGTGGTGGTATTGGTGGTGGTGGAGTTATTGGTGGTGGTGGAGGTATTGGTGGTTGTGGAATTGGTGGTGGTGTTGTTGTTAATAAAACAGGCTTTTGAAAACAACCCTTCAGGTGTCTTTAAAACAGATGATGTAACACAGGTGTGCTGTTGTCAGCTTCAGCCCATTAGTACATGATTATGTGCTACCTGCATTCATAAGACTGAATTTGCTAATCATTTCTAAATCCATTTTACTGGGAGTGTTGAAATAGGCCCGAGATAATGCCAGGTTAAAGTGAATGAAAGCGGGTGCTGTGTTACGGGGCAGCCGTGCTGCTTAAAAATACACAAGTGGTTTCATCTGAAGCACCACATGTCTGGCCTGCAGTAAGAGAAACTCAATAAAGTAAATCATGCTTATAGACTAAATAACAGGTCCTGTGTAACAACCAAAGTAAATGGGCCAGTCTCCATGGGAGGGTGCAAATAAAGAGAAGATCATACTAAGGAGGGACTAAAGCCTATTAACGAATCCGAAGGCAGCATTTACGAAGGACAATGACACAAGCCAATGAAAAATATGGGCGGGTGCGTGGGTGCAGCTTCTCTCCAATACGCTACTATAGCAGGCTTGCGGAGCACGCAGCGCATGCGTGCTGCCGCTAGGTTCGACCTAAAAATGAGTAGGGCAGGTTTCCCATTCTCTGACCGTGAGTGGGTTTCATTTTGGAAAAACTGTTTAGAATTAGTTCTGGAGTTGCAGGGAAGAAAATCTTGACATCAGTTGGCAAAAAATAAATCAAAAATTATTTTCCCGAACATCTAGTGAATTATTTAACTGTGTTTTATCAGAACAGTGAACGCATGTCCCAAACACTTTGAGATTTTAGTGTACGGTCGGTTGGTTGAACTTTGAGAAGAGTAAATAAATCAAAACGAAATAATCAAAGGTGTATTTCAAACTCTTAAAGAGTGCATAATGTATGTATGATTGTGTGAACGTCTGTGCCAGTTTGTACAGTTTTAACTCTGAGCTGTGTCAGACTGTAGAGTTATAGCCAGCTACTGATGGTGTGGCAACAGAATATCGTGGTCAGAATATTGCCTAAGCACACAATAAAAACTCAATTATTTCTAAGTAGTTTAATAATAGTTTATATTACAGAACTTGGGTACTCATTGTATCACATCAGAATGGTCAAAGTATAGAATTTGATGGTACTTGGAACCAGAAGATTACACACTAATCTTTGTAGAAGAGTCTCAACAACCCAGGCTTTTGATGTCACCTGAGGTCCTACATTCCCGCATTATCCTGTTTAATTTTCCCAGGAATGTCTGGCTCTTGGAACAAATTAAGTGTGATGGTGGTGATGTCACGTATGAAGGTGGAGAAGTCTGGAATGTGTCAGCTCATTACACATGCTTGGATCAGGGACACCTTGTTTCAACATTGATCTGGAAATCATAATTTTAGTCTCTTCTGGTAGTTGCAGGTCTATTAGGCAAAACTGCTAAAACTACAAAAAAAAAGACAAGTGAGACGTATGTCTTGCTGTGCAAAGTCTTTGCCACTATAACAAGGTAGGTCTAGGCACAAAAGGACATTAGAAAGTTAGTATTTGTGTCTGCCTCCAATTTTCGTTGTTATGTTCATAAAATTGACTGTACTTAACCAAAAGATGCAATGGTTATTATATATGCAATGTCACTGAACCAGAGCACTGAGAGAGACAAAACAGCAATTAAAAACTACCATAGTCTTCAAGAGTGGAATTTGTGAAGTGGGGCAGCTCGCTAATGCGCATAATTATTTGCAAAATGTTGCTAGTTTCATGCCCCTCCGCAGGATCCTCTACCCAAGATCCATTATAGTGCTGCTATATCAAACCAGCTTCAAAAGTGCAACCCACAACTTTTCAGATTCTTACTGGCAAACACAACAGACTCGATTCACAAAGGTAAAGTTAGACAAAAGTCTAACTTTACGACTTTCAATATTCACAAAGGGCATTTACGAGTAGTAAATCTTAATATCTTTAGAATTTGTTTTTAATGTTCGCATCTATAAATGTCATATATCCCAATACAATTCATATTCTTGTGTGTTCAAACATGAATAGCTTAGCAAGGTTGAGACATCCAACAAATTATATGACACTACTTAGTTTAGAATCGATGGGAGAAGTGCATTTCTCGTAATAAGAAAAACGATCACATTTTCAGAGGCATTTATAAATGTACCTGTAAAACACAAATTTATACTGCAAACCGAATTCTAACAAACATCGAATGCCATGTCATAAATATGTTCTCTGATTTATTGTGCTCACTTTAATGCCATCGGTCCATCTGTTCCGTTTTATTAAGCTTCTATCATAGTATGATTTAATGTCAATGCTCACCACTGTGATTTACATCTGTGTATGTTAATAGTCTAAATGTGTTAAATGTTATTCAAGAAACATTGCAAGAATCTAGCATGACTTTTTAAACATTAGACTAATCGTAACACCCGCTCTCTAATAAAGAAAATTGTACCGAAATGAAATGTTAGTCCACAATAACCGGGCACTGAAATTAGAGAGAAAGAATGAGGGGAAAACAAGGGAGTGTGAAAAGAGTATACCTTGTTAACTCTTATTACTTGATATGTTTTGCTGTGACAAGTGGTTTGACGGTGGATTAACTGAACTGACATTTACCATGTTATTAATGATGCCATTTCATTCCAGTTGGATGCTGCCTTTCTGCCTTTTGCATTGGACTAATCTTTGTACAGCGGTCCGGAAATTACTTTGTTACTATGTTTGATGATTATTCAGCAACACTGCCCCTTCTGATTGTGGTCATTTTAGAAAATATTGCAGTGGCTTGGGTCTATGGAGTAGACAAGTAAGTTCTCTTTTGTACGGATGTCTTTCTTTTTTGCCATTAAACCCCAGTTATGAGAAGTGTAAACAAAGGAGTAAAAGTTGACTGTAATATTCAGTAGAATGATTTTGCATTTATTTACTTTATAAATGAAATCATGTGATGATTGTACTTACTTATGTTAAAACACAATAAAGAGTTTAAAAAAAAAATCATTGTCTTCATAAAATATATTGAATGTAAAGGTTTGATGTATACAGAGCTACAATAGACGTCTAAGAAACACAAAATACTATCATACCACTCATTTCAGTGTGCAAAACTCTCAACTTGTAATTGCTCACAACAAATTATCCCTAAATATTATTATTTTCATCGAAAAGAACAGTACATTCCTTTCATTAAACATATTATAATTTGCTTGTTTCTGTAGTATAGCAGCATAGCATTTAACTGTGTTCTTACACTTACCTTGATGCTCTCTGTGAAGAAGGTATAGACAACACAAGATAAAGAACTATCTTACATTTGCCTTACTTTGGAGATAAGTTTCTTGCCAGTTCAAAAACTAGTGACATTTTTAAAATAAATGTTGTAAATCTCTCCAGGGAGCAAGGTATACAACCTAATGATTTCATTTTATTTCCAGATTCATGGAAGATTTGACTGATATGCTGGGTTTTACTCCATACAAATATTATTACTACACATGGAAATACATCTCTCCAATAGTTTTGCTATTTTTGCTGATCTCAAGCATTGTTGGAATGGGATACAACCCTCCAGGTTACAGTGCATGGATAGAAGAAACAGTGAGTACATGTTAAAAAGGAACTTAAATCATGTTTATAAATGGATATCTCTGTTGTATGTTGTTTTAAATCCCACAGGTAGATCTTGCAGGTGATACAGTGTATACTGTTCGATGAGAACCATGGTCATCGTCTTGAACCTTAATGGCATAAAGTGCCTGCAGTGAATTAAACAGTACTTTAATTTGTACCATTTATTTGTTCATTTACCACATTTCCTTATTACAGAAAGTCCAACAAGGCCCCTACATAGTGCCAAGTCCACTAGAACACAAGGTGGAAGAATGCAATTCTATTTAAAATCTTTATTCAGTTTTGAAATAAAATCATAAAAGTATAGATAACAATTCCATAAAGCACAAAAAATACATCATCATATTGGTGTCACATATAACATAGAACACTAACAATAAGTGCAAAATATATCACAATGTGTTAAGATGTTTTAAAATTCTACATAGATGAGATGTAAAATAATAGCAAAATATAAATTATGAAACTAAAACAACAAGTCTTTAGCAGTAAAAGTAGGATAGCACACTATGCATTAGGCATTTCAAAACTCATCATCAATAAGGAACAGAAAATAGCAGCATGAACTTACAATAGCAATGTATAAGGTCAGCCAACTTATTATAAGGTGCTAACATTATTTAATATGTTTAGATCGGCCCCATGGGTTAACAAAGTGCCTGTGCAGATTAGTGAGTTAAAATGGGTCTAATTAAAGCTTAACAACGACTAATGCAATTGCTGTGCCATGTTGCCCAAAAACATCGTAAAAGACTTGGTGTAAAAAATCCCACAGTTTAACCATTAGACTCTATAAAACAAAAACCTCTAATTAGGGTCTGTTATGTTAATATAAAATAAAGTGGCAAACTTACTGAAACACAACTTTCAGACATAATCACAATGGCACTAAGATCCTTCAATCCAACCAAGTCATACTAGTACCTTCATAAAAGCAGAGCATTATGGCTAGATTACCAGGCCACTGTCCCACAATGGGACGCCAGTTTCAAAGTGTAGATGAATAAAGGTTTGGGACATCAACAAAATTGATATGATGCCAGAAAATATCTTAATGCATATAATTAAGCTGTTTCCTAATGCTGTTAGAAATGGGGGTCTCTAGTTGGCAATGGTTTGCACCTTTGTCCAAGTAGGGACCCTTCCTCCCTGTCGAGGTAAAGGGACTATACTTCCAAAATAACCCTGCTCGCCCCCTTGGTAGCTTGGCATGAGCAGGCAGGCTTATCTCAGAGGCAGTGTATAAAGCATTTTTGCATGCATACAGTAACATAGTGAAAACACAACAAATGGACACCATACCAGTTTAGAAAAATAAGCAACACTTTATCTAAACCAACAAGACCTAATACGACAGAAATTGAACATACAGTACTATAAAAAAGAGTTACTTTGCAAGATAACCTTTCAATTGCAGAAGTATCCCCAAAACACAGTACTTCTGAGTCGGTAGCTCAGTCCGAGGCTACCGTGATGCTGAAGATGATAGAGTCTAACAGTTCCAGCTGACCGTGTCGGTACGGGCCAGCTAAAGGTGCTGGTAGGTTGTGGTGCAGGCGATGGAGCCGGTTGATGTTCAGGTTGTGCAGCGACAGTGTCAATGACGTCCAGGCAGGGGGAGGCGAGGCAGGGCAGAGTGTGGTGCCCACAGGACACGGTGCAAGCAACAGCTCAGTGACGATCGTCTAGACAGCATCAGTGAGACCAAGGATGTGTTGCGGAGTGCAGCGGGGCCTTCTGCTGTGCCTTCACAGCACAGAATCGGTGACAGAGTCAGCTGCTCCTTTCTTCTGCGGCAACTGAAACCAGCGGTTCCAGAGACGGTGCCCAGAAGGATGGTGAGATCTGTTCCTATGACCTCTTGAACAGGGGCAAGCTCCACTTCCAAGCCCTTGGATATACATTCTCAAGCAGGATGCACACACAGTTCCTCTCCTTGGCAGAAACAGCTACTGCAGGCCAACGCCAGACAGTGCACAGCAAAGGGGCAATACTCCTCCTCCAGTTTCTTCCAGCTCTTCTCCTTGGCAGAGGTTCCTTTTTGAAGTCCAAAGGTGATCTAAAAGTCTGGGGTCTGGGCCCCTCTTTTTATAGCACAACTCCCTTTGTTCTCTGGTGGAAGAGAAGCTCTTTGCCCAGTCAAAACCAGTGCTGTCCTCTCTGGTGCAGCTGCCCAGCAGGAGGTGGAGAAAGCATTGTACAAAGCAGACCGGACCCACTCAGGTGTGAAAGAAATCTACCCCCCTACTCTGAATGCAGACCAGGTCTATTTAGCCCAGCCCTGACTCATTCAGGATAGGCAGTACACATATCAACCCCCCAGTGGCTCCCTGAGATAATGCACATTCCCAGCCTCTGTCTCTCCAAAGCCTAACAGTCAATCCACAAACCAGCAGAGGCAAACAGGATGGCTAAGCGAGAAAATACCCACTTTCTAAAAGGTGGTATTTTCAAACACACAATATAAAAATCACCTTTACTGAAAGATGCATTTTTATATTTTGAGTTCAGGCATACTAAACTCCAACTTCCTATCTTGTCCTAATGGTAAGTTATATGAATAAGATGTTATAATAAATCCCCGTTATATTATATGGGACAGATAGCCTTTCAATAGTGAAAAAACGAAACTAGCAGGACATGCCACACACATATTAGGGCATGTCCTACCTTGGGTCTACCTTAGGGGTGATTCACATGTAAGAAAAGGGAAGTTTAGGGACTGGCAAGTGGGTGCACTTGCAATACCAAACTGCGCACAGACACTGCAGTGGTAGGTCTGAGTTACATTTACCGGCTGCTCATGTGGATGGCACAATCAGTGGTGCAGGTCCAATAGTAGCATTTGATTTACAAGTCCTGGGCACAAACAGTGCACTGTACTAGTGACTTACCAGTAAATCAAATATGCCAATCATGGAATTGCCAATCCATAAACACAATTTATAGGGAGAGCATATGCACTTTAGCACTGATAAGCAGTGGTAAAGTGCGCAGAGTCATAAAACCAACAAAACAGGGTCCAAAACAGGAGGCCAAAAAGCAAAAAGTCTGGGGATAAACCCGCTGAAAAAGCTAAGTCTAACAAATGGCTTTCCATATAAAGGAGGAAACTCTAAAACACATTTGTATCCTCCAGGAAACATGGATATAAATAAGGTTTGTTATAGCTCCTAATAATACTTTCTAAAAACAATGGTTTTAAATAGAATGTCCTAATTTCAGCATATAAGCTACAAAATAAGATCAAAAACATTGTGGTTTAAGTCAGTCTTCTATCACATGGACATTTAACAGCTGCCTCTGGCCACTGTTTCATTTTTGCAAAAGGCTATCAAATCGTAGACGTGTCAGGACAAAACGATTTTGGGTGTAAGACGTAAATGTAAGATATCTCTGAAGGCTCTCATTTTGTGCCACTGAGAGGTATCTTACAACTGAGGGTCTAGTAATATCTTTAGTACATTTAGGATCCACCTTCTTTAAAAAGAAGAAAAAGCTTCAATTCCCTTTTACTAAAGATCATTATGCTACCAGGTTCATGTAATAATGGAGGATCATTAAACTGTGCCATCTGTCTGGAGATGTACAAGATCCACTGGATTCCCAATACATTTTCTAGTTTTAAACCATCCCTTATAATGCTTTTGTGAACTTTGTCTCTTCTTTACTTCAAATAGAGTGCCATAGCTGGATTGTCTTCATTGCTAGGAGATCTTCCAAATATTAGAGCTAAAGAAAATATCCAGATAGGAAAATTAAGTTACCATTGATATTATGATCACGTGATTTATATGCTCCCCTTCCACAGATCATTGTGTAGGTTAACTTCAGGTTTATTTTAGGATTCCTGTCCTCCATGAATGCCGCAAAGCAATACATTAGTCTTTGCAGGCCATTTGCGGATAGCATCCTCAACATGGATTAGAACAGGCACTGCCCTTACTTCCATTCATGGAGAGCCGAAGACCACTCTGGAGCAAACTATTTACACCATTAATAAATAAAGAAAACAAGAACGGTGCCAATAAGCACCCTTGCCTGACTTCTCTCTGAATGTTAAATGGTGGAGCTCACCCAAGCTGACAAATTGCTATGTAATTGTGATAATAATTACATTATTTCTGACAGTGCCACAATCGAGATCAACGTTTGCCACAGGGCTGAATGATTTAACAAATCATAGGCACTGGACAGGTCAACAAAACATAATCGTATATGAACTACCTTAACCCTCGTATATTTCCCTACGAGGAGATCTAAATTAACACACTGTTCTACCATTCCCAGACCCCTCCTGAACCCATATTGTGACTGTGTGAGGACCCTGGTATCCTCAGATCATTGTTCTAACCTTTCTAGGTTCACTCTCCAAGGTCTTAGCAGTGGAGTCCAGGAGGGAAATGGGGTGATAGGATTTCGGATCACTTTTACAGCTCCTTTCAAAAACTGGAATTACCAATGATTCTGCCGAGGTTATCAGAAAATATCCATTTACAGATACGTTCAATGCTTGAGTCAGAATAGGATCCCATAAATACGGCAGATATTAATATATATCAATCAGGACACCATCTGGTCCTGTTGCTTTCCCGCATATAGTGCTTAATAAATCACCTTTTAATATAAATGACTACAATTAATTTGCCTTTTCTCTTTTATTAGTTTAATGTTGCCAGACCTGCATTCAATCTATTGAGATTATCCACACTTTTTAAATGTGTTTTATTTGGTAGTTTGGCAATTCCAGTCTCACATTTATCTTGTTTCCCTCAGAACTCCAGTGGAATACTGTTTTCGGTTAACAACCAATGTATATGTTTACTACACAGGGAAGCAAATTAACTTCTAGCATTTTCAGCTCATCATATAATTTAGTCTATTCAGGCAAATTTAAACATGTGCAACTCTTAGTGGGAGTCAGTCAGCTACGATCTCTCTAGACGAAGTTGTAATGGCTATTCAGAAAAGTGCAGGCCACAGAGCTGCCTCAAAGTGCTGAACATTGATGGAGGTGGGGGTGGTACACTTGAGCGAATGCAGTGGAAGACAAAATGCAAGGAAAGACATATGAAGGAAGTCAGCAATGTAAGCACTTTTGGGTTCGGTTCGTACTCATTGTAACATTACACAAACTGAATGGGGTGAAAGAAAGAGGAACATCGTTACACTCAAAGGAGTAGCTCAGACAGAAGCCAAGAAACTGCGGGGCATATTCTCAAGAACATGTGATAATTACCGCAAAATTAGCTTAAGGCAACTCTTCACATCACAGTATATCAAAGGAAAATAATGCTGTGTTAACGTGGTATTCTGAACACGGCGGTACCGTGCGATAGTCTCACATTAACGCATCAAATGATTGCGTTACAATCAACGCAATGACGCAAAAACGTGAAACACGAACGCGAAAATAGTAGCGTTGTCCCAAATGGCAATACATGATAACCAGCAACCGGCCTGCAATTCCCATGCATCATACGGGAAAATGCACCAGAAAAGTAGAGGAAAAAAAGTGCAGAGGCCAATGCGAACCCCACAAGCCCCACAGACCACGACCAAGGAACCCCGGGGTCGGGGAAAGCCAAGGAGAAGAGGAAGAGGAAGACTGGGTTCAGTCCGCAGGAAAACCGGATGTTCATCACCTCCACTGTGTCATTGGCAACACAAACGGAAACATGCCAGTCCATCGTGAACAACGTGAATGCAGTCGGAGTGTTGAGGAGGTTGATGGAGGAGGTCAAGAGGTGCTGGCATGATGTGAAAAGTCAAGCCAGGCAGAAACTCGCTGCCAACAGTAAGGCAGCCATGGCGACTGGAGGTGGGAGTCCTGCGCCAAAGGAGGAGCTGAAGGAAATGGTGGCCACAGTCAACAGTGGGGAGACGGTGCAAGTAGTTGGGAGTCCGGACACAGCTCTATATGACCTGACACAACATCAACAGGGTGAGTAACGACCAGGGACTGGGGGGACGGGGAGAGATGGGCACAATGGCACACATGCATAATCATGTGTAGCACGCTGTACACCCACAATGATCCTGGATCATGTCCCTGATCCCTGTGGCACACTGCAGCACACATACAAACACCAAGTAGGCCCCCTTCCACCATGTGCCCAATGGGGCCTCACCCCACACATCACCAATCTCACAACCAACACATGCACACAGGCAAAACACAGCAAAGATGCATATTTGTGAGCCACACTGACAATGCAAGTGACACTACATGACGATCAGCGTGCCTGCAGTACAATCATCATGACGTCGTACACGCCAGGACACTAAGGTGGCTGAGTGTGGACCACATCCGGAAAGGAGCAGGTCACACTCTGACACATCCACGTGCACAAACAACCCCTGACATCAACAATACATCTGCATACAAGCAATGCACACAAGAACAAAAACCATCCAAGAGCACAAATGACCCAAGTCGCCAACATCTCAGCGCAGTAACAGCACAAAAGTCAAAGGTACACTGCCTCAAAGGGATAAGGGGCAGCAAAATCACTGCTGAACGGGCGAATCCCCCACAAGGCAGCACATACATAGCAATAACAGCACATCCACATTGACGACATTGTGGCACAAAGTGCAACACTTAAACTGCAGAACAGAGGGCACAACTGGGTCTGAAACAGGCCAATCACACCTGCCATAGCATGAAACTGTGGGATTTAAATGTACATGTACAACTACACATCCGTGATGTAGTCCAAATGTCCACTTTCCCGCATCACATATTCGGCTACTCCCAAACAGTCACAATGTACATTGTCATACAGTCTGTATGTAAACATGAACAATGCATCAACATACATGTCAACACAATGTCAAAATGTATCCCCCCTTCACATTGCAGAGAGATAAACACCACCACCAGCAGAGAAGACCAGACAACTCATCTGCAATGAGTTGTCTGGTCAGAAGGAGGTGGCCAAACGGGTGCGGGTGGAGTTTGACCTCATGGAACCCGAACTAGATCACATACGTGGGTGTCAAAGTCCCATCAGGCACCACTTACACTCCCCAACGGAGACCCACACTGCAACCGAGACACATGCATTTGCACATTTCCAGTACTGAATCACACCCAGAGCCCGATATAATCATTCACACCCCCACGCTGGACTTGCATACGCCAGCCCAGTCCACTCCTCTTACGTACTGATTGAGGGACGACAAAGCTACGTGTCCAAGGTTTCACCCGCTGCCTGTGGTGACATGTTTGCATCCGCTGTACACAGCACAATGTAATGTTGTAGGGCCCAGGGCCCTCATGCATTCATTTTGACCACACGAACACACTCAGGTAGTTTGTGGAACTGGCTACGGGCAAGTGCGCCCGGCACCTCTATTGCCAGGGTCACATGTACAGTGACGCCTGTGCTGGATGTGTGTGGGGTGAGTGTAAGCCAGACCTCATGGAGTTGTTGGGGCTGGCAACAACTTGAACAGTGATCACAATTAAAGTGGAAACAAAAAACAACAGCATAACAGAAGCAACTGCGAAGCATCTTGGTGGTTGCCGGAGCAAGTACAGAGGTCACCCAATACGCAATCTGAAGGGTCTGTGAGTTGTAGTGCACTAAGGTTGGGGCGCCAGAGCTGAGCGTGCTCATGTGAACAAATTGTCTAGCATTGTGTCCTTTCGGGATATTCCTGCTGCAGCTGCAGTGGGGTGTGTTACACCTGCATCATCTTCATCATCGTCCCAGGTCTTCCACACTGCCTGAGGTGACATTGCTGTGTGAGCTGTCCACAGCACAGAACTCAATCAGAAATGGCCCATGAGTTGTGTTGCACCTGAAGAGCTGAACAGTGTATCAAGCTGATGATGGCACCCATGACTGGTGTGAGCAACTCTGGTAGTCTGGCAGTAAGACACTTCTGACTCTGGCACCTATTGTTTGGAGTTGGTCCTGGCAGAGGTGGCGTGTGTATCCTGCGGTGATGCGACATCCGGGCAGGACTCAATTTGATGTGTGAGCCCAGGTGGACCGCAGTGGAGGCCGGAGGCAGCGGACAGCGCAGGACCACATACACATGGCGTTGATGACCCCCAGTCCATCGACCCAGAGGTCATCCAGTATTCTATCAGACAGGGTCCATGATTGAGCTGCACAGAGTTAGTGTGCCCAGATGCACTGCGACCGGCACAGGCACACCGCCATGGGACGGTGACTTGTGGTGCACTGAAGTAGGGCCACGTGAGCTGAGCGGGTCCTCGTCGATGTCGAAGGTGAATGTAGCGGAGGGTTGCGGGGGACAGTGGAAGGTGTCCTCCAGGGCATGACGCAGAGGGCAGAAGCCAGCAGGAAACAGCAAATGGAGCAGTGAAATGCTACAGCCTCGTTTTTACCACCAAGTCAGTATCACCGGAATGATGATGAAGACAACCCCCAGTCCAAAGACTGAGTCACAACCAAAGTTCAACCAGAAAGTGTCCATGGATGTCAGGGCACAGACTTAGTGGCACCGGAGTTGCAAGGGGATACAGTCTGCGATAAGGCATGTACAATGCAAAACTCAGTTCCAAATGTGTGACCTACTCAACCGCAGTGTAGGTCCAAGGCAGCGGTCAGCAGGGGGCCACAGCCTTGTGTCGGTGGTTAGTTACACCAGAGCAGTTTTTGGCAGTGTTCGATCACCTCTGTAACAATTATTCTTTTTTCCTCCAGACTCAAATGCGTCGTCCTCTTACACCTCTCCTTGTGTGCAATGATATGAACTCTGCCATTGAGAAATCCAGACTTGGTTCCGAATGTGTGACCGACTCGACTGTAGTGTGGGCCAAAGGCAGTAGTCAGCGAGGGACCACAGACATGTTTGGTTGGAATGCTATACACAGACTTGGAGGCACCACATCAAAGGGAGTACAGTGATATCAAACGTCCCATGAGCATATGAACTCGGCCATCAGGATATCAAAACTCAGTTCCAAATGTGTGATCTACTTGACCGTGGTGTAGGCCGGAGGCAGCGGTGGAGTACATAACGAGAAAGGAGTACAGTGGGCCTGTGTTGCGGAGGCCGTGATGGTCGGGGGAGCCTGGCAAGGTTGCGGGCCTCGTGCTTGGAGCTTGCACCGGCACGTGGTGGGCCCTCTTAGAGACAAACCGGTGTCGGCAGGTGAGCAGTGAGGCCTGGGTGCACAGGGCGGCCAATTCGGGTTTAGGGACAGGCAGCCCGGGGTGCAGCAGGCGCAGAGGATCGCAGGCAGCACTGCTCACTGTGACGGCCTTGTGGCGGGGTGGGAGGGGCCACCCTGGCAGACACGTTGGCCATTCCAGAAGAGAACCACGCCCAGAGCTACGTGCTTTTTATTCACACCCCTATGCTAGCCTGGTATACGCCGGGCCAGCCCACTCCGCTCATGCTTACAGGGGGGGACATAAGAAGCTACATTTCCGCGATCTTCCCCTCTGGCTGGGGTGACATGGTTGCGTCCACTGTCCACTACACTCCAAACACCAGCAGTGTAAGCCAACATGAATATATCTGTGGTCTGCATACTGCAGTCTGTCCAGCACATCCTGCCACACTTGGCATTGTGTACATTCTCATTCATGCGTCACTTGCCTTCTTTGCACATGCCTGGTTCCCACTTCTCCCCACATTCTGCTATTGTGTGGCTGGGGTGCCATGCCGTTGTTGGCTCAATTACATGGCTAACCTGTGTTACCACAGTAAGTTGTGCTGTTGTGTCTGGTGGGTGGGCATGTTGTTTTGGCATGTTGTGTGTAAGTTTGTAACATGTGCATTCCCATATTTGTGAGTTGCAGGATTGTGGAGTGTGTTCATTTGGTTCTTACCATTGAGCAGAGCATTTCGGTGGGTGCCATCCGGGAAGCACCGGTTGATGTTGGACTGTCGTAAGATGTAGGTATCATGCACATTGCCTGGGTAGTTGGCGACAACATTGGAGAAGAGTCCCTGGTGGGCCACTAGTGCCTGCACATTGATGGAATGTGTGTGCTTTCTGTTGCAGTAATTGTGTACAGTCTCGGCAGGGTGCATAAGTAGGACATGTGCGCAGTCACTTGCCCCAATACGTGCGGGAAGCCAGCTATGGCGTAGAAGCCCTGCTTGGTCTTCAGCTGTTCCTGTGCAGTGTGGGGGAAGTGAAGGTGCTGGGGTACCAAGCTGATGTTGGCATCCAAGACAGGTGTGATGAACTTTAATAGGGCTGGCTGTGAGACTCCTCCGTCTCTGGCAGTTGTTGGTTGGAAGGTACCAAAGGCCAACAGATGCAGCACGGCCAGCAGCTTTGTCTGTGGAGGGATGTTGGTTGTCCTCTGTGTGGGTACCATCAGTATGTGGGCAATGATGTTCAGGATGCGGAGAATGAGGATGATTGTCCTTATGAGCATGTAGTGGGCAATGACAAACACCAGCAGTGAAGTGAATGCCAACATGGATATGTATGTGGTCTGAATACTACTGCATCCTCTTGTGTTGGGTCTGTGAGGCTGGTACGTTTTCTGAAGGTCTGTGGTAGTCCTAATGGGGGTCCGGGGGGGGGTGGCGAGCCTGGGTGTGTTGGCTGTGGGTGTTGTGGCCCTCTGGGGATAGCTCCCATGCAAATGTTGTTCTTCAGGTGTGGCTCTGTCCTGGGCTCCCTTTTCTGGTGCAGGTTGTAGTCCGACTTTACACCAGGTCAGATCAGGTGTTAATTTCCTGCTGCTAAAGGGCCTTATCGCCTGTTCGAGGATCTTATCGCCAATCTGGCTGGTCATTGAGAATGTTGCGGAGTGGTGTTGTCGTGGATTTTTGCACGGGAACGCCTACTCTGCATCTCATTAGTGATAGTTACCGGGGTCATCTTTGGCGTTGTTTTTGGCGGCTACTATCGCACGTAAACTGATGATATCGGCTGTTAGCACCAGCTTGTGAATGGGGCGAAAAATTTATCGCCACTTCGGCTGCAAAAAAGGGCCGTTAACTCTGCGATAAAACCTTAAGGATGCACCCCTGCTAATGTTATCTGCCCATAGTCCTGGATTACGAGCGGTTTTATAAATAACACCTATTGCATGTGTTGTCCTGTAAATGGGGCAAAACATCAAGAGGTTTTGATTATTGTACTAAATTTTACCTGTTCGGCTAATTACCACACTCCCTGCCCCCCTTAAATCCCAGTAGTGTTACCTGCTGCAATTTAACAGGGATGGTTGATGTTACGCTTCTGGCAATTATCGGGTGTGATAAAGTCTGCACCCCTCATAAGGCAGACCCTGCTCAAACAGGGGTTTGTGCAGGGGCCTGAAAAAATCTGGTCACTGATAATCGAGGCCATAGAGTTGTGTAAAACATTGTCAGAGTTCAAAGCTCAACTCTCAGATGTTTTTCATGAAGAACTGAGGATATGGAATTTTGCTAGAAATGCACACTAATAAATAATGCACAAAACAGCCTGTGATCTTTTGGACTACTTTGAACACACCATGCAGCTTCAATGTGTGATGGGATATGTAAGGAATAATAGAAGAAAGGCTTAGTGGACTGAGAACAAGAATTATAATAATAACTATTGTTGTGATACTTTTTGTTTAGTTTGTGATCAATAGTCGGAATATAACTGTTTTTGTAACATGTAAAAAACTGAACCCCCCCTCAATTAGAATAAATGATTTACACACACCGCCTATTCCTGCATTTAGTTTTACTGATCTTTGCCTGTGTACACTTATTTATTGCAATCATACTAAATGCGCTGTAATGAAGCTAAAAAGAGCACTGGCATGGGAGCATTTTTGGGTTGGGAAGAACTGCCACTGCCATCCATGAAACATGTCCATTGAGTGATGTTCTGTTTTTGCTTTCCAGTTCTTCACTGGTTGTGTTTTATTCTGATGAATACTGCTGTCTTGGTAATTCTGTTTTTCTTGAACCTTTCAGGCCACAGAAGAATTCAAGATCTATCCAACATGGGGAATAGTTCTTTGTATGTCACTGATAGGGGTTGCAGTACTGCCTGTCCCTATAGTCTTCCTTGTTCGCATATGCAATCTTATTGATGATAGCTCTGGTGGACTGGCTGCGGTTTCTTATAAGCGAGGACATATAATTAAAGAAACATCTAATCTGGAAGACGATGATGCCAGTTTGATTCATGCAAAGATTTCCAGTGAGATGCCATCCCCAAATATTGGCAACAGCATTTACCGGAAGCAAAGTGGATCACCAACTCTAAAAGTTGACACTGCCCCCAATGGGCGATATGGTATAGGATATATAATGGATGATATGACAGATATTCCAGATATGCCGGAATCTGACCTATAGCAGTAAAATGTGGTGATGTTAGTGTTTTTGTTCATATTAATGAACATTAGCTGTGGTAAACATAGCATACCATAACTTTTGAAAGTGTAGTAGCAGCAGCCCAGGTCTGCAGTTTTAATCCAAATTTAAAAGATAAATTGCCTTTAAACAAAAGATTGGCCCTCTCTCCCCCTTTTGCACTGAAACTAATTTTTAGTAGGGAAGAATGAATACCCTTCACTCCCCCATGTGTTTCTCAAGACAGGTTTATTTTGTATTACTATGCAGTAAAATATGCATTCGCCCATAAAGGGCCTGTGCTTTTAAAAATAGCAGGTGAATAATCCTCAAAATTATTTCTAGAAAAATCATAATTTTGTATAGTGACCCACCTCCCAAGATATTATCAAATCAGACTTCCTGTTTCACAGTGAAGGCTTACATTGCAACTGGGTTTCCTATTTCCATCAGCATTGTTGGACTTGTGTCCTCTGTCCTGTTTCCAACAGGCTTTCTTCAACAGTGCCCACATTAAAGTTTATTTTTACGTTTAACCCATTCTAGTACCATGAGGTACCCCTGCTGCAACAAAGTGTATCTTAATGTTCAGACCAAAGTCTCCAAATGGTAGAGGGTCTGTTTTAACATCTATGCATATGCAATTCCTCAAAGGATGGGGCACCTTCTTAAGCCAGATACTTAGTAGGCTTAGTGTTTCATTCATGATAATATCTGTATAAACAAGTCTTGAACATTGGCTTGGGTTGTTAGGTTGCTATAACTTAGTCCCTAATCATAGTCCTATTCAGAATGTAGGTTTCCTCACCATAAAACCTTGTCCACATGTCTGGTAAAATCTAAGTCTGGCACCTGCTTCAATCATTTAATGCGCAGTGATGCTGCAGTGTTTTGTCTAATCAATTCTGGCATGTCCATTTAAGTGGTGTTAGGTTGCCTCTCTAGATCAAGTTCTCATCTAGCATTCTAGGTCTTCACTCATCTTGCTCTAGTTTCTACATAGGAATATGTCAAGTTTAGCTATGGACACCCCTGGTGCCTGGGAAATGGTTAGTGGATAAGGCTGCCTGCTTGCTAACCCTTATTTTTAACTTACCCCCTATATTGATCACCTTATAGTGCCAATATGAAGATGTTACTAAACACATGTGGCATTGCTCAGTCTTCCAACACATCTCTGGAGAGGGACATCTTAAATCTCAAACATGTCACAATATTACCGTTTTTCCTACTCTCCCCATATATTTCTGGGTGATGTGGAGTGGAAAGTAAGAAACAAAGCAATCTGTATACATTTCCAATGTTTTGTAGCATACAAGAGTGAATATATCTCCTGTAAAACCAACAATCATAAACAATTTCTGCTTCATGGATAGGGTATGTTCCCACTACTGTGTCAACAAAATGACAGATGCTGTGGGCAGTTAATCCGCCCACTGTAAGTGACTGATTCTTGATTGTGTACAGGATTTCCTTGATATGGTTTACAAGGTATTTCTGATAATCTACTTCCCTCAGGATCAGTTTTGAGTTTCACAACATCTGTCACCTGTACAGAAGAGCAAGTAAAATGAGCGCCTTTATGAGCAAGGGGATTTTGGAATGAAGAAGTGGGGTCATTGGCAGTCATATCGTTCCATTGTATGCTTTTTGTTAGCTGGCATTGAGTGATATCCACAAATAAAAGGATCCCACAGAATTGAAATTTCAAATCACAAAAACATCACTGTGCTTTGCAGCAATTTTGAGGACTCGCTAGAGGTACCTAGAAAAACATGCATACCTATCTACTATACACCTCCCAGAAACATCCATTCCTGCCAAAGTCACATTATCTACCATGAGAGGTTTGTAGGGAAGAAGCATTGGAGTAGGCCAAACCTTAGAGGGGATGGCATATGAGATCTCGATCAATTTCCCAATCTCCTACTTAGACTCTGTAATCCCTGCTGTTTGGACAGTTCTTTGACCGCTATATCTCATCCCAGTAGGATTCTCCTGTTTTTACCTCAAACTTACTGGGCCCCACTGCATATTCAATTGCCTTTGCAACTTCATATCACTGCTGTGACCTACTTGTTATTGAAGTCATGCTTTGAGGGTTTTCACAAGGAAAGAACTCAATTCCTGAACCGCCAGGTCACCACTTATGCTCTTTCAATTAAGAGTTTAGAGCCCCACCAACAAGCGTGGCAGAGCTGACACAAACAAACACTTCCTTAAAATCATTCTGTACAAAAGGGAAAATAAAACATCTGTAGTTCAATACAGATTCAGATTCTTTCTATGTATTTCACTAACTGTTGAATTGCAGGGCTCTAAAGGCATCCATATTCTTACACTGAATCCATATGCAGAGTTCACTGCTTTTTTTATTAAATCACACCTTCGTTTGTAGTCACATAAGTAGTTCTACCAATTATTTCATGCTGTCCTTGATCATTTCTGAATCTAGGGGAATACAAATCTCCTTCTGCTCTGAAAACTATTGCCTACAAGCCAGTTCAAGGTTGATTTTGACGATTTAGTGAGGGCTTTTGTAGATCAGAATCATTTGTCAATATGGAGAAATCAGTGCTAGTTACCTGTCAATTACCTGCTGTTTGGGGGCATTCACAAACCAAGAAAATAGTAAAGCTTTCATGTCTGCTCTCATGCTAAAATGTGGATTCCAGGAAGAGAATAAAGACAGGAGTGCCACAATCTTGAATTAATGCAGAACTAGTATATTGTTCATACAGAACCAATATAGTGTTTATACATGATACGTATACCTATCAGTGGTGATAAAGCTCAAACTCAATGTCAACATGTCACTCATGTATTGAAAACTCGTCCCAGCCCTTGCTGCAGGAGAAATCCTGATTCACCTACTCTTCCCATTATTCTTTGGTAAGTGGTACATTGGACCTATTGTGGGGAAGTCCTTTATGTTCAAATCTACTGTTTACCTGTATATTATGCTCATAAAGCTTTAGCACATTAACTAGCAAGACATTGGGTACAAATTTGTCATTAAAGGAATGATTGGGGGGTCCTTCCACAACCTTATGAAAAAGTACTGCCGTAAGTGGCATATTGTAAGAGGCCAGTAATCCCTGATTTGGTCAGTATGGGGAGTTTCCAGCCATCTAGAGTTACAAGGTCTCTGGGGAAAACTGTGACTCATCTGTTTTATATCGGATGTTCGGTTGGCTAAAAACAGGCATGATAATTTGGCAAAGCATGCAGGAATCGATGTAGAAACTTTGAATCCCACCCATATTGGTCATTTCCAGAGTTCAACATGAAAAAGGCCTGGTTTTCCCTCATCCCAGAAGTACCAATATCCAGGTTATCAGTACGTCTGGGTACCTGAAGACCATTGAACCCTGCATCAGCTTTAATCAGTGTTAAGTAGTTTTATTCAAAGTAAAGCTGGCATTGCTGAGAAAGACCTAAACTATATTTTAGTTATCTAGATTAAGACTTCATTTGTGCATTAAAATACAGCTGAAGTAACAAACAAGGAAGCTAGACTTTGTACTATCACACTACATTTTGAACTACGGATTTGGTTTTTAATCCATGGCTCCAGATATTTTGATATAGTTTAGTATGCTTTGTATTAACGTGATAGTGAAAGGGTAGGAAGTGGAAGCCGGTCGGGTGATAAAAAACAAATGTAACCATCGGATGTAGCAAGAGAAACTAGTGACACGAGAAGAAATTGGTGACAGGATAACGGATAATGCTGAAAGGAGCCACGAGGCAAAATGGAAAGTGGGGACAGTATTGTGTTATACAATATGGAAGTAATACAGTATGAAATTGTATCATTAATCTGGGGAGACAAAAGACACAGGTATGGTTTGGCCTATGACTGAGTTGTACAAAGCCCAAATAATTGGACTCCTTAAGTGTAAACTTTTCTGTCAGGAACAATGGTTCACCTTTGGTACATTGGGTCAGACAGCAAAGCTTTGTTCAGAGAAATGCATGTGATATTTCTGCAACAACCTCAAATCAACAATACAATTACGAAATAACGAATTAAACATTTCCTTGCCAAATCAGTAAATAAGAAAGAAATGAAGGTGGAAAATGTCACTAACACAGGTATAGGAATTATGAGCGATTGCAAAAGCAAGAACACTTCCATAAGAAACAGTAAGAAAGTTAAAAAGAATATCAAACTCTTTGATGTTGTAAACTGATAGCCTGACACACTTTGTGGAATGACCTATGATGGAGCTCATCAGTTAATACGTTGGTCGATTCACGCAGCGCAAAACTATTTCCCTTAGGCTTAGCAAAAGATTGTTAGTAACAAATTATAAGTGGTACAAGACTGGTACAGTAGAAAATAAGGAGTCCGCAAGAGAATGTTTTTTCTTGATTTTTTTTTACTAAGCAATCCTGCTGTCGCCTTAAACTGAACTCAAAAATAAGAATCTCCACGTGAGATAAATCATGTTGATAAAGCCATCTGTCATCTTTTTTTGACAAGGCTTTTTAGTTTGGTTTGGTCCTCCAGTGCAGAATTGTTCCAACCTCCAATTCTTGGGAAAGCTCTATATCTTTCGTCCTAACTTTCTCTGTCCTTGTCCTTAGTAGCTGCTGTATGTTTTGTGGGAAAATGTACCCCAGAGTCCCATTAACCACAGAAAAAGAAAATACTATCAACGTTACTCCCTTATGCATATGTGTTCCTCTGTACCAATAACTCCCAAAGCTGGACCAAAAACTCCAATCACGAGTCAATTGCCAATCCTATATCTGTGCTGCTTCCCAACCTTTCGTGTCCTGACGGACCCCACTTCTGCTGAAAAAACTATTTATAAAGAGATGTAACTTGGAAGATTGGAAATAATGTTAACTCCCTTTCTGAGCCATGTGCAGTCCAGCAACTGGCCTCCTCAGCCTGAACTGTGATGAGGTGTCAGAAATGAAGACTAGGTCGAACAACAGGAAGCCAGCCAGGAATATAATTGTTCTCTTGCTAAACGCCTCTGCTAAGCCTAGACAGGGTATCTATAATAACTTAAAATGATAAATAGTATATGAAATAAATATCTAACATTGCCATCAAATTTCTAAGATGGATTACCTATGGAATGTTAATGTAAATTCTGTAACCATCTCCCAACATAATTTTGCAAATAAGAATTCTTTTAACCAATTTGCATTTTTAAAAGTAGTCTTTTGCAGTCTGCTGTAGGCACCATGAGGTTTTATATACTTTAATGTTTTAAATACAAGTAACGAAAATACTTCTTCAAGTCTTTGTCTATGCAGAGCACATTATCTGGAGCCAGACTAGCAGGAATCTGTTTATTCATAGGTTAAATACAAGATACCCAGAGCAAAAAAATTAAAATAACTCGGCAAAAAAGTTGGATTCTTTAAAAGTAGCAAGTTAGGATTTATAGAAGAGGAAGGTGGCTGCCCAATACCCCATTTACACAATTTAACAAGGTCAACATAATGGTGGCATAGTTTATATCCCTAGATCTATGTCATTTACAGTTCTAGGGCAGTGAGATGACCGCAGTCTCATTCTCCATGACCGCTAAAGTTGAGCAAAAACATAACTATGCTTTTTGTATGAATGGAGAAGGAAGAAGAAATAGTGGGCGACGAAATGAAGGGTGAGGGAAGAAAGGAAGTGGCATTGCAACTGGATGAGATAATGCCATACAGCATGATGAGCCAGATGAACTACCATACCACATCACAGGTAACCTTGTATATAGACGCATGCATGCATACACCAGCAAAAGGACTGGGGATCTCAACTGGGAATGCAAAGGACAGACATCGAGGCCTTGCAGGGCGATAGTGGCTTTTGGCTGCAGGTGAATGGATGCAGAGTAAGCAATGTAATAATATCTGTACACGTGGCACAGTTGTATGGCCAATTATTGCTCTTTTAGAAGTCATACGTCTAAATATATACTCATATTTAATATTCCCAATAATAAACACAACCTATTACATTTTTACTAAACACATCAGCACAATAATAAACGCATTCCAATTGTTTTTTAAGCACAGTCAAGCCATAAATACTAGTTTTTTTAAATTTCCCTTAAAACAAGTGACTTATTTTCCAGAATCGCAACGCTATGAAAATGTTGTACATGAATAAACAAACAAGAGAACAGATGAACAGGCTGCCCCAGGTGCAGTCCTGAAGTGTGCAAATGTCTTGGGTACTGATGTTGGGCCCGATTCATAGAATGAACTAAAGACTAAATCCTAAACTGACTACTATTTAGTATTCACAGAATGCACTTACTACTTTCGGCATTCACAAAGTGAACTTACTACTTTCGGTATTCACAGAATAGATTTAAGACTACTAACTTTACGTCCGCACTCGGGCCAGAAATTCCGGCCCGGAGGCGGAGTTTCCGGGCCGGAGTCGGAGTTTCCGGCTTGGGGCGGAGCTAACGGCCCGGAGCCGGCCCGAGTGCGGACGTAAAGTTAATTGTCCTAAATCTATTCTGTGAATACCGAAAGTAATAAGTTCATTCTGTGAATCCCAAAAGTAGTAAGTTCACTCTGTGAATCCCGAAAGTAGTAAGTGCATTCTGTGAATACCAAATAGTAGTACGTTTAGGATTTAGTCTTAAGTTCATTCTGTGAATCGGGCCCGTCATCATTATTGTTGGTGACGCGTATGCAGTCCGGTCCAACATGAAAATGTGTGGTACAGGAGTACATCAGTGAGGCGCTATCGCGAGCCTACTTGCATCACATATTGTGTGTGCACACATGACTTTACCGTGATGACAGTGTTCCCGACTGTGAGGTCTGTGGTAGGTGGTTCAGGAACAATATTCATCTTTTCAGCAAGAGAAAGAAGATCTTTATTCATGGCATGGGACAGAATTTTCACGCAGTTGTTTCTACCTTTTACCACTAAACCAAGATAATGAAATCACAAACATTTAGCAGCTTGTATGTAATGGAAGTGAAATCTTTAAAAAATATGCCCACATGAATTGTGTACTGCAAAATTGAGAATGCTGTTAGATAAAGAGGTTATTTAACATTTGTATCCGAGATGAGATCGCTTGGGCTGACTGAATGTGTTACTGTTTTCTGAGCTAAAAACTATGCACAGATTTTTTCACTTTCATCGGTGGTTCTCGAAAAAGGCCAGGCCAATTATCTGTAGTAAATCTCAATGAGCGAATTGTTACAGGAAATGTTTCAAGCATATGCACCCTCATGTGATGGAACCAGTTCTCCAGTGACTTTATACTATCTATCCTCTTCAGGAAGATACACAATGTTTATAATTTTGTGTAACATCTGAAAGAAGCATCATTAACATGCAGATTGTGTTACTTTGGAGCAATGTATTTATTCACATGCTTATGTATTTTTATAAAATGTATTTTACCAGGTCTTCTGTATTTTTGAGCTTCAACAAGTTAAATAGTGTTTGAAATAATGTATCTTTTTACCGAAGAGCTACTTATAAATGACAGACATAAAATTAACTCATAGAAACCACAGTGCACCAAACTCAAATTCTAAACCACTGTCTTGAGTTTGGCCTGTAGATTAGTAGTGTATTTTCCTATTTGTCTTAGATATTGGCAGGCACATTGACCCCTGACAATACCAGCTTGAATTAATTTTTCTTTTTTAGAGGGAAAAGGCTATATAATTAGAATTTTGGACATATTCAAATTAGAGATCTCTACATCATTGCTGCCAAGTAAAGTCTCTCCACCTTTAGTAAACATTACTGATGATAATAACTTTATGGAAGAGGTACAATTGAAGGCAAGAAAGAAAAGAAAGAACATATGTATGTTCTCCCTGGCTGTACTGCAAGGTGTAGCAGTTGCCCTTGTTAGAAGGCAGTGCACCGGTAAGCGACCAAGAAACTATTTAGTGTGATAAAATTAAATATCTTATCATGGATATTTTAAGTGTTGTAATTGATATTGAAAAAGTAGCATTCAAGGTCATCACATTCAATGTATGTTGCTTTTCAAAAACATTTCAAATGTTAAATGCTAAACCAAAAATACTCAAAGAATGGTTTTAATAGACAGATTATTCTGCATTGACTACTTTCATAAGATTGCTATTCATTTTTATTGTAGTTATAAATATCCATACTGTATTCCCTCATAATTGAAGCAATGCCTTCCATAGTCTGGTGTTTTTCCCTCAACCACACTGATGCTTTTCTGTTTTGTAACCATATGATTATGTAGACATCGACAATAACTTTAACATAGGTACTGCTGGACATGAACATTAATACATCCAGGGCTAGCAGATGATTATTATCAGAAGAAAAAATATAATTCTTTTAAACAAGTAACTTTTTATGGAAAAATGAACTGAAAACTTGGATGGTGAATCTACTTTCTTATATTAAATGTGACTGTGACTTTTTTTAATCCAAAGAAGTTTGACCGAATGGAGATTTTAGTTTATAGATCTTGATTGGTATATTCCTTGCTGCCTTGTTCTTTACTCCTATTACTAATCTAGGGTTTTCTGTGCAAGAAACATTAGACTCTTTGCTACTTCTTACTCTTGACATTTGCTATCTTCAGCGTTTGGCATCATTGATTGTAGTTATGGCTTACTTTTTTACAAATGTGCATACCCTAGTTAGAGGGAGATCTGGAATCTTTGGCATGTTTATTTTCACTGATGCCCGGTTGTGCCTGAACTGTACAAAAAAAATCCAGACAAGATCCCTTGTGTTCACTAATTAGTGAGCTAATCATTTGAGGATGGCTTCCTCTTTTAAATGTCTATAGCAAGAGCCACCAACTCTAATTAGGGATTTTCAAATTTACTCTAGCCTGTCAGAATTCTTTATTTCCTCAGATCTCAAAGACCTTTAACTGCAATTGTTTTGATACCTGCTTGGGAAAAAGATGAAATTAGCCTGTATCCTGGCCTGACAATCCTTCCTTCCTTTTAAGAAGGCTACACAGAATTCTAAATGAAATTGCATCACTGTTCCTTCAGCTGTTCTTGCGTCAGCTCATCTTTCTGGCATGGGCAGTTCCACCACACACCTTTCAGTAGGAGCTGCCAGCTCCTGGCTCTTTACACTTTGTGTGGGACCTCAATTGCTCTGGCAAAATTCACCCATTATGGCCTTCTTATTGATTCACCTTCCGCATGATAGGGGCCAAACTGCAGAGCAGCCTACTGGAAGCAGTCTAGGAAATTGAATATCATCCATGTTTCCTCTGAAAAAAATCTGTTTGCTCGGCATCCATCATAGGCACTATTTGCTTTGTGCTAAAAGGCCATATACCGGCATACCAAGAGCAGCACCTAACATAAAAAGTACACTAAATGCGGTCAAAAAGAACTTCCTTCTATCTATGACATAAATATGTCACAAAGTTTGCTTATAATGGGCCTCATATTTCATGTAATGTGCTTAATCTTGCATCTAAGATTAAAATTGTGCTGCAACACAAGTCTGTATATTATGTTAATAGGCTTTCAATTATTTTGGTAGCATTTTCTTAACTTTTTGCTGCACACAAAAGCATTTGCTAAATATTTTCTTATGTGATCCATGTACAGACAAACAGTATAAAGAAACCAACAACAGCACTTACAGCTGAAAAAAGTTAATAAAAAATCACTGGCTACAGTTGTAAATTTTATGTAAAAGATTGTTTGTCTTGAGTGCAAAACTATGATTTAACACTGTGTTGCCTGACTACAGACGCACATAGTAGTACAGATTCTGCATTTTTACATGCTGTGTGCCTAAAATACTTGTTGATATGTATTGTGATTACAAGAGTATATGTAGTATATTTATACAATACCTGTATTGTAAATATGTACAAGTGAATGTAATAATCTGAAGACTTGAAAACAAGACTTGAAACATTGCATTTGCTGAGCTAGAGTTTTTTTGCTTAAGAGATAATTCTTATGTTTGTATTTAGCAGGGCCAATATGGCATTCAATTTATTGTAAAAATAAAGAAAATATATGTATTACAAACAGTTGTCTCAATGTAATACTTGTAAAGCGTTTATGAAAAATTACATACCATTTGTTTTAGTTTTTGAATAGTGTGACCTATGCTTGGTGATTAAACACACACACAGCACCCCCTCCACCAACACACACAATAGTTAATGGGTAACCATGTTGCAAGGATCCTGCTCATACACAGGACTGTGCACCTAGGACATCAGTGAATTGTGGTGTACCAGAAACTCACCTCAGTATCTAGAAAAACCCCAAACAGCTAGCATCAGTGTCACATTAGCTCTTCGTCCTATAGCAAAGTAACCAATGATTAGACAACCTAGAACATGCGACTTAGTACAAACTCAGGAATGGTGGAATAGTGAGAACACTCTTTCGTTATACTCTCATATCAGTCTACAACAGGAGTAAAGAAGAGACACTTTAAGTTAAAATATTTATTTTACCGACGTGATCTCAAATGCAGTATCTTAGCCAACATAAGCAGACATATGATTAGAAATAATATGGTCAGCATTGTTACAATTCCATAAAATACAAAAGGAGAAATCATATTACAATGATGGTGAAAACAGGTCCTATAGCGCCTAGTTTAACACCCTTACTATATAGGAACTATGCATTACAAACTAAAGTAGGTCTCTTAGGTTTATTTGGGGGACCCCATTACCTTTCCGCTCAGTAAGAGTGAATCCCATTCGGATGTCTACAAAGTGTTACTCGAACATGTTGAAAAACAGCTAACATATTTTGATAACCTTGACTGCTTCAGCACTCACTGTGCAGACTAGGGCCATGATGTAAGTCTAGAGATGTTGAAAACAAAACCGTTACTCATGTGTAGACCTTCATGAAGGCTAACTTACAAAACAGATGTGCAGTGTTGTGTGCAAAAGCAGCGAAAGGTAAAATGGCATCTAAACTTCTAATAAGCCATGCTAACATAACATGCATGCAAAGCAGGCCTTAGGCCATACTACACCCTCCCATGATCGGGTAACACACAATAAAGGGGGCAAGACTCATAGAATGCAGAGTTCAAGTTCGAATGAGACCGTACCAAGTTCAGGAATTTTGCCATACTTGATAATTGGAACTAAAAATCCAAATTAACAAGGAACCAAGTCAGTGAAAAGAATCACGGGTGGCCATGGTGTGAAAAAGACTTCAAGAATTAAGAAAAACATTAGGGCATTATATAAAAAGAATTTTCACCAGGTCAATACGTGTCTATAAAGCAGAAAAAGTCACACTTCAATCCAACAGCGTATATGCACCGTACGTTGCAACCGCCTCCAATAGGAAGTCGTCGTCATCATACATGATCAGCCATCCAATTAAGTAATACATGTTCTTCAACAACCGGAGCCTCTAGCACCATCAGAGGACAACTCAGGCTTTCTTCAAGATAACTGCGTGCCAGAAAGTCATTGGCCATAGTCCATATGTTCAAATTGCCTAGAACCCATGAGCCGCTGTGCAGGCCATAAACCCGAAACTAGAACAATCTATTTCATGAGCAACTAAGGGACTCATTAGTAGATTAAAATCCAGGTCAGGAGACAACATGTTGCAGAGACAGAAATCCAGGGCCATTCAAATCCACAATCCAGGCAATGGAAAACAGGCTGCACGCAAGTTAAGTATGAAAACCGGAAAGTTAAACCATGCCCACACTCGCCAGAGGCAGCGATCCATAGTATTCTAGCATCCGGTTACGAAGCTGGAGCAGCCAGGGAAGATCGTCGTGGGGCACAGACTGTGCATCCATTCTGAAGTAAACAAATCAACAGCAGCACACCTGCGCCTAAAGCGAGAATTATCTGGAAACCGCCGAAAACACTCGAAAAAATTGAATGAAAAAATGCTGGGATCACACCAAATATAGTTTGGAATGAGGTCACAAGGCCACAACTTGCTACTTTAAAAAAGTGTGCCAGGCCCGTAGTCAACGACGCATTAAAGATTGTGTGAATCAAAGCACCAAAATGCAGGGGCAAGTCTGTGTTTAATAAGGCATTCACCTCAGCACAAGTATTTGCAATGTGAAGGACGAATGTCTCATGCGCATATGTAAGGGGGACTTCCTTCTGGGACAAAAGAGCTCTTATTCGACTCATTTTGTTGAACTCTGCTTTCAAGGTCGGAATAGAAGGCCACATGGAAACATCGAGCCTCCCATGTGGAGGAGGAAACAGGACTTTCTTACAGCAAACTACACGTTGGGAAACCGTAACAATATACGGAATACCAGCAAGCATACCACAGCAATCTTCATTATTTAATAACAAGTAACTACAGTTTGCAAGCAATGTGAAAATTGGTGTAATAGCTTGGGCGGGGGTGCCTTTCAAAACACACGCAAGATTCGGTGCTGTAACATTACAAGAACAGTGAAATTGCAGGTTTCTACAGACTAAAGAGTGATCTGGTGTGGAAGTGCAGTCTTCACCCTTTAGTTAAACCTCTTTTCCCTCTTTCAAGCACCTATATGTAAATGGGAGATAAGGTTCAAATCTGCCTATGGTATAGTGTTTCATGCATGACTCAAACTTAAACAAGGGGACCAGTAGAGTTATTAACCCATGGATGAGCCAAACTTCAGAATTCGACTCGGCCACTGAAAATTGTAACGGTTCCAATTTTTCAATATGCAACAGCGAAAACGTGGCATCTTTCATTGACATAAATTGTTTAACAGTCAAATTGAAAGGCAAAAATAACGATGTCGTGTTCATGTAATCCCAAGGCATCTTCCCAGATTTTAACGTTTGAAGAGTCCAAGCAAACTGCATTATAGAGCGCAATTGATTTTGTCCATGGTACAGAACTGCAACATCTTCTTGTACAAGATCAACAACAGATGAAAGAATATTATCTAATGTGTAAATACGGGAAGAAAGGGTGTTGATGCAATTATCTACTACAGTAAGCACTTTTTTAAATTGGCCTGATCAATAGCTCTAAGCCTAGAAGCAGCTTCAATCTGGGACAGTTTCCAAACTTCGTTGTAACCCGCATATGTCCATCTTTTCGATCTGCCTGCTGCAGGACCTTTTACAAAATCATTAAAATCAACTGCGTCAGTCAGTTTGGACAAATGTAACTTAACGGACGCTAAGGTCGAGTGTCTGAGGCAATTCTGACTCAATTTGCCTACAGAATAGGTAGTGACTGAATGCTGACTCTGAAAACAGGGATCTACTCTAACCTCTGTATAGAATTGGGTCAGACCCAGAAAACAGTGCTGGCAGGAATCTGCACTTTTTTGCCATAGCAACCACCCTTCGGGATTAATGCTGGAAACATTAAAAGAGGAATTTCTCAACAGGGCTTGTAAATCACTAAGGGAAGTACTGGTGTAATTATTCCAATGGGGGTATTCACCCAAATCAGGAAATTAAGGCGTATTTAAGTTTTTAGAAGTAGCCAATCCAAAGCAGGTGGTTTGTGAAATAGTGGCATTCTGAAACAACATATGGTTCGGGATGAGACCTGCACGATGCAAAGCCTCTGTGCCTTGCACTTGCCAACTTTTAGAACCCCAAACAGATTTAAGATCAACTGTACTTTTCCACAGCTCATAGCCCTCAACAGCCTACTGGCCAATAAAGAACTTTGAATACAGTAATTTTGTGTGGGTAAGTCTAACCTTGGAAGAGGACTTCTCAGTCATCTTAAAATAAAATACATTAGGGTTTGATTGAATCAAAATCAGTAAAATAAGAAAACAGTTTCAAAAGAGTTTTGGAGCTGCCTTCAACAGGTGTGGGACAATGTAGTTACCCACATTTCTAAATGAATTTGTCTTATGCAGAAAGTGATTTGCAAAATGCTGGTAACAGTACAAATCACCATAGTTCACAGACTCTAAATATAAATCCTCAGCATAGAAGGCAGCATAATATTTCAAATCAGAAAATAAAGCCTCTTCGGCCTGGACATTCCAAAAATCAGAGCGAATATTCTGTTTAACCACATCCCCCATAGAAACACGGAGTACATTGTGAACATTAATAACCTCTGTGGGACCATGAATCTGGAACTTTACAGCATCCCATACAATTCCATCCAAAACGGGTCAACCAGTATATTCACCAATGTCTGGTCCCTCTTCATGATGTGCGAAGAGGAGTGGGGGTCCAAAGCTCCATCAATTAGTCTAATTTAAGTTCTTTCTTGAACGTAGTGTTCATTAATAAAACAAAAAAAACACCACAAATCCAATGGACATGAATAAAAATATTGATAAAAGCACCAGCCAAATGTAAGTCCAAGGTGGTATCAAAAATGTTTTTTAAACCAGGTAGCAAAAATTTAAACTTTTGAAGGGGCCTTAGATGTTGTAGAGCCAGTGTCAAATGAAGAACTTGATCGATTAGCCACACGCGTCTCCAAGTCAGGCATGGACAAGTCAGTGGGGTAGGTATATTCAGTATCATTAAGAGGATCACCAGCAGTGAATTCAATAAAGGATTCGCAGCTGTATTAATTTCAATGACATGATCAGGCCGAATATGGCAGGATCTGGGACCAAAACAGAGTGTTGCTCCATTGCTGGACACGAAACGGCAGGAGTCATACTATAAAGAATCGGCCACCCTGTAGAGTTTGACATTGTCAATGGAGATGTACCTGTTCCCCTTTCGCCAAGGAAAAGGAGGTCAAATTACTGTTCTTGTACCCTGCACACCAAGCACAGGAACTGGAGCTCGATAGGAGGGACCAAATTCCTTCTTGTTCTCGATCTTCTCTCGGATCAGTTCTCCAACTTGGGGTATCCAGCCCACCACCAGAATCTGCAACGCACCATCTGATGTGGAGGGTAAGTGTTCCTTTGTAAGACTGTCTCTGGTCTTTTGTAGGTTCTGTAAAACATTAGAATAATCATCCACGTCAAAGGATGCAGCTGCTGCCACCATGTCTAGACCATCAAGGTCCAGGACAAACATTTTGATGCCAAAGAGCATTTCGTATGGGGTCAGCCCGCCCAAGGACCTTCTAGGGAGATTATTTTGTGCACGCTGAACGCTATTGAGGTGGTTAAGCCAGTCTCGGCCAGTACCTAAAACCTTAGCTGTCAAGGATTGCTTTAAGTCACGGTACATCTGCTCCACAACACTATTACCCTCAGGCTGGTATGGAGGTGAAAATTTGACCTGGACCCCCAATGAAGCCATGGCATCTTTGTACGCCTTAGAGGTGAACGCTGGACCCTGATCCGAATGGAAGGTACCACATACAAAAATTCCCACAAAGACACGCAAATCCCTTATGACAGTTCTGGAATCAGCACTCCTTTGAGGGCACAACCACACAAAGTGCGTGCAAGAGTCAACTGCTACTAAGATGTACTTATACGCAGTATCAGATGAGAAAGGACCGCAGTGATCTAAATAAACAAACTCAAGTGGTTTATTAGATATGTCAACTGAGTTTGGGGCGGGCGTGCAGCAGTAGAAGGTTTAATTTGCTGAAAAATGCCACATGAAGGACATAATCACGCGTTTGTTTGTACAAACCCCGCATCCAATACCGTTGTTGGAGAAGAGACACATTAGCTGACACGCCGGCATGCGATGAAGCCATTTCAGCGTGGGCTGCTGTAATCAAAGTCTGCCTGCGGTACGAGTTGGGTCATAACCTGTCACCAACGTCGTTAATTCACACATAAGGAACTTTATCAGGATTTAAATGATAAGAGTACTTAGAAGAGAAACATTTAGGGTAATTACCTCCCTTCTCTGTTGCAGTAATGGCTGCCAAGATGTCATCATCATTCTTACTTTTGGAACGTGTAACCGCTGCCACTGCATATGTTGCAACTGCTGTCTTTGTGGCTTCATCCACGAGACAGTTGCCAACAGCGTGAACTCCAACTTGCTGGTGACCCAGAGTATGAATTACAAAGACAAGTGGCAGCCATTCTTTAAGCTCAGCTACTCGAACCCAGATCATTTTATGTTTTATTGTGCGACCTTTGGAGTCGCGATAATCATTTTGAATCCAAAAGGGTAGTTTGCAATTGCATGATTGAACACAGTAGTAAGAGTCACTTACAAAAAGAGTACTCACACTGGGGTCTGTGTACTCCAATGCAAGCATCAGAGCACGGAGCTCTGCCAATTGGGCAGTACTGTCCCCTAATGTCTGTGTATGGACGACATCGGACTTGAATTTACCATCTACCATAGTACCAACCATAATTGCGCAGGCAAAAGAATATGCGTGCTTTGAATCCGAAGTGCACTTCTGTCAGTGTAAATGATACAACTCCTCATCCTCAAGTGGGAGCATAGTCAGAGGAGCAGGATGAACAAATTCATACTTCAAGAACTCTTGCGTCTGCAGTGAGGAATCAAAAATGAGCATGACATCCGAAGATGTCAAGGACGTGGCCCATTGTATCCACCCTGGGTGTCAAACTTTGGAATTTGGTATACTGGCTTTTGTCACTGCCTCCAAGGCAGGATACGGAGTAACAACTAAAATGTGCTTTCCTTGCGACAGTGCACGTTCCTTAAGAATCGCCATTTGCACTGCTATCAAAACTTTTTCCACAGTGGAAAACTGCAACTCAACCGAAGTGTACAAGTGTGACTTGTACGCAATAGGAACTTTGTCACCCTTATTAAAAGTGAGGTACATGAAACCCACCACCCCTGGTACAATTCTTATCACCAGGTTGGTGTGGTTATCACGGCTCAACAAGAATTTAGATTCTAGAAGATCAGCCTGCAAAGATTGCAAGATGGCTGAATGTTCAGGCAGCCAGCACGATTTGGAAAAAGAAGGTTGTATCAAAGCGTAAAGAGGCTTGATACGCTAGGCATATTCGGGAATGTAGGTACACCCAAAATTCAAAAAGTCCAGTAAAGATTGTAGTTTCTTCAGTGTTGTGGGAGTGCACAAAAGTGCGCATTTCTCCAGGAAGTGAGGAGCCAAACCTCGACCTTCATTGTTAAGCTCGTAGCCCAGGAACAACACTGTGTACTCTGCATTGTGAGATTTCGCACAGTTAAATTTGTAACCAAAATCTGCAAATTTACAAATTATGCGGTCCACTCGGCACAGATGCGGCCATAATTTGTTATCTGTGAGATAGATATCATCCTCTTACAAGCATGATTCTGTGTCGATCCCCTCCAAGAGAGAGATAACGAGGGCGGCAAAGACGCCAGGACTGTTCTTGGCGCTGTTTGCCACCACTGGTAAAAGCTGTCCATTGACTACTAAGAGGAGACAGATTGTGGGCTAAAAAAACATTGGATATGTCAAGTGTGGTTTTGAATCTTTTACGCACGAGACTAGCCACAAGAGCAGAACTGTGTGTATTCTGCACCGCGCACATACGCTAATGTGAGTTTAAGTGGCTGTAATCCAATAGCAAACGGTACGAGCCATCTGGCTTGGTCACAGTAAAAAGAGGGTTATTCATCGGAGACACAGGCGTTTCAATTACACCTTGATATTCTAATTGTTCAAGGATTTCCACAACGGAAGCTTTTGCTTCTCGCCACATGGGGTATTGGGGTTGAGGCTGTGGCATTGGCCGCAATGTAATCTCATGCCGAGGGAAACATTTGTCCCATCCACAGTGAGTACAGTACAAAGACGTCGCAAGCACCTTAGCCCATTCTTCTGCAAAATGCAGTGCCTGCTCTTTTGGCACTGTGTGCGCGAAACTAGTGAGGATTACCTCCTACCCCTGGGGAGCAGGTAAGACAGAGGGCGGGGGCCAGTTGACCTCCGCCAACAATATATCATAGGTAGTAGTAAGATTTTCCCCAAAATCCCCTTTTATGGTACATTCTATGTCATCTTCAATTACAAGGACAATTTCATGAAGTCTGTCAGGGGGAGCCACTCTAGTGTCAGCTGTCTCAACTACAACAAAGGTGTCAGTTGCTGTCACCTTCAGTAGTGGACGCAGGGCCTCTCGCACTATGGTAATCTCCACTGCGTTGTCCAACAGTGTCAGCGCCCATGTCTGATTCAAAAGCTGCGTTCTCACTATCTGTGGCGTATCTCGCTGTTACCGCAGCAACTTTATTCTTTTGAAACTGGGGTCTTTGTCTCGGTGACTCGTCCTGCTTGCCTTTTCCATCAGCCTTACGAGGCTGCTCACGGCTCTGTTGGGCACCTTGACCTCTGCTGCCGCCTCCTCCACCGGTGGGTGAGACCGATGTTTCCTGCAAAGAGCGAGGAGAACGTTGTTCAGGAGCCTGAAATCTATCCGGTGACTTAATAGTAGTGCGGTCGCGCAACTCATATGTACGCTCAGTAGGGGCAGGTGTAGGTGAAGCAGGACAGGACCCCTGTTTCTGTTGCTGTCTTCCCTGTTTTTTGTTCTTACTCCAATTTTGTTTCTGAACTTTCGGGCGGTCATCTTTATCAGATGATGCTTGTTGAGTTTGCTGCTGTGTTTGTTTTTTAGCAAAAGGCGTAACACCCAAACTATTACTGCCAACGGTCTTATAAGCCTCCGTAAAAATTCTCGGTAACTGACGGGGTTTGTCTGCATTGGGGACATCGCACAGAGCATTCGACACTTGGAAACTTACTGCATCCCCCTTAACATTTGCAAGGGCGAGATCGCGAACCATGTCAAATGCTCCCACGAGTCGCATTCCCAACTCCACAGCTGCCTCCAGTTCGTGTTCATCCTGAACACGTTTAATGATGGAGGGCAGGACAGCCATTGACAGGGTACCGAAGCGCCTAGTATAGACTTCTGCAAAAATCACACTCCAAGTGGTAGTCATTTACGTCTGGCACTAAATCTTTTTGGAAACCAATAGTAAGGATCCTGTGCTTGTCCACAGGACAAGTATTCAGGAATACTGCCTCCAATTGTTCGAATTTCTCTGCAAGCCTAAAAAGGCATCTCATCCTTATCCTGGGGACACTTGCCCATAACCGCATTAACCATAACAGGACTAAGCTTTAGCTTGTTTGCTCCAACTGGATGCGCCGCACCAACCTGGGCCCCACCTGGGAGGTTGGCGGAAATGTAATGAACCAGACCCCTTATCACTGTTACAGCAGAGTTATAAAGGCGTCTCAATTCAGGAGCTGTCAACGCGGCACATTAGAATGCAGGGTATAACTAGCTAAAACAGGCCAAGAATTGCCTGCAATCGACAACGGTCCTTGTCTGACCGCTGTTATTACGCGTGCGAGGGCGCCTTTAACCAAACGGCATGCTGCCAAACAGAAATCGGAACTTCCTGTGTCCTATATGGAGCGTACTCTGCAGGCACGGCAGATAGAGTGTAGGAGTGAAATGCACAAGAAACTGCATCTATCGCAGGAAACGTAACCTATGAATAAAATAACTCAAACGGGTATGCTGCTACAGCAGATACTACAAAAACCACTGCCTGTGCTCCAAAGAGACTAGGAAATACTACATATGATTCCGCACAAACGACTGTGAGCTGGGATATCAACCGCAGCCAGTGAAACAGTACAATGCAATATAAAAAGCACAACTGGGTAGTAATTCAATAGAAAGACCTATGTAACTATAGGTAGATTTGTCTGTCAACCGGAAACTAGTGAGGGGTTGTGGACTGATACACGCGCTACTCAATATTCTCACAATAAGACCACATCGTTGGTGGAGCCATGTTGCAAGGATCCTGCTCATACACAGAACTGTGCACAGAGACCTAGGGCATCAGTGAATTGTAGTGTACGAGAAACTCACCTCAGTACCTAGAAAAACCCAAACCTGCTAGCATCAGTGTCACATTAGCTCTTCGCCCTATAGCAAAGTAACCAATGATTAGACAACCTAGAACATGCGACTTAGTACAAACTCAGGAATGGTGGGAAGTGAGAACACTTTTGTTATACTCTCATACCAGTCCACAACAGGAGTAAAGAAGAGACACTGTAAGGTTAAACTATTTATTTTAACAACGTGGTCTTAAATTCAGTATCTTAGCCAACATAAGCAGAAATATGATTCAAAATAATATGGTCAGCATTGTTACAATTCCATAAAATACAAAAGGAGAAATCATATTACAATGATGGTGAAAACCGGTCCTATAGCGCCTAGTTTTACACCCTCCCTATATAGGAACTATCTATTTTAAACTAAAGAAGGTCTCTTAGGCTTGTTTGGGGGACCCCATTACCTTTCCGCTCAGTAAGAGTGAATCACATTCGGATCAGTCAAAGGTCTCTGCATACCTGGAAATTGAAAATCTTCCAAGTGTGTGAAATCATGACAAGTAGGCAATGATAAATGAACCAGAATCTTAGTTGGCTCGCAGCTGCCAAATTGTTGTCTAGAAAGCGTTACTCGAACATGTCGAAAAACAGCTAACATGTTTTGATAACCTTGACGGCTTCAGCACTCACTGTGCAGACTAGGGGCAAGATGTAAGTCTAGAGATGTCAAAAACGAAACCTTTTCTCATGTGTAGACCGACGTGAATGCTAACTTACAAAAACAGCTATGCAGTGTTGTGTGCAAAAGCAGAAAAAGGTAAAATGGCGCTTAAACTTCTGATAAGCCATGCTACCATAACATGCATGCAAAGCAGGCCTTAGGCCATACTACAACCATATATTATGATCCTGTATTGCGATTAATGTTTTCTGGTGGTATGATAAATATGAATGTTCTTTGTTCATTTACCTTTCATGAATAGCATGTAGATTAAAATTAAAGGCAACAGTGAAGTCTAGCAGCAGGTTTTGGTGATTTTATTATCTCAATGCACTTCCATCTTTATAGAATAATTAGCTGTAGGGATGAAAATCAAGCTAATCAGAGATTATCTCTTATTTGAAATGTGCTCAAAATGATTCACAGGTAAGACATGATCCCAGCGAAATATGTTTTATAAAATAGCTTTTTTTTGTGCAACAAGGTGAACAGAAATTGACTAAACATGTTATAAGTTTCAGAGATGATTCTATAGAAGATTTCACAAAGTCGTTCAATACCTCAAAGTTTCCTCAGTAGTTTCCAAGCTTTGATAGATTCTAATGCTGTACCATGTACATCATGGCCTTATTTACAAAGACATTTTTAACTTATACTAATCACAGGTACATTTTGCACTTTTTTACATATCCAAACAGGTTTTATTTATGACTCTTGGAACACATAGATATGTGTATCATATTTATGAAACAAATACACCCCTGCCTTTTTAACTAGCTGTAAGTTTACTTGTATTGTGTACTGCATAAAATATGCAGGTGTAAGACTAGGGGAGATCATAAATTCTCAATGTACCTTCAGAAATCCTTTGTTTTTCACTAATAAATTTCCTTGCCTCATTCTTTCTTCCTGCATCCTCTGTGAAAACGGGGCTTATCATTGATTTGTCTTGCATTTAATTCAGCCCTTACATATGTAAATTACACACACACTGCATAGTGTAGCAAATGCATTTGCTACCAGCATTTGTATGAAATAATACTGCTTGCACAACTATGGACAAGTTCTGCCAATAACTGTGTCTAAAATTCTCGGTAACTGACGGGGTTTGTCTGCATTGGGGACATCGCACAGAGCATTCGACACTTGGAAACTTACTGCATCCCCCTTAACATTTGCAAGGGCGAGATCGCGAACCATGTCAAATGCTCCCACGAGTCGCATTCCCAACTCCACAGCTGCCTCCAGTTCGTGTTCATCCTGAACACGTTTAATGATGGAGGGCAGGACAGCCATTGACAGGGTACCGAAGCGCCTAGTATAGACTTCTGCAAAAATCACACTCCAAGTGGTAGTCATTTACGTCTGGCACTAAATCTTTTTGGAAACTAATAGTAAGGATCCTGTGCTTGTCCACAGGACAAGTATTCAGGAATACTGCCTCCAATTGTTCGAATTTCTCTGCAAGCCTAAAAAGGCATCTCATCCTTATCCTGGGGACGCTTGCCCATAACCGCATTAACCATAACAGGACTAAGCTTTAGCTTGTTTGCTCCAACTGGATGCGCCGCACCAACCTGGGCCCCACCTGGGAGGTTGGCGGAAATGTAATGAACCAGACCCCTTATCACTGTTACAGCAGAGTTATAAAGGGGTCTCAATTCAGGAGCTGTCAACGCGGCACATTAGAATGCAGGGTATAACTAGCTAAAACAGGCCAAGAATTGCCTGCAATCGACAACGGTCCTTGTCTGACCGCTGTTATTATGCGTGCGAGGGCGCCATTAAACCAAACGGCATGCTGCCAAACAGAAATCGGAACTTCCTGTGTCCTATATGGAGCGTACTCTGCAGGCACGGCAGATGGAGTGTAGGAGTGAAATGCACAAGAAACTGCATCTATCGCAGGAAACGTAACCCATGAATAAAATAACTCAAACGGGTATGCTGCTACAGCAGATACTACAAAAACCACTGCCTGTGTCTCCAAAGAGACTAGGAAATCCTACATATGATTCCGCACAAACGACTGTGAGCTGGGATATCAACCGCAGCCAGTGAAACAGTACAATGCAATATAAAAAGCACAACTGGGTAGTAATTCAATAGAAAGACCTATGTAACTATAGGTAGATTTGTCTGTCAACCGGAAACTAGTGAGGGGTTGTGGACTGATACACGCGCTACTCAATATTCTCACAATAAGACCACATCGTTGGTGGAGCCATGTTGCAAGGATCCTGCTCATACACAGAACTGTGCACAGAGACCTAGGGCATCAGTGAATTGTAGTGTACGAGAAACTCACCTCAGTACCTAGAAAAACCCAAACCTGCTAGCATCAGTGTCACATTAGCTCTTCGCCCTATAGCAAAGTAACCAATGATTAGACAACCTAGAACATGCGACTTAGTACAAACTCAGGAATGCTGGGAAGTGAGAACACTTTTGTTATACTCTCATACCAGTCCACAACAGGAGTAAAGAAGAGACACTGTAAGGTTAAACTATTTATTTTAACAACGTGGTCTTAAATTCAGTATCTTAGCCAACATAAGCAGAAATATGATTCAAAATAATATGGTCAGCATTGTTACAATTCCATAAAATACAAAAGGAGAAATCATATTACAATGATGGTGAAAACCGGTCCTATAGCGCCTAGTTTTACACCCTCCCTATATAGGAACTATCTATTTTAAACTAAAGAAGGTCTCTTAGGCTTGTTTGGGGGACCCCATTACCTTTCCGCTCAGTAAGAGTGAATCACATTCGGATCAGTCAAAGGTCTCTGCATACCTGGAAATTGAAAATCTTCCAAGTGTGTGAAATCATGACAAGTAGGCAATGATAAATGAACCAGAATCTTAGTTGGCTCGCAGCTGCCAAATTGTTGTCTAGAAAGCGTTACTCGAACATGTCGAAAAACAGCTAACATGTTTTGATAACCTTGACGGCTTCAGCACTCACTGTGCAGACTAGGGGCAAGATGTAAGTCTAGAGATGTCAAAAACGAAACCTTTTCTCATGTGTAGACCGACGTGAATGCTAACTTACAAAAACAGCTATGCAGTGTTGTGTGCAAAAGCAGAAAAAGGTAAAATGGCGCTTAAACTTCTGATAAGCCATGCTACCATAACATGCATGCAAAGCAGGCCTTAGGCCATACTACAACCATATATTATGATCCTGTATTGCGATTAATGTTTTCTGGTGGTATGATAAATATGAATGTTCTTTGTTCATTTACCTTTCATGAATAGCATGTAGATTAAAATTAAAGGCAACAGTGAAGTCTAGCAGCAGGTTTTGGTGATTTTATTATCTCAATGCACTTCCATCTTTATAGAATAATTAGCTGTAGGGATGAAAATCAAGCTAATCAGAGATTATCTCTTATTTGAAATGTGCTCAAAATGATTCACAGGTAAGACATGATCCCAGCGAAATATGTTTTATAAAATAGCTTTTTTTTGTGCAACAAGGTGAACAGAAATTGACTAAACATGTTATAAGTTTCAGAGATGATTCTATAGAAGATTTCACAAAGTCGTTCAATACCTCAAAGTTTCCTCAGTAGTTTCCAAGCTTTGATAGATTCTAATGCTGTACCATGTACATCATGGCCTTATTTACAAAGACATTTTTAACTTATACTAATCACAGGTACATTTTGCACTTTTTTACATATCCAAACAGGTTTTATTTATGACTCTTGGAACACATAGATATGTGTATCATATTTATGAAACAAATACACCCCTGCCTTTTTAACTAGCTGTAAGTTTACTTGTATTGTGTACTGCATAAAATATGCAGGTGTAAGACTAGGGGAGATCATAAATTCTCAATGTACCTTCAGAAATCCTTTGTTTTTCACTAATAAATTTCCTTGCCTCATTCTTTCTTCCTGCATCCTCTGTGAAAACGGGGCTTATCATTGATTTGTCTTGCATTTAATTCAGCCCTTACATATGTAAATTACACACACACTGCATAGTGTAGCAAATGCATTTGCTACCAGCATTTGTATGAAATAATACTGCTTGCACAACTATGGACAAGTTCTGCCAATAACTGTGTTTTAAAATTCTCGGTAACTGACGGGGTTTGTCTGCATTGGGGACATCGCACAGAGCATTCGACACTTGGAAACTTACTGCATCCCCCTTAACATTTGCAAGGGCGAGATCGCGAACCATGTCAAATGCTCCCACGAGTCGCATTCCCAACTCCACAGCTGCCTCCAGTTCGTGTTCATCCTGAACACGTTTAATGATGGAGGGCAGGACAGCCATTGACAGGGTACCGAAGCGCCTAGTATAGACTTCTGCAAAAATCACACTCCAAGTGGTAGTCATTTACGTCTGGCACTAAATCTTTTTGGAAACTAATAGTAAGGATCCTGTGCTTGTCCACAGGACAAGTATTCAGGAATACTGCCTCCAATTGTTCGAATTTCTCTGCAAGCCTAAAAAGGCATCTCATCCTTATCCTGGGGACGCTTGCCCATAACCGCATTAACCATAACAGGACTAAGCTTTAGCTTGTTTGCTCCAACTGGATGCGCCGCACCAACCTGGGCCCCACCTGGGAGGTTGGCGGAAATGTAATGAACCAGACCCCTTATCACTGTTACAGCAGAGTTATAAAGGGGTCTCAATTCAGGAGCTGTCAACGCGGCACATTAGAATGCAGGGTATAACTAGCTAAAACAGGCCAAGAATTGCCTGCAATCGACAACGGTCCTTGTCTGACCGCTGTTATTATGCGTGCGAGGGCGCCATTAAACCAAACGGCATGCTGCCAAACAGAAATCGGAACTTCCTGTGTCCTATATGGAGCGTACTCTGCAGGCACGGCAGATGGAGTGTAGGAGTGAAATGCACAAGAAACTGCATCTATCGCAGGAAACGTAACCCATGAATAAAATAACTCAAACGGGTATGCTGCTACAGCAGATACTACAAAAACCACTGCCTGTGTCTCCAAAGAGACTAGGAAATCCTACATATGATTCCGCACAAACGACTGTGAGCTGGGATATCAACCGCAGCCAGTGAAACAGTACAATGCAATATAAAAAGCACAACTGGGTAGTAATTCAATAGAAAGACCTATGTAACTATAGGTAGATTTGTCTGTCAACCGGAAACTAGTGAGGGGTTGTGGACTGATACACGCGCTACTCAATATTCTCACAATAAGACCACATCGTTGGTGGAGCCATGTTGCAAGGATCCTGCTCATACACAGAACTGTGCACAGAGACCTAGGGCATCAGTGAATTGTAGTGTACGAGAAACTCACCTCAGTACCTAGAAAAACCCAAACCTGCTAGCATCAGTGTCACATTAGCTCTTCGCCCTATAGCAAAGTAACCAATGATTAGACAACCTAGAACATGCGACTTAGTACAAACTCAGGAATGCTGGGAAGTGAGAACACTTTTGTTATACTCTCATACCAGTCCACAACAGGAGTAAAGAAGAGACACTGTAAGGTTAAACTATTTATTTTAACAACGTGGTCTTAAATTCAGTATCTTAGCCAACATAAGCAGAAATATGATTCAAAATAATATGGTCAGCATTGTTACAATTCCATAAAATACAAAAGGAGAAATCATATTACAATGATGGTGAAAACCGGTCCTATAGCGCCTAGTTTTACACCCTCCCTATATAGGAACTATCTATTTTAAACTAAAGAAGGTCTCTTAGGCTTGTTTGGGGGACCCCATTACCTTTCCGCTCAGTAAGAGTGAATCACATTCGGATCAGTCAAAGGTCTCTGCATACCTGGAAATTGAAAATCTTCCAAGTGTGTGAAATCATGACAAGTAGGCAATGATAAATGAACCAGAATCTTAGTTGGCTCGCAGCTGCCAAATTGTTGTCTAGAAAGCGTTACTCGAACATGTCGAAAAACAGCTAACATGTTTTGATAACCTTGACGGCTTCAGCACTCACTGTGCAGACTAGGGGCAAGATGTAAGTCTAGAGATGTCAAAAACGAAACCTTTTCTCATGTGTAGACCGACGTGAATGCTAACTTACAAAAACAGCTATGCAGTGTTGTGTGCAAAAGCAGAAAAAGGTAAAATGGCGCTTAAACTTCTGATAAGCCATGCTACCATAACATGCATGCAAAGCAGGCCTTAGGCCATACTACAACCATATATTATGATCCTGTATTGCGATTAATGGTTTCTGGTGGTAGGATAAATATGAATGTTCTTTGTTCATTTACCTTTCATGAATAGCATGTAGATTAAAATTAAAGGCAACAGTGAAGTCTAGCAGCAGGTTTTGGTGATTTATTATCTCAATGCACTTCCATCTTTATAGAATAATTAGCTGTAGGGATGAAAATCAAGCTAATCAGAGATTATCTCTTATTTGAAATGTGCTCAAAATGATTCACAGGTAAGACATGATCCCAGCGAAATATGTTTTATAAAATAGCTTTTTTTTGTGCAACAAGGTGAACAGAAATTGACTAAACATGTTATAAGTTTCAGAGATGATTCTATAGAAGATTTCACAAAGTCGTTCAATACCTCAAAGTTTCCTCAGTAGTTTCCAAGCTTTGATAGATTCTAATGCTGTACCATGTACATCATGGCCTTATTTACAAAGACATTTTTAACTTATACTAATCACAGGTACATTTTGCACTTTTTTACATATCCAAACAGGTTTTATTTATGACTCTTGGAACACATAGATATGTGTATCATATTTATGAAACAAATACACCCCTGCCTTTTTAACTAGCTGTAAGTTTACTTGTATTGTGTACTGCATAAAATATGCAGGTGTAAGACTAGGGGAGATCATAAATTCTCAATGTACCTTCAGAAATCCTTTGTTTTTCACTAATAAATTTCCTTGCCTCATTCTTTCTTCCTGCATCCTCTGTGAAAACGGGGCTTATCATTGATTTGTCTTGCATTTAATTCAGCCCTTACATATGTAAATTACACACACACTGCATAGTGTAGCAAATGCATTTGCTACCAGCATTTGTATGAAATAATACTGCTTGCACAACTATGGACAAGTTCTGCCAATAACTGTGTCTATAATTCGTTCAGCCCTTACACAGGGACCTTACTGATGTAAATTACATGCACTGCATAGTGTAGCAAATGCATTTGCTACCAGCATCTGTATATAATAATACAGCTCGCACATCTACGGACAAGTTCTGTCAACAACTGTGCCTACGATTGCTACCAACAGAAATGACCATTGTTAACATTAAGACCATCAGGAGTTGCCAGAATTAATGCTTATTTCCAACATGAGTAAAATCAGTGGCTGTGTTGGAGGCAATGGTCCTGTACGACCCACAAAGTGGGAGAAAAACAGGTCAATATGTTTTTTGGCTTAAATGGTCATGGTTGATCTGAGCAATTCGTATGGACGATATAAACCTAAACTAAGAATGAATGGGATTGTATATTTAAAGTTTAATATATTACCTACTGGCAGCCACCATTAGGTAACTATAGTGAGGACCATTATTCATAGGAAAAGCTTTTTTGTTTTGCCAATAACCTAGGCTCCATTTGACGAATCCTCACGAAATTTCCAAAACGAATACAACGGTCACTTCAGTTGCTATCTTTAAAGCTTTGAGGTGATCTGTCAAGCAGGGGCCGAGAAACAGGAGCTGCTTAAAAGCACGTTTTCCACAGATTAATTCCCATAGGATCTTTAGACATGGCTACAGCCGGAAAGCTGAACGGAATTACACCAAATTTGTCAGAAAGGTAGATGTTGGTTTAAGGAAGTTCCTTTTTGTTATCCGTTCAGTATTTGCTGATAAACTTAAAGAGATTTCTAGTTGTATGTATGGAGACCCCTCCCGATCTCATGTTGAGATGTAATTGGCTGATATTTCTTCAAACCAGGAGGTGTCGGCAGCCATCTTGTGACCCGGTTGAGCTACATACCCTTTGTGAATACATATACATTTAGGGAGCAGGTATGCTGGACCTTAGATGGGCTCCCAGTACTTCCTTGTTGTGTTGTTACACCAGTTTTGGTATGAAGCTCGATCTTGTTCCAGAACCTTGTGATTTTTTAACTTAGTGTCAATCCGTTAAGTAGTTCTTGAGAAATTAAGGTTTAAAATTATTTATATATCTAGGTTTGCAGGAACTGAAAAAAATAGTGTTCTGATTGGCCTACAGGGCTTTTTTTTCCTTTGGCCTCCTTGCTCCCTCGTGTTGAAGGTGACGTGGGAGGGAGCGCTCTGATTGGCTGACCGTAGCATGAAAACAAATGTTGAGGTGGCCATTACAGAACTCAGGAACTTAGGCCCTCGTTCTGAAAATGTTTTAAAAACCACCACATAACTGGGCAGGGTAGGGATACCCAGATCCCCATACTCCTAAGGCCAAAATGCTTTTTGTGCCTCAGCCAACCTGAACTTTCATAGGATCTCAGCAACAACAAAAAAATAGCGTGCACTATTATTTTTTTTAAATTAAAATGACCACCTTGGTGGGCCAGGGCCTGGACGTAGGGGTCAAAGTTTATGTACATTTTTGGGGAGAGGGCCTGGCTCTAATTGTGTGTCTGAGAGTGTCCACTCCCAGGATACTGTTTCCCTACATGCACAAGCAGGGAAATAAATATGCATTCCCTCACTGTGGGAGCTGCAAAAATGCTCCTGCTGGGCGAGAACACACATTTTTTCCCTGCCCACACTCTTGTGGGCAGGGAAACATAGATTGCTCCCATTCAGCGGAAGAATAGAAAAATACCTGCTTCTATCAAGTGGGAGCAATGCTGGCTTCTGTTGCACTTAAAAGGGGAAACGGCAGGGCCACAGGGTCTATGGGGCTTCCACCCCACAGCCAACAACTTTCTGTTTTGTGGGTACCCTAGGTAGGCACCAGGCCACCTACCTAAGGCCCTGAGTAATGAATCCCCAGAAAAAATATTAGCTCAAGGAGGGAGTAACGCATCTTTTCCCCATAAAAATAAAATACATCCCCAGGGGATGGGATCCCAGGGGTTTTAACGAGTGCATACCTCCCTCCCCATAAAAAAGAATATGGCCCAGAGGTGTGGAGACCCCCTCCCTCATATTATTGAAAATAAACAAAAAAAGATTGACTCCTCTTACCAGCGCCCTAGAGGTGGCAGTGGCACTACAAATCATTTTTTAATGTTGTGATGGGGGACTGCAGGGAGTGTAGCAGCACCCAAGATACAATAAAAAGAAACAGTAAGTCTCCTGGGTCATTGAATCCATGACCCCAGGAGAGCTTGAAATATTTTTTAAGGCAGCCCTAACTGGAGCTCTATGCCCTTCAACTGTAGTGAACAGCCTTCTTTGGTCAGTTCTGTGGCTGCACTTTGTAGCTTGAAATTTAAAAAAAAAGATTCAACGACAATTTGATTTCTTTTTTAATAATGCTTTATAAATAATGACAATCATTTTAATTAAATATTGAACTGTGTTAATTAGTGAAATATAAATTCCATTATAGTTTTTGGACATTTCCTATCAAAAACAATACATATGCTTTATATATGTTTATATATGTTAATATACTGACCACTTCATACAGCCAATAAGTCCAATTTTTACTTGGGTACTTTAGGTTATATTTTCTTGAGATAACCAGAACTAGTATATTTCAGTGGTTTGTTAGTTTAAAATAGCATGTTTTAGCTGACATTTTCCTCTAACTATAAGGTCCCTTTAAACTTTGTTTTGTTTTTGTGTGAGAAACTGAGTAGTTTTAGATAAGACTGTGTTTCCATAGGAAATTCATTTTTTGTGTTGCTAATAACTTTGACCCAGTATGATAAATCTCCACAGAACTTTCCAGGAAAGTGCTACTTGTTGATTAATTTGCGCATGGACATTTTGGTGGTGATCCATCAAGCAAGGGAACGAGAAAAATGGGGGGTCCCAAAATGCATTTTCTAAACTCATTTTTCCATAGGAACTTTAGACACACCGCTACAGTGCAAACCACTGAACGGATTTACACCAATTTTGACAGAAAGCTAGATCTTGTTTCAGAAAGAGGGTTTTTTATGTTGCAGTGTAAATCCATTCAGTAGTTTTGGAGAAATTAGGGTTACAAATAATTCTATATTTCATGCCGCGGCGGATCCATCCAGCCAACAGATCTCAAAATGAGAAACAGGAAGTAGTGGCAGCCATCCTAGGACCTAGGATTCAGTCTGAGTCCTAAAAATAGCACAAAAAACATAGGGAGGATGGGTGCAGATACCCTGACCCTCAGGCCTGGTGGGGTTCCAGAGGGACCCTGTCTGAAGCCCAAAACATTTTTTAAAAAGAAGCCCAGTTTCCTGCACTTCTTTTCTAACCTCCCTGGGGTGGGCCCATTTCTGGGGCCTGAAATATTTTTTATGGGGATGTGGCATGCAGCCCATCTCCCCGGGCTGTTATTGGCCCCTAGGGGAACTTTTTCTGCTGCCTGATGTATTTTTTGAGGGGAAGGGGATATTCAGCATCCCTCCCCAGTCAACTGTTGGCCCCAGGGTCCTTATCTCTGGGGTGCTAAAATTTGCAAAAGGGAGGGGGCCATGTTGTCCCACCTCCCTGTTTCTTCTGTGGCCCTGGGTACCCTGGTCCGGGGAATGGCTCACTAGCTATGTCCCTCGGAGCCCATAGCGGTCTCCGTGCCTGCATGGGGCAGGCAAAGAAACCTGTTTGCTGCAGCTTGGTTGGAGTATTTTTGTATCTCCTGCCAAGTGGGAGCAAACACTATGGGATCGATTCCGAAAAAACCGCTTCGAATAGCCGTTCGGAGCATTTTTCCCGTACTAATCATACCCTGCAACGCCCCTCGTACGTACGATGAAGTACGATTCGTACCAGGAGCTGGACTCCGTACGAATCGTAAAGAGACCGTACGAATCAAATCCCCGTATAAATCTCCCTCGGAACCCGCTGTACGCGACATCTGTACGGTTCCCGACTAGTTTTTCCGACCCAGCAAGTAAAATTTGTGTTGGGTACACACCGTACGACTCTTTTTCTACGGGAGCTGAAAACAGCTGTAAAAGCAGAGTTCGCTCCGAAACAGGTACAGAACGCCCCCCCCCGGGGGTACCCCTACGATCATGGGGTGTACGCACCGTACCCCATGTTCACTGGGTGTACGGTGCGTACACCCTGCGATCGCAGGGGTACGCACTGTATCCCGCGATCATGGGGTGTACAGACCGTACGGTGTGTATGTGATTGTGTGCTTTTCCCAACGAATCGCCCTTACCTGACGTGGACCGTACGAATCGCGTCCTCATACCCCGGTCTGGATCGTACTCGTCGGGTTGTACTGCATGTTTACAATTCGTACGGAGAGGGCTCCGGATACGAATCATACGTACGTTTTTTTCCAGGATCGGAATCGACCCCAAAGTCTGCTCCCAGCTGAAGGGAGCTTTTAAAATGTTCCCACTTGCTGGGAAAAGACTTTTGATATGTTTCCCTGGCTGAAGTAATGCAGGAAGGGAAACTGTTAGAAGTATTTCTCTATAGAAGCTGCTTTGGGTCAGAGACATGCTGGCTACTGCTGCATACAGAGAGCCAGCTGGGGCCGCAGGGGCCTGTGGCCCCCCCTGTAGCCCAAAATGAGTATATGGTGATTTCCCTGACTGGGCACCAGGCCACCATTCTTTAAGTAAAGCTGGCCCTGGAAGACCCCATCCCCAGGGCTGATAGCAGTTTGGCCCCCTCTCCTTTATTTCATGCGCCCCCCCTCCCTTTTTATAAAACGAAAACAGCCCTGGGGATGGGGTCCTCAGGGCCTAGTAAGGCTGGAGTAAGGGGGCCACATGGGTACCCTCCACTTTAAAATAAATAAGGTCCCTCAAGATGGGGTCTCTAGGACCTAATGAGGCATGGGCAGTGGGCCATTTGCCCCCCCTCCCCTGTAAAATATATGTGGCCCTAGCGATTAGAGACCCCAGGGCTAATTTAGGCTTGGGGAGGGGGGAACACAGCCCCTCTCCCTTTACAAAATAAAGGCCCTTGAGGATTGGGGTCTTTAGCCATGCCTTGTGGCCAACCTCCTGCTGGGCACAGCTGAAGGCCGTGAGCAGTGTGGGGTTGACTGGCTTTAGGAGGGTTGGCCACATAGCATGTGCACGGTGGGGTTTGCTGCATGCAGAGGGTTCCAGGGGGTGGGGGTCCTCAGAGCCTAACATGGATCGGATGGGGGGCACATGGCCTCTCCCTTGTAAGATGCAAAATGGCATAGGGGGTGGAGTCCCCAAGACCTAATGAGGCTTGGTGTGGTGGGCCATGCCAGGTCCTGCGCTGTGTGGGGTTTGCTTCCTTTTGGAATGTTGGCCATAGGGCCCTGCATAGTGTGTGGCTGGCTACATGTAGGGGATGGCAGCAGGACCTGGCTGGAGGCCAAGCCCTGCAGGCAAACTCCTGCCATGCACGACCTAAGGCGCTGCACAGTGGGGGGTTGACTGCCTTTAGAGGGGCTGGCCACAGGGCCAAAACCTTTAGCCACGATTTGCGGACAAGGATTGGATTCATTGGATCACTGACATAATATCGATTACACTAATATCGAATTACAAAAATATCGACGATTAAATATCGACTACAAAAATATCGAATTCCTATCTACAAACAGGTAAGTAAAAAAATATCGAATCAAAAATATTGTTTTAAAAAATATAGTTAGTCAAAATATCGATTTTTTTTTAATGTTTGAAAAATAATTTAAAATTAATTAAATATTAAAAGCAATTAACTAAAATATACTTAGAAATACTTAAATAACCTTACAATTATTAAATAATTAATTTAAGTTATAAAAAGACATACAATTTTATTTTTTAAAACACATCTATATATTAACATAATATTAATAAAAAATATACAATAATATACAATATTCTTACAATAGGATAGCGGGAGGGTAAAATTTACTATTACCACTCCAGTGAGTGCAACAGTAGGGAAAGCGTTGGATAGCGTAGGGGTAAAAATTACTATTCCCACTCCAGTGAGTGCAACAGTAGGGAAAGCGTTGGATAGAGTAGGGGTAAAAAATTACTATTCCTACTCCAGAGAGTGCAACAGTAGGGAAAGCGATGGATAGCGGGAGTGTAACATTTACTATTCCCACTCCAGTGAGTGCAACAGTAGGGAAAGCGTTGGATAGCGTATGGGTAAAAATTACTATTCCCACTCCAGTGAGTGCAACAGTAGGGAAAGCGTTGGATAGCGTATGGGTAAAAATTACTATTCCCACTCCAGAGAGTGCAAACAGTAGGGAAAGCGTTGGATAGTGTAGGGGTTAAAATTACTATTCCCACTCCAGTGAGTGCAACAGTAGGGAAAGCGTTGGATAGCATAGGGGTAAAAATTAATATTCCCACTCCAGAGAGTGCAACAGAAGGGAAAGCATTGGCTAGCGGGAGGGCAAAATGTACTATTCCCACTCCAGTGAGTGCAACAGTAGGGAAAGCGTTGGATAGCGTAGGGGTTAAAATTACTATTCCCACTGCAGAGAGTGTTACAGTAGGGAAAGCGTTGGATAGTGTAGGGGTTAAAATTACTATTCCTACTCCAGAGAGTGCAACAGTAGGGAAAGCGTTGGATAGCGGGAGTGTAACATTTACTATTCCCACTCCAGTGAGTGCAACAGTAGGGAAAGCGTTGCATAGCGTATGGGTAAAAATTACTATTCCCACTCCAGTGAGTGCAACAGTAGGGAAAGCGTTGGATAGCGTATGGGTAAAAATTACTATTCCCACTCCAGAGAGTGCAAACAGTAGGGAAAGCGTTGGATAGTGTAGGGGTTAAAATTACTATTCCCACTCCAGTGAGTGCAACAGTAGGGAAAGCGTTGGATAGCATAGGGGTAAAAGTTAATATTCCCACTCCAGAGAGTGCAACAGAAGGGAAAGCATTGGCTAGCGGGAGGGCAAAATGTACTATTCCCACTCTAGTGAGTGCAACAGTAGGGAAAGCGTTGGATAGCGTAGGGGTTAAAATTACTATTCCCACTGCAGAGAGTGTAACAGTAGGGAAAGCGTTGGATAGCGTAGGGGTTAAAATTACTATTCCCACTCCAGAGAGTGCAACAGTAGAGAAAGTAAATATTTAATATATTAAGAAAAAATAAATAAAATATCAATACCAATAAAAAATGTATTGAAAGTAATTACCAATTTAATGTAATATAATAATTAATCAATTTAAAATACAAATACATATTAATTATTAAAATTAATTACCTATTAATACACATTAATTACCAATTAAAAATTAATTAAAAATTAATTAACAATTAATACCAATAAATAAATTAAAATTAAGTAATTACAATAAAATTACTTCCCACCCTATTCCCCTATAAACCCACAATCTGCTATGGAAAATAAATTAATTAAATTACCATAATTATCAATTAATCAATTAATAAAAACGAATTACCAATTAAAAATTAATTAATTGCAAATTAAAAATTATCAATTATTTCAAAATAAATACCAATATATACATTAAAATATTTAATTAATTACAATTAAATTACTTCCCACCCTATTCTCCTATAAACCCACAACCCGCTACAGAATTAAATTAGGCAAAAATTAAATAACATAAAATTCATTACTTAAAATAAATTATAAAAAAATTATACACTTTTCACACATATACTAACATAGAAAACACTTTAAAAAATTCGATATTATTAAAAATTCAATATTGTTGAATACCTATATTATCTACTTCGATATTTTGACTCTCTATATTTATAAAAATCCATACTAAATTACTTACCTTAAATTTGATGTTTTTGTTGTCTATATTCTGTCCATTCGATATTTTGTCCATTCTATATTTTTACTTCGATATTAATGTAATTCGATATTTTGAATTCAATATTTTCTGTAGTTACCGATTTACATATGGTAATTAAATGTTACTTTGCATTACAAATACCCTCATAATTCATTGAAAAAAACCGAAGGTTAAAGTAAACGCTATAGTTAGGTAAAATGGTCAGTAACAACCCAATGTTTTAAACTCTAAAAACACATTAAATAAGGTGAGGCTAAGAGCGGACCTCAGGGGTCTGTTCTTAGCCTCACCATATTTAAACTGTATATCACACCCCCTGTTAATCTTATTCAGAGTTTTGGCCTGTCTGTATTCTCCTACACTTATGATACACAAATAGTGGTATCTATCTCATTGGAGAAGGAAAAGAAAGCAAATAATTTCTGCAGATGCATGGCCTAGGTTGCAGGCTGGATGCAAATAAACTGTCTCAAGCTGAACTCGGATAAAACTAAGGTTTTACTTTTTGGAAAGGAGATCACCTTTTGGGATGAATCTTGGTAGCCTTTCGATCTAGTTGCTTTACCTAGGCCAGTGCAGAAGGCAGGACATCTGGGAGTCATCTTTGATACCAAACGATGGGCCTCATTAGGATGGCGGACGGACCTGCGTCTGTCCGCCACCCCCAAGGTGGAGGGACCGTCCACAGGGGCAGCGGCGGTTCCCTCCGGTGCAATTAGGATGTGACCGCCACCCTGGCGGTCACATCCTGGATCTTTAACCTTGCGGCTGGTGCTGCTTAAAGCAGCATCCGCCGCAAGGTTAAAATAGCATGTTTTACATTTACATGCACAAAGCGGCAGGCACTGCGCAGTGCCTGCCGCTTTGTGCATGTAAATGCAGGGGGGTACCATAGGTACCCCCCATGTGCACCACCCACCCCCTTCACCCTGGGGGCCCGCAACGGGCCCCCAAAGCAAAGACCGTATGCCTTTTCACAGCGGCAATGCCGCTGTGGAAAGGCATAGGACCGCCGGCTTCCAATTATGGCTGGCGGTGTCTCGCAGACACCGCCACCATATCTATGCACTTTTTCTGCCGGTCGCGAAGGCGACCGGCGGAAAAGCGGCGGACGGTGTTGCCATCCGCCGCGGACCCCCCAGCCATCCTAATGTGGCGGGGGGTCTTTTCTGTGAGGATGGTGGACGGATTGCCTCCGCCGGGCCGGCAGTGGCTACCGCCGGCCTGGCGGAGGCAATCCGTCCGCCATCCTAATCGGCCCCCATGTTTCTCTGAACAAATCAATGCTGTGACCTCAGAAGGTTTTACATGCTGAGGGTTCTCAAGACAATACTTCAGTTTATTCCATTTGATCTACAGAAGAAGGTGATGATGGCACTCATCTTCTTAAAGATAGATTACTACAATGCCCTACATTTAGGCACTTCTAAATATCTAATACAAAAAACTCTAGTCCTTGCAGAATGCAGCAATAAGAACGTTACTGAAGGTCCCCAAATTTAGACCAATCTCTCATCTAATGCACGTCCTCTACTGCTTGCCAGTTGAAAAGAGGATTTCATTGAAGGATCTGTGCATAATCCACAAAGCCCTCTACAGAGCCGGTCCACCCTTTTTTAAGGATCGGTTCTCCTGGCATATTCCCTGTGGGAACCTTAGATCGAGCTCTGTGCAAATGATCACTGTCCCAAGAATAAACAATTTGAATTTGAATTAGAATTTATTACATTTGCATAGTTACTTAAAACCATTGCAATACGAGTTTCAGATAATTCAATAAAATCATAAGATAAAATGACACATTTCCAAAAATTCATAGCTGCTTAAAAGGTTAAAACCGTTAAATTGCTATCAGGTAAAAATTGCTTTGTTTTTCATACACAAAGTTCTCAATGTAATTTATGCGTTCTGCCCGACTTCATATTCTACCCAAGAATAAACAAAGTAAAATAGAGTGGAAGAATGCTCTTGTACCGTGGAGGGAAACTATGGAACTCATTGCCTCTTCCCTTACGCTCGTGACCCATCATGCAGCAATTCAGAAAACAGTTGAAGACCTGGTTGTTTTCTCAATAGGGTTGTCCTCAGGCAGAAGGTTTTCCTGGTTTTGATCCATACAGTGCCAAGACACCTACAGGTATTGCGCCCTATAAAATTATTTCATTCATTCATAAAAACCACGGAATTTCAACAGTTATAGTTATCTCAAGTAACTATAACTTGTGTCCTAAGGTGACTGCAGCTTGCAACCACGACATTAACTAAATATTCCCCGACATATTACATTGCTCATGACATCGTCGATAATGTCACTGTAACGTTTGCAGTGAAATTATTGATGAGAAAACTGTGCATGGCGGGGGCACAAGGTATAGTTACCTTAGTTACTTTATTACTTGCTAATAGTATTCTGACATAGAAATACAGAGCCACTACCGTCTCTTGCTATACAAATCAAACACCTACAAATGCAGTTGACACAAATATAACCACATCACACTTATACTGAGAGAATTCCATTGGCCACCCTTAGAGACCTAAGTAAAAATGAGATTGGGTGCCTGGTTTAAAAGGCAATTAATTAGAAGTACCTTTTCTACTTCACGATCATCCTCACTATCTATTGAGGACTCACTTTGCCTACAAACCCTAATATTCAAATCCTGCCAAGGATTTGATATTAAAACTTTCAGGTGGCTTTTACTTTTTGGAATTTTCTCCTTCCTGTTTCAAAACCACAACTCTCCCTCCTCACTTCAGTAAGTAAAGAAGAGTCACTGTTGAAAATGAGGCATTAGTTGTGTGGCCTGCACAAGTAATGGGTCTACATTTGTCCTCCACTGGGAACCAAACACCCCATTGTAGCACTTTACTCTCATAGGGTAGAGTTGCGGAGCAATCCAAGGCTTACTCGAGGGAATTGATATGGGCTTGTAATCACCATTCACAGATACAGAATAATAACACTCAATAAATGACTGTCCTGTCTGTGCTTTTCTTTAGAAAAAGGAAAAGTTACACATAACTCAATACTATGCAAGAACGTACAAATATACATAAGCTGATGGAAATACTTCTTGATGACATTACGTATTCATTCTTACCCCTCCCAAAGGAAGGGGGTTTAGTACCTCAACTCACATGTTTAAACATTATCTTGTCCCTAAATGCCATGGGTTGAACATGGCAAAGCGAGTGACAGTCCGCCTCCTTATGTCTACAAGCATTTCACCATAGGAATAAATGCAATAATTACATATAACCATGACTGAGAGCCCCTAGTAATGGCAATAAAGCAAACAAACTTTAATCACAAATGGCTGACAGTCTCAGTATTCAATTAAAGTATTAGCAAGAATAAATGTCTAAGCATCGCTAGGAGTGCAGTGTACTCATCATAACTGTTAGCATGAAAACTTTAATTCAATCACAGCCCCTAAAGGGCATCAAATTTATAATTACAACTCTATGCAATTATAATCATGGACCCATAAAGGATGCTTACATTTATGGAATTCGAAATCACATTTAGCTTTACATACTGCATGTGAAACAGTCCCTAAAGGACAACACTTGTGTAAATGCATACCTGTACAATTACAACCCTTCACCCCTAAAGGATGTATCTGAATATAAAAACTCATTTAACCACTTTCAGCTCCTAACTCGGGCAGCCATTCTCTTTGCCTCCAGAAGTCGCATCCTTCAGAAAGAACATAAGTGCCAGCAGAAGAAGGCTTTGAAACAAGGTTTAGGCAAGCCTGGTGGGTCACAAATAGGTCACATTTCTTGTTCCTAGAATGCTTCAGCCGGACAATGCAGTATACTGAAACCAGTTAGAATCCCTTGACATCAGGCACTTCTTTAATGAGCTCCAGTTGAAGCCTCCAGTTTTGGCTCTAAACGCTCTGAGTGGAATAAAGTTGGATTTCATTGCTGCTGAGGTTCTTTCTTTTATCTTAGTCTCAAGTCATCTAATGTAATTGAAACCCGAAAATGTAATAAGTTCAAATGACTTTCAGTGGAGTTTCACAAGCACAGGTACACATATTCAATCATCATGCAGTAGGCTCGAACCCCAGTGAAAAATGTTCTCAGCGGCTTAAGCAGTAAATCTGTTATATCCTAACTAGCTCCTTTATTAGGTAGCTTTAGTGCCATGTTCCAGTCCTCCAGAGTGAAAAACATAGGTATTCAGAGAATAGTAGGTGTTCCAATATGTCTACATAAGCAGAGGGCCCTGGAGAGATCTCTATCTGCCTGTATGTATTCTTATGGTATGATGTCGGTGTTTTTATAGCACTCTAATCACCTGTGAGGTGCTCTGTCGCAGGTGTGGGAGGCCAGCCCTGCGGGCGTACTCAAAAAAGTAATGTCTTTAGCTTCTTGCAAAAGTCTAGAAGGAGGAAGGATGCAGTGATGTGTTGTGGGAGGTCGTTTCAGGATTTAGGGGCCAGGAGCTAGAAGGCGCCACCCTCAGCTCTGATTTTGTTTATTCTGGGGTGCGTGCTAGTAATAGACTGGCACACCAGAGGTGTCTAGAAGGTGTTTCCATAGTCTGGTCGCTGGTGATGAGGGCATGGGTAATTGTTTTCTTGGTGTTGTCAGGTAGCCACTTGAAGATTTTTGCCATCATCCTTAATGTGTGGAAGCAGAAAAAGACCACTGCGCTGACTTGAGTGGTCTTGCCCAGTTTGCTGTCTAGGATGATTCAGAGGTTTCTCACTTGCGAGCAGATGGAGTCCCATGGTGAGGCGTTTTTCCAGAAGACTAACTATTTGGTCTGGTCCAAATTCAATTTGAGACAGTTAGATTTCAACCAGGGGGCAACTTATGTCATGCATGTGGTGAACTTTCAACTGATACTGTCCCTCTTGGACAAAACACCAGGAACATGTCATCAATGTGAGGATATTTAGGTTGTAAGCTTATATGATGTCAATCAGTGAGCCAAGTAGATGTTGAAGAGCTTTGAGCTGAGTGAGGAATCATGCATGACTCTACAAATCAGGTCCTGTGCTTCAGAAGAGTAGGGGGCATGTTAATAGTTTGTGCTCACCCAATGATGAAGGAGCAGATCTATTAGAGAGCAAGTCACTGGATGCCTTCTTTTTTGGGTTATTGGATTAAGATGGGGTGGAAGATGGTGTTGAAGGCTGCAGATGGGTCTAGAAGAATGAGGACTGTGGTGTCCACCCTGGTCGAGAATCACCCAGTGTCACATGTTGTTGCCATAAGGAACAGTTTCCATACTGTAGTTGGGTCTCAATCGTGATTGTGTGGTGTTTAGAATCTGGTGTTTGGAGAGGAACTTGATGATGCCTTTTTCCCAGGAATTTGGTTGGGTAGGGAAAGAGGGATATCGGTTGGTGATTGAGGAGTTTGGTCGGGTCAGCAGCGGCTTTCTTTAAGAGGGAGTTGATGGGTGCATGTTTTCATAGTTCTGCAAAGGAGGCTGCAGTGATGGGGGTGTTGACGATAGAGGTGAGGGCTTGCTGATTGGGATTGCTCCTTTGTCTAAGGCGTGGTGTTGGCAGGGGTCAGCTGAGACCCCCGAGTGAATGGTCTTCATGATTGTTGTGCTGTCCTCTATGCTAATTGTGTCCTATGTGGTGATTGTGTCAGCATTCTTCATCACTGTGAGACTTGGAGAGGGCCAGGGGGTTTGATTGCAGGTTGATGTTTCCTGTGATGGCTGTGGGAATGGTGAAGTCTTTGAATACTGCAAAGATTTCTTTCATGCTGTTGGAGCTGACGTTTATTAATTCGAGTAGAGCCTTCTTCTTTGTTGGTGACAGTTCCTCTGGGCGGATTTGAAGGTTAATTCTTTCACTTCCCCTTTGCTGGTTCTCCATTCCCGTTCCATTTGTGTGCAGTGCCGCTTGGTCATTTGAGGCCTTCTGCATACCAGCAGGCCAATGTTCTACTTATAGATGTTGCTTCGTTTCCTGGGGCCCACTGTTGGCGGAGTTGTGATCCACTATTAAAAGTACTAGATATCGCTTGCCAGGATTGTAGGTTCTGGTTTATTTTCATGTAGGGCACTTGCCCTGTCTGCCTCTGTTAGATTGTTCTAGAATCAGTATGGTGTTCCTGCTTTGGGGCTCTTCTTGGCTAATCGATGTTGGTTGTCAAACTTACTATGGTGTGGTCTGTACAGGTGATAGGTATTGGTGTGTTGATCGCAATGTTGTCGACACAGGTGAAGACGGGGTCTAAGATGTGTCTGTTGGTGTGCGTGGCTCTTTAATTCATTGGATTAGTCCTAAGTTTCTGAGGTTGTCAAGAAGGGCAAATGAGTTCTGAGGGGGCGACCTACCTGGTGACAGGAGGGTCAACCCTGACAACAGCCTGATTGATGGATGTCAAAGCAGGTCTTCTTCAAGGCTAAAGGTGTTGTAGGCAGCCTAAAAATTAGTGCCCATAACATTAGACTAGCCACCCCTTCCCGACTCACCCGCCCCCAACCAAGCATACCGTTCTTCTGCTTTTTGCAGTGCGAGAAGCAGAAACGTAAAATAGTATTTCTACCGTTTTACGTTTCTGCTTCTCACACTGCGAGAAAACAGTGGGGCGATGCTCCAACGCCCAAGTAGAGGAGCCACCCCTGTGAATTGGGATAGTTTCCCCTATGATAACTGTGTGGCACTGACAACCCGTTAGCATTACACATCCTGTACTGGCCACGGTTCACAAATTCACTGTTGCTCCAATGCCTGCAGTGATATCAGATGGCAATAGCTGCTAAGAATGTAAGGCTTGTCCTACCTACAATGCTAGGGGATCTTTGATGTAGTCATTGAAAGGACCACCAACACCTCAGGGGACACAGTTCTTAGCATCCAAATGTGTCTTACAGATGTGAGTGTTCTGAGAGTGGCATGCGCTTTATATATTACAAACAAAAAAGGATCTCTTTGGAAAACCATAACTAAAAGACCACAGCGAAGCCAATCTAACACAACCGTCCACTCCATGTAAAAGGAAAAATTAATGCCAGAAGCAATTTAAGTTTGCGGATTCTTCTCAAACATAAACAATATGGGCATAATGCAAGCTTGGTACGGTGCCATGCCAAGGGCTTCAACCCAGTACTTTAAAACTGTCACTGTGTGCACTGGGACAAGGCTGTGTCATCACAGGTGAACTAAGCAGCAGAATTTACTGAACAGGAAACAAACTATTTTCAGAATTGTATTGCTTTTGTACACATGTCCTCCACACTTCAAATGTAAAAGTGTACCCTAAGTTTGTGGCAAAATCAGTTAGTTGTATTTTGTGTATCACACTAGTAGAAACAATAGTGCAAAATCAGTTCATTCATTTTTTTACATAATAATAGTCGATTAAGATTTATTTTCTTAAATTCTCAATTACACAGGTGAATTGATTTATATTCAGTGACGTTGTCATTTGCATAGCAATCCTGCTACAAAAAACTTTCTGTACACAAGACTGCACCTCCTCACAGGATATCCATAGGCATGCAGTGTATCAAATCAATCCCTCCACTCTGCCAATCATCCATCCACTCTGCCAACCATCCATCCACTCTGCCAACATCTATCCATCCTGCCACCCATCCATTAATCATACATTTATCCACTCTGCCATCCACCCATCCACCCATTTGTCTATCCACTTCACCATCCGGTCACTCATCTTTTTTTACCCATTCATCCATCATCCCCTTACTCTGCCATCTTTTCACCTGTCCATCCACCTAGATATCCATCTATTCTCTCTGCCATCCTTTCACCTGTCCATCCATCTATCCATCCATCCATTCACTCTTGTGATATGGCCTGGTTCCATATTCAACGTTCTAGCGTGGAACCAGGACTTTGTAGGGTTCTGGGTTTGTCAGTTGGCCCAGCGCTACGATGGATGGGGTTTGCTGAATAAAGCTTTACCTTGTGCTTACCTTTACGAATCGTTCACGTCTTTACACTGGCGACGATTGCGTGGGCAAGACGGCAGAGGCAACCCCAAACAAAGTGGAGAACCCTCAAATAAATTGGAATTTGCTAATACTTTGGCTAGATTATTACCCATTTTTAACCCTGATGTCAATTCCATGGAAGAGAACATCTCTGATTGGCTATTGTCGGCTAACAATGCACATGTTCTTCTTACTAAATTTTCTCGTGACCGCCACTCAGACGCCCATAAATGGTTTACCACCGAACTAAAAAAACAAAAACTCGAGCTCCGTCAAAAAGAGAGAAAATGGAGGCGAAGATACTCCACAGAAGACAAAATGCAGTTCTCGCTAGCTCGTAGAGAGTATAAAAAAGCCATACTGGAAACCAAAGCGGCCTACTTCTCAGCTACAATATTAAATGCCCACAATAAACTAAAGAAAATCTTCACTATTGTGAACGACCTGTGTCATGACGAGAGAATATTGCCCAGCCAGGCACCCACTCAAAAGCTATGCAACTCCTTCTTGGACAAAATTTCCATCATCAAAGCCAGCATCCCCGCCACCGTCAGTACAGAACCGCTGGACTTTATGTCCAGTAACTTATCCACCATGGACTATATCCCAGTCATATGTCCCAATATATTATCAGACTTAATGACCCATGTTAAATCTGGGTCGCCTAATGATTGTTGCCCACCTTATGTCCTGAGGGACACCTTCTCCGTCCTAGCTCACAGTGTACTCCCCTTCCTCAATGAGTCCCTCGCACAGGGCAAGGTACCCAGCGCCTTCAAGAACGCTACAATAGTCCCTCTTTTAAAAAAATCAGGGGCTGACCCCTTGAATCCCTCAAACTATAGTCCTTTATCCCTCCTCCCCTATCTGGCCAAGATCTTAGAGGCCCACATGGCCAGGTGTCTCTTCAATTTTATAGAACAATCAGAATAATTAGAGCCAAACCAAGCTGGCTTTCAGCCCGCGCTCTCAACTGAGTCAGTCATCCTTGCGGTACTGGACACTCTGAGAGCAATTGCGGACAGGAGTGTCCTCCAGGCTTTGGTGCTCCTGGATCTGTTGGCCGCGTTCGCCACAGTTGATCATAACATCTTGATGAACCGTGTCGAACAGGCAGGCATACGAGGTCCTGCATACAATTGGATTAAATCTTTTCTTGCAGGCAGAACTCAAGCAGTACAACTTGGTGCTTTCACTGCCCCCAAGCTTGCCACCACATGCGGGGTCCTACAGGGCTCATCCCTGTCCCCACTATTGTTCAATCTTTACAGGCCCCTGATTCACTGATTAAAAAATAGAAAGAGAACCATATTCAATTACGCCGATGACCTTCAGCTCGTCTTCCCATTGGATTCCCCTGACTCTGCAGTTGAATTTCAAACTATTATGCTTCATATGCAGCGCTGGATGGATCTTAACCACTTGAAACTCAACCCGGGCAAGACAGAATTAGTGTTGCCTGGGAAGAGTGAAATCTTCTGGGGCCCCCTCTGCTGGCCGACCAAACTAGGATCCCCCTACTCCCTCCCCCTCAGTGAAAAGCCTAGGGGGTCATCATAAATGCACATCTCTCGCTTAGAGGACAAGTGGGAGCAGTGGTATCCACTAGCCTTTCCCAACTTCATAAAATTAGGAAGATCACCCATTTGCTGACCCACTCAGCCCTCATACAGGTTGCGATAGCTCTGGTTCTTTTGCGTCTTGATTTCACAAATTCTATTTACCTCAGCCTACCATTGTTCCTACTTGAACGCCTACAAATAATACAGAACCAGTCTGCAAGATTAATCTACAAACAGCCTAAATGGCAATCTGCCAGACCCAGGCTGTTAAAACTCCACTGGCTACCAATGGCCCAACGTGCAGCTTTTAAGACAGGGTGCTCAGCCTTTAAGGCCTTGTACTGCAAGAGCCCTAAATTCATCATCAGCATGATCGTAAAGCATGTCCCTCGATGAAGCTTATAGTCAGCTCATCTTCATCTACTAGCAATCCCGGCTGTCAAACTCAAATGGCGGGGAGGGTGTCGGTTCTCCTACTGTGCCTCTAAATTCTGGAACTCCTTACCATTGGCAATCAGGAGCTGTGACAACCTGTTGGTTGTTTGAGCAAGCCTATGCATAGTTCGATCTGCGGCGACACTACCCAAGATGAGGGCAATGAAACCTCCTGATGACCATGCGCTTTAGAAGTTTCTGTTAACATAACATAACATAACATCATAAGAGAAAGTGTTGGTAGCAGGCACGATTGCGTTGAGTGTATGATGTGTAGTTAGTTCCGGCACAGAAGAAGGGAGGAGAGCTTTCCAAAGGTCGGTGGCCAGCGGACGGTGAGCGGAGCGGTAATTTGGGGAACTGATGCCTGGAAGTAGCAGCGGGTTCATCAGAAGCGAAACGCTGTCCTGTGGAATGCAGAGCCTGTCTGCGGTTCAGCATAGGTGGCGCCACATGTAGCCTGAGCCCCACTGCCCAATGAAACAGACGCTGACTGCAATGTAGCCTGAGCCCCACCGCCAAAAGAAACAGGACCAAAGGCAGATCAAGCCCAATCTCCCATTGAAAGAGGGCCTAATGTTGAGGAGGTCGGCGGCCATTTTGAAGATTCAGGTTTATCGTCTGATTTCACCTAACACTTTTGAAATAGGTTTGGAACTTCCTTTAAATTGCTTCTTTAGGCTTGGCATCACGGTGACAAGCACACCTCTGGTCAAATAATTTTAACATAACATAATCTCTTAATACTGTGCTTATGGTCATGGGTGCATTCGTTAAGTGACATTTCTGGCTTGTCATCAAGGAGACAAGAACACCATGTATCGTGAAAGTTTGGAGGACTTTATTTAAAAAAATTAGTAGGAACTTTACTTCTACGTCGAAAAATTAGTGAAACATAAAAAAGGGAAAGTATTAGTTGTTATTTAATTGAAATACATTTCCGAGTTAAAAAAAAAAGGGAAAAGGTTCACGTAGAAGGGTGGTGGAGATGCAAAACGTAACTGCACCCCCATTTTTATCTGTCAAATCCTGTGGAACCTCCAGTGAAGTAGAAAAAAATGGAGGAAAATATTTGAAAATTATGCAAGTTTGTGGTACTAATTTGAGTGCGGAGAGGAAACAGGCACTATTACTTCACTGTTTAGGTGGTGAAGGGCAAGAGGTGTTAGAGAACTTGCCACAATTGAGCCCAGCAGTGCAAAGGGGGTTAAATGAATATGAAATATGTATCAAACAATTAGATATACATCATTGGCCCAAGGTAAGCACCATTATGGAGTGATATGACTTTGGATTGAGAGAGCAAAGGAAAGAGGAAACAGTGGAGGATTGTGTGACTGCTCTCAGAAAATTAGCTTCAAGTTGCAAATTTGGTGAGCTTGTGGAAGAGAGAATTCGTGATCAATTTGTTTTAAGGTGCAGCAGTGATAAAGTAAAGGAAGAGCTTTGGCTTAAGGATGAGCCGCCTTTGGATGAAGTAATGATTATTGCTAAACGTGTGGAACACATACTTAAATGTGTAAATAACATAACATAACAAATGTATTTTAAAGCACACGATTACCCGAAGGTGTCTTGGCGCTTAATAACAGATGTTTATTGTTACCTAACTCAATGTCACTCATTTTATCGACCTCAAATGGATGAAAGGCTGAGTGGACCCACCAGGATTTGAACCTGTGACCATGAGGTCAAACACAGTCCCCTGCAGTGGCTGCGTTAGTCCACTGAGCCCCCAGCTTCGGCAATGAGTTGAGCAAAGTGGGAAAATCTTCTGCTTCTGTTGAGAAAGTAGAGGAGGTTGAGTGTCATGTAGTACATAAGCCTGACACCACTAATAACAAGGGTAGAGAAGAAAAAATAAGGCAGCAAGTATGTTTCATGAAAAGAAAGGTGTAATGGCGTTTCATTGACCGTGTTATCGATGTGGAAAATTTGGTCACAAAGCTAATGCAAGAGAATATCCTGCTCTCAAGGTAGTTTGTAGCTCTTGTGGTAAAAGGGCTTAGTTTACAAAGAACTGCTGTTTTCGCAAAACAGTTGACAGCAACAATGAGGTGAGAGAAGTCCGTCAGGTGAATGAGTGTGGTGTGGAACAACACTCTGAGTGGATCAAGGTGGGAGATGTTAAAATGAAGATGAAATTTGGCTCATGCTCTCACCTGACGTTTATCTCTAAGGAAACCTTTGAGAGGGATTTTTCTTCTAAAGTATAATTATTGAAATCTGATGTAAGGCCTACAAACTATGGTGGAATCCCAATAAAAATGTTAGGCTATTTTCAGAGTTGTGTGGCGTGCAATGGGAAGTTTACAGATGCGGAGATTTATGTGGCAGAAAAAGGGGACAATTTGCTGAGTTGGACTCATCAAGCATGTCTGGGTATCATCCCTAATTCTAATGGTAATCCTCCTGTGCAAGTGCAGTCAGTTGAGAATGTGGACAGCAAGTTTGTAAAGAGGTTTATGGGCTTGTTTAAAGACGCATTAGGTTGTTTAAAAGGATAAAGTCATCAGATTAAACTCAAGCTTGGTGCTAAACCTATTGCAGCCAAGGTCAGGAGAATTCCCATCAGTGTGCATGAGGCTGTTCAAAAAGAGATTTACAGGTTACTTGTTACAGATGTGATAGAGACTGTAGAGGCTACAGAGTGGTTGGCTACCATAGTTGTAGCGAGAAAGGCCAACAATGAGATTCGTCTATGTGTGGATCTTCGTGCTCTCAATAAGGAGGTTGTTGTGGACAAGTTTCCACTTCCTAATATTGACGAAATGGTTTAGACATTGGAAGGTGCTTGTTATTTTAGTACTTTAGATCTAGCATCAGCATCTCACCAGGTGCCCCTTAATAAGAACTCACAGGAGCTGACTGCATTCATAACTCCCATGAGGGCATTTAAGTACTTGAGGATGCCCTTTGATTTAGTGTCTGCTGTTTCTGTTTTTCAGAGGATCGTGAATGATGTGATCAAGGGCATCCCCGGAGTCAGATGTTACTAAGATGATGTGTTGATATATGGTAAAACCGTTGCAGAACCTTATTGCAGCGTGGTAAATGTGCTAGAGAGATTACTTAAAGCAGGTTTGACTTTACGTCGCGACAAGTGTACATTTGGGGTGACTGAAGTTGATTATCTTGGACACCACATATCTGGGAGTGGCGTCAGATCCAAGAAAGAGTTAGTAGACACCATAGAGAATTTCAAAGAGACGTGTTCAAAGGAGGAGCTCTCCTCTTTTTTGGGCATGGCTGAGTTTTATAGCAAATTCATTAGAAAGTTTGCGGATAAAATGTGTCATCTCAGAAATTTACTGTGCAAGAAGACTGAGTTTGTGTGGGATGAAGTGTATAGGGTGAGTTTGCAGGAGTTAAGATGGATCTCAAGAGTGCCCCTAATTTACATGCATTTAAACCATTAGATGTGACATACGTCATAATAGATGCGAGCAGAAAAGGTTTGGGTGCCCTACTGGTTCAGTTGAGAAATGGTCACAAGCAATTGGTTGCGTGTGCTTCGAGATGTCTGAGGGGTGCTGAGCTTAACTACTCAGTCCTTGAAAAAGAGGCTCTTGCCATTTTTTGGGCACTCAACAAATTTAAGAAATGTATTTGGGGTACATCCTTTATTGTCAGGTCGGATAACAAGCCCTTTAACATTTTTTTTTAGATAAAGGGTCTTGACTCAATTTCCTTTAGGATAAGGAGGTAGGTCATCTCTTTGCAGGAATATAATTTTGTTTTTGAATACATGCCTGGGAGTTCATATGTGGCTGCTGACTGCCTCTTGAGTCTAGTGGACACTGTGGTCTCTACTGATCCTTGTTGTGAGGAAGGAATGGAGGATGAGTTTGAAATAAGGGTGTGTTATATCACTTTTGGTGTGATTAAAGAAGATGAGTGGAAAGAAGAATTGAAGAAAGATTCAGAAATGTTAGGTGTGATAGAATTGTTCTCACAAGATAAGGGAAACAGACTTGAGAGGTCCTGGTTGTTAGTGTATAATGAGTTAGCCAACATGCACGGCATTTTAACCAGAGGCACAAGGCTAGTTCCACCTGAGAGTTTAAGGAACAACATTATTCAGATGGCACACAAAGGATATATGGGAATTTCAAAAACCAAAGAAGGCATTAGACAAGATTTTTGGTGGCCATGTTTGGATCTCATGGTGGAACGGGCAGTGCGTGATTGTGTTCCTTGCTCTTTGAGTGACAAAATTCTTAAGCCCAGACAACCACCTATGGTTTGTAGTTGATTACCCATGTGTCCTTAGGATGAAGTAGCCATTGATATTGTTGGTCCTCTTCATGGTGAACACCTAATTCCATTTTTGATTGTCTTCTTGGATTTATACTCTCAGTGGATTGAAGTGAGTTCTGTGAGAGATATCACGACACAATTTGTAATTAAGTTTTTGGATTCTATCTTCAAGCGTGAACGTTTTCCTTGTTCATTATTATCTGACAATGGCCCACAATTTCGTTCACATGAAATGGAGAAATATTTATTAAAGTGTGGAATTGAACACAAGAAAATCTCTCTTTATCATCCAGAGTCTAATGGCGCCATTGAGAGGTTGAACAAAACGTTGAAAGAAAGAATTTAACTGCGAAGAGTCAACTGTTTAAACTAGAGAGATGAGTTACAAAGTCGCATTTATGCTTACAGATTTACACCAAACTCCTCAACTGGGAAGACACCTTTTGAGTTATTCAAAGGATGATCTCCAAATACCATCATGTGTTCAGGGTGGATGATTCTGGATAAAGGTCTCAAGGACAATGGTATTGGTGAGTGGAGGGTTAAGGAATTAACTAGCCAACAAAAAAGGAAGATCTATCTTGACACTCGCAGGTCTGGTAAGGTTGCTAAGTTTAATGTTGGTGACAAAGTCAAGGTTAAGTATCCAGTCGGTTGTCATAACTGGTCCAAGTTCCCTCGTGTAAAGAGTGTGATGAAACTGTTCAAGAACGCTGTCAAAACCAACGATGGTCGGATTTGGAATCACCGTCATGTTGTTCATGTTAGACCAAGCAGTGACCACACTTGTGAATCAGAGTCTTCTGTTGGTGTCTCTTCGCGTTTGGAATGTGATCCTACACGTAAAAGTGTTAAGAGTCTGCAAAAGCACAAGTTATCTTAATGATTGTTTGAGAAGTTAATTGTACATTACTATGAATTTCTGACATACTGTTTGTTTTTTCCTTGTTTTGTTAATTAAGGGAAAGAAGGGTTATGTTTGAGTTTCTTGCTGAAATGTGTGAAAGGCTTTTGTAAAAATCTATTTCAAATGGAAAAGGGAAGAAGTATGATATTGCCTGGTTCCATATTCTATGTTCTAGCATGGAATCAGTACTTTGTAGGGTTCTGGGTTTTTCAGTTGGCCCAGCGCTACGATGAATGGGGGTTGCTGAATAAAGCTTCATCTTGAGCTTACCTTTGCAAGTCTTTGACATCTTTACAACTCTGCCATCCTTCCACCTGTCCATCCACCTATCCAGGGGTTGTCCGTCTGTAATGGCATAAGACCTAACTGTGCCAGCAAGTGTCTGCACGTGATCCAACAATGCATGCTTATCTAATGATCAGAACCAACCCCTATTACTTTAGTCCACCATAAAAAAAACGGAAATGGCTCCAATGAATAATTTGTTTTGAGCGTGCAAGACTAATCACAGTAACTAACAGTAATAACCCTAAACTGACCATTAAACTTGGGTTCCTGAGCAGTGTGTTGCCCAGCGTAAAGTTCTTAAATGCCTTGTCAGTGGAAGTCAGCGCTATATAAATGCAATTACAATCTATACAGCACACACAGTATTACATTTATGATGTATTAGGTAGTCTGATAATGTGCTGCATGGCTAAACATTTATACGTTCTCAAAGGCGAGACCTATTGGCTATGCCAATGCATGGCCTACATTTTTTTACCCAGGCGCTATTTCTAAAGGGAAAAGTGTCAGAACCCAGTGAACAGGCATTTATCGATTTTACCACTCCCTATGGCCGTGTTAAGCTATTGCTTTTGGTATTTCTTTTCATGTCAGGGTAAACTTGTCTACAGTCTCTGCATGCATGAGCTGGTGCACGAGTGCTGGATTCTCCTTTCTACAATTGTGCGAGCAGCGGAACCGCTCGTCTCTATTGAGCGGCTCACGGACTGCTAGCTCTCTTAGTTTTCACAGAAAGAGGATTGTGTGTAGACAGTAAGCGGATTACGGAGCCACGCACACAAACTGCATAAAAAAATGGAGAAAAATTCAGTGTGCTACCTTCGCTATTGGCACATCTCTACTAGCGAGAATCTGCAATTGATATGTAGTTTCCAATTCAGCCAGTTCTCTATGTTGGACCAGATTGTCCTCAGCCTCCTGAACTTTTCTACAGCACCTTCTTCTGGTTACATTCGGCTACTGTTTTTTTCCTATTTATGAAAGTGACTACAGTGATTGGCATGCTTTGAAAAGGGCACCAGGCAGATTTTTCTGCTGCGACAACAGCAACTGGCTTTTCAGGTTGCAGTGAACTTGATACATATTTTGAAGGAAAGTTAAACCTGGTAGTTCATAGACACACGGTTTTTGCTCTTATCCAAAAACTGGATGAGCCTATTAATTCTTACATTACTGATCTTAACATATTTGTGTCCTATTGTGAATTTGAAAGTTTTACATCTCAACTCATTTGTGACCAAATTGTATCGATATGCTATTCAAAGAAAATTCAACAGAAGTTGTGAACTTGCAAAAATCCATAACATGATGAGGCAATTGATATTGCAAAAAGCATAGAATGGTCTAAACAGGATGCAAAACAATTAGAATTGAAGGGGCCACATATGGCAGGAGCAAATATCAATGCTCAACGCAATAGGCAAAGTAAATGTCTTACTCGTGAAGCTAAGGTAAGGGTAGAAATGCAAGTAGTATCTATATGTCAAATCTTCGAAATTGTCCAGCAATGGCACAAGAATGCTGTAAATATAAAAAGGTGGGTCATTTTGGAAACGTCTGCCGTGGTGGTAAATGCATGCCTGTAAGAAATGTTTAAGAACAAAAGATCTTGCAATGGTGCAAATGACTTGAACAGAAAAGTAGATGAACTGTTTCTGTCTGTGGACAGTATGCAAATTAATAGTGTATCTAATGAAGGTAAATAATAAAAATAGATGATGTTGATATGCCTCTGCTCATAGATTACTACATCTTTTGAAGGAAGTGGAATTGATTTGGTGGAATATTTCTGAGCTGACATTTATTTCGAGAGCAAAACTATAAAAGGAAAGGTGTATGTAGCACACAAAGGTAATAATGTCCTAGGGTGGTGGCATCAAGCGGATTTTTGGCATGATCATTAGGCCTTTGCCAGAAATATCCAATTTTTCTAGTTGGGCCTGTTTCTAACCAAGTATGGAAGGAAAGGTTTACAGATGTTTTTAAAAAGAAAGTGGGCAAAATCAAATATTTTGTGCATACTATTAAAGTTAAGGAAGGCGTTCTTCCTCATAAACTCTACAATGTATTACATAATGTACAATGTGAATTAATAAAAATTCTGAGAGAAGTGTAAGATGATGATGTTATTGAACCTGTTGACACAAGTCAGTAACTCTCTCACTGATTGTTTTGGCAGAGAAAAAATCTGTTGACTTGCATCTTGTTTAGATCTTAGGTCTCTTAATAATGCCATCTAGATTGAAAATGATCCATTACCTCCTATTGAAAATCTTATCACAGCTGTAGGTCGGTCCAAATGGTTTACAAAATTAGATCTTCGTACAGCTTACCATCAAGTGGCTTGGATGGACAATCACGTCTTCTCACTGCTTTCGTCAAACCTGATGGAACATTTCAGTTTGGTTGCATGCCATTTGGGCTGGCCTCTGCAGCCTCTGTTTTTCAAAAGTTTATTCCTAGGATGTTTGCTAAAATTAATCATGTGCTTGATTTTCAGGATGATAATCAAATTCATACAGTGAGACATGTGAGACACATGGCAGAGCTGTGAAAAGTGTTTTATCTGTTTTGCAAAACAATGGGGTCACTGTTAGAGAGGACAAATACACTTTTTATGTGAATTAGATCAAATATCTGGGTCATGTGCTGTCAGGTGAAGGTGTGAAACCCAACGAATTGTTGATGGAATTGTCAATGCACTGCATTCTGCTATTGGACTATGCGAATTTTACTGAAACTTCATTAAGACTTTTTCTGAGCTTACAGAAGCTTTAGAGCAGTAATACTCAAAGTATGGACCGGATGTCGCATGCGGCTCTCCTGACCTTTACACGCGGCCCCCTGGTCAAGAGCAGCACTGTTTACGTGACCCAACACTAACATAAAATAATACGTTAAATAAACCGGCAAGCATTTATTTGAAGGTCAATTGAAATTAAGGCAAGGAAGTAAATAGGGTGTCCTAAAAGACTTAATTTTAGGAACACCATCATTTATAAAAACATCTTGCAATAAAAGTATGATAAATTCTGTTAATAATTTATTAACATGCAGAACCGTTTCAATTTAGTACATCCGATTATCAGTGTATTGAGATGTATTTTTTTAAAGTGATAGTTTTCAAACATGAATTGAGAAACATTCATTCTTCCCTACACCCTGATAGCAATGTCAATAGTGTACGGAGAGGTAAGTCAATTGTCATGTACACCTTTTGGGAGTTGGGGTTTCTATTATACATGAACAACATACAGTTAATTAAATCAAACACTTGAGAAGGCTTTGTACAGCACACATCCTGAAGTCATGTATTTCAAGGTCCTTGTGTGCTAATGAAAAAATATAGCTAGGATCACACAGTTTGGTTAAGCGGAGAAGCCAGGATTAATCCCACATTTTTGGATTCACGTAGTGCAATTCAGACACTGGATGTATACACCTATCCTCCCTTACACCACCTTACAACAACCCCCTCTCCGAACCTTGACCTTCACATTACTGGTATTAATGTAGCCCTCTGTAACATTACAGACCAAATTTGTGACCCCTGGGAAAATGTTTGTGAGTACTCATACTTCAGAGTATTATTAAAAAAGGAAGCAGAATTTGTATGGACATCAACATGGCAGGAGAATTTCGAAATAATTAAGAGATGTTTAGTGGAAGCACCAACACTTACTAACAATACTTTAAAGGGTATGACACTCTCCTAAAAGTTGATGCCAGTGCCTGTGGTATGGGTGCTGTACTGTCACAAGCAGATGGAGGAAGAAAAATCACCATTGGTTTTGCCTCTAGGAGAATGAGAGGTGTGGACACGAGATATTCAGTAATAAAGAAAGATGTGTTGGCTTGTGTGGGGCATAGAAAAGTTCAAACCTACTTATGGGGAAGGAAGTTTTGATTAAGAACTGACCACAGGCCCCTGGTAGATATTCTTTTTGGAAATAAGATTTTTTTTTTAAAACAACTCCAAGATTGGCCAGACCAACAACAACATTTCTAGAATTTCATTTCATGGTTAGTCATATTGAAAGAGGATAAAACGTGAGAGCAGATTTTTTTGTCAAAGATGCCAGTCATTGAAGAGTTATGGGGCATATTATCTAGAACGGGGTTAAAATTATCACCGCATTAGCAGCAGGAAACTGCTGCTAAAGCAGAGATAATAGGCTTGATAATAAGCCCTTGAGAATTCCAATAGAAGCCCATGTTCTGGTGTGAACCTAGGCTTCTATGGAATTCTCAAGGGCATATTATCAATTCCATTATCGCCGCTTTAGCAGCAGTTTCCTGCTGCTAAAGCGGCAATAGTTTTAACACCATTCTTGATAACATGCCCCTAAGTGAGAAGAAAGTTCAGATTGAGCTTGAGGAATGTATCTTTGCTAGTGTAGAAGATTGTGTTGTTTTTTCTGACATGGATGCATGTATGATGCTCTCAGAGGAGAGGTTATATTGAGTCATGTCATGAAATTGGTGACCACCGGTTGGCCAAAAGAAAAGCCAGTTGAATATTTGTTGCAATATTTTTGCAAGGTAACAAATGAATTATCTATAGTGAAAATGTTTTGAAAAGTAGACAAGTTGATTCCTCCTGATTACTTCAAACAAAGAATTTTGGAAAATGCCCACCCAGGACATTTAGGAGTGACAGCCACTAAATGTAGCATAAGGCATGGTGTGCAACGTTGTTAAAGTGATAAACACTTAATCACATCCACACCCCATCTCATCCCTGTGGTGTGTCTAGAAATGTTTGTCAGAGAGTTGCTGTGGATTTTCTAGGTCCATTTCATGTGTTACCTAACAATATGAATCTTTTCATTGTTTTAGTGGCTTATTTGTCTAGGTGGGTGGAAGTAAAGGGAACATCTGAACTCAACACAAAAGCTGCAACTCACTGCTTTCAAGAAGTATTTAATAAGGAAGGAGTGCCAGAAGAATTACTAACATATACATTTGTTCAGTTTATGTTTTTGGTGAGTTCCTGAATAGGATGGAGATAATACATCTATGCATGTCCTTGTATCATTCCCAAGCAAATGGTAAAGTGGAAAGGTTTAATAAAGTATTGGTGAAAGGCATTCAAAGCACTATCAAATCCAAAGTTGATTGTTAGATTGCTATCAGAGAATTGTTGTAGGCAGATATAACTACTCTACATTCAGTGTTGGGTAAGGTACCATTTGAGCTAATGAGAGGTAGAATAGTTATGTCATTGTTGAGTTCATTTTGGAAAGTTGAGGTATTGGATCAGAGATGTGATGTTGAGAAGTCTTCACAAGAGGCTAAGAATGCTAGCTAGTGATGAACACTATGGTGTGAGGGGTGAGAGAGATGAGGTTGAGGTAATACAAATTCTGCCAAAAACAAGTTCAGTGTGGGTGACTTTGTGCAAATCAAGGATCCTATATTGCTGCAAAAAGGAGCTTCAAAATTCAGAGATCCCATGTGCATTATTGAGGTTAGAGGTCAAGCAGTAAAGGTATCAAGTGGACAATTAGTGATTTAGGGAATGTACCTTTTTGAAGTGATGTATTGACTATTTTTAGTACATTTTTGGCAATATCTTGAGAGCAGGATTTTAGTAAGCGGGCTTGCTTGTGGTCAATAACATGGAATGAAGTCTTAGATTCTGAAATAATCTTCAGTAAGGATTGGTGCTCGAGTTTGTTTGGTCGAGTTTGTTTAATGATGAACATTTGGTCCTGGTAGAAATGTAGAGGTTGGATCCCCTTTGATAAGCATGTTTTAGTTCTTAATGTATGTTGATACTTTCTGGTAAAAAAGGTTTACTATCCTGGAGACAAGGGTCAAAGAATATTGGTTTGGTTGGCACGGTGATGGTTTGGAAGAGCACTTTGGGATAGTTAGTTGTTTTATTCATTCTTTAAATACTTAATTTGACCTGAGCATTAGATTCTTGTGAGTACATCTTTGAAGTTGTAAATCTTGTAGATATTGGTTTTTTTTTTAAATTGTGTTGGTTGACTGGGGTGTGAGATCAGGTGTGTCTGGGGGGGGAGACGTGCTCAAGCAACAGCCACAATCCCTTGCAGGGTGAACCACAAAAAGTCACTAAATTAACCTGTGCTTAACCCTGGGTAGCTTGGCACAAAAATCAGTCAGGCTTAACTTAGAGGCAATGTGTAAAGTATTTATGCAGCACAGTAACAATGTGAAAACAAAACACAAGAACAATCCCAAACCAATTTAGAAAAAATGAGCAAATTTAAATAATGTGACACCAAAATGACAAAAATCCAATAAGTAGAACCGGACTCACAAACTTTAAAGTTTTTAGTGAAAACTAGTGCCTAAAGATCAAAGTGCCAACTGCAGACATCTAGCCGAACAAGACTGGGTTAAAGTCGAAAAATATGTCCGTCTGTAATGGAGCGATTGGGGCGGGTGGTGCTTAACTTCAGATTTAGAAAATTCTTGAGGAAAAGGAGAAGGTAAAGTTTAGTGGCGCAAGGCTGTAGGAGGTATTTGAGAAGGGATTGTCATCTCTGGATAACCCTCCACATTCAGATTTAGTCACTGAAATGAAGGATGAAAAGCTCCAGTGGGGTGAGGCAGTGGGCTGTAGTCAAAGACAGCTCCACAAGGTCGAATACCCCTTTGGTGAAGGACTACTGAAACAGGTTTCCTGCTGCAGAGAAGAACATAGCAGGAAGATTCATGACATCAATCCAACCTGCAGTACACCACAGGCTGGTTGGTCCAGGTGTCCTCCCAGTTCTCAGTGCAGTTTGTAATCAAAAAGTCCTCACTTTTGGCTTTTGCCAACTGGACACCTTTGGCATCCCTTCCAAGGTTCAAGGATTGGATGGACCCCACGTGGATAGTCAGCACTAACTTGGCCTGGGTCAAGGTGCGGGTTTAAGATGGAGGAAGGCTTTTGACTCCCTGTGGCTGTCAGGATCTGAGTATTCCTGGGTCGCTGATTGGCATCGGCGAGGACACAAATCACAGTACAACTACGGTTCCCGGCATGCCCGGGGAGAACGTTACGTGCGGGACGTAAGGCACGCAAACCCGGAGGTAAAACAAGACCGCGGAGATGAGGCGGCGCCGATAATTTTGCTGACAACCGGAGACTGTGGTTTGTACTTGCTGTACTTTTGGTGAGCGTTGCATCCTTGTTTGTTGGTCAATTCCCGGTACTCCCCGTGCCGGCTTTGGGCTCAAGTTCTTTGTGGGAGGCGAGGCGGAGTCGGTCTCGTCCTCTCTCCGTGTTCCTGGGGACGCCCGCTCGGCAGAGAAGCCTTTCTGCCGTTTTGTTACGGGGAACAGCCAGACCAAATGCACCACTCTGTGTATTTGAAAGACTCGTGCTGATCGAGTGCTAAACCATTCCGGTTGTGTTCCAGTGAGTGGAAGAAAGACTGGTTGGGGCTCCAGCCATATTTCAATTGTCTACTTGTCTCCTACCCTGGGATTTTGGATGAAGGGACTTTAGATCCGTGGAGCACCAAACATTTCATGACTGTGTTCTTTAAGCAGCCTGGGTTAAGAATCGATTAACCGAGGCTTGGTGCATTTCCTTTCGTTGTTTTCATTAGTTGTTTCTCTTTATGTTCTGACTACAGGGGAGCCTTAGTGAGAGAGACTCAGAGGGATTTGTCTATCTGCAAAGTATGAACATATGTATATATAGGTATGTGGTGAGAATGCTAACATGAACTGGTTTACGGTGAAGTTAGGAATAGCTTAACATCTGTCTTGTACCTCTCCCTTTGCAGTTGATGAATCTCTGATCTCGCCTCATACCTCATCCCTGATTTCTGCCTTCATTCTTTTCTTTACAGGTAGGGAAGAGGACAATACCCGGGGAAAGGAAGTAGAGTGTTCTTGTTGATGTAACTCATGAGTGTAGGCTGCAGATATATACTCAGTGTATGCTTTTATCATTTCAGGTCTCTTTCCCTGCCGTCCCCTTCCTTTCCTTCCCTCGCCTGACTATCCTAGCAGTCTGTGTCTATTTCCAGACTCTTGGGGACGTCGTGAGGGGGAAGCGATAGGCAAATCAGCACAATCCCGAAGAAGCAAGGGGTGGAGCCTGACAGTGGCTCTGAGCATGAGGCCAGAAAACTAGCCCTTGGGAGTCACTCTGGTGGACCTGGGACAGTTGAAGATCCAGTCATTGTCCCCAGGTAAAAGGTAGAAGAGCAGCAGGACCAACAGGGCAGTGGTCCAGGCAGGTCAGCAGTCTTTTGTAGCAGCAGTCCAGTTGAGTGGCAGTCCTTCAAGCAGCACATCAATCCTTCTTCCTGGCAGAGTATTCACAAGTGAGAGGTATACTGAAGAGTTGGTGTCTTAGGGACGGGTTTTATGTATGCCCTTGTGCCCTGGTTCTGGAAGGTAGGAGGTGCTTCTTGACAGTGGCTTTTAAATTCATGGAATTTCCTGCCTCCCCTGATATTAAGCTGACTGAATTGACAATGCAGAGTCGTTAAGCCCTTTGTGTGAAGGCAGAGCAAATGCTATTCAGTTGTAAGTGAGGTTGTTCTTAGCCTGCCCCCGTCCTGCCAGCATTGTGTGACTACTAGTAGGAATTCCCAAAGTCTGTCAGTTGCATCCGATCATGTGACCCAGGATAGGCTATTGGCACAAAAATAGCTAAGGGCAGAAAAATGACAACTTTCTAAAAGTGGCATTTTTATAATTGTGATAAAAAACCCAACTTTACCATTTAATAGGGCTCTTTGCCACCGTTCCAAAGACACCAAAAATGAAATAGCTACCAGCTCCCAAATGAAAACTACAGCTTAGTAAATGTAATAAGGGATCCCCAAGTTATCCTTTGGGAGCAGTAGGCCTCACCATAGTGAAAAATGAATGTAGGAATTTTTCACTACCAGGACACACAATACTTAAAAGTACATGTAAAACCTTTTAATTACACAGCACCTTGCCTTATAGGCTACCTAGGGCCTACCTTGGAGTTGATTTATATGTAATGAAAGAGGAGTACAAAGCTTGACAAGGGGGCTTTCATGACAAGTTGGCATAGCAGTTTCTAACTGCAATCACGCTGCAGTGGCAGGCCTGAGACATATTTTAAGGTGCTATTTAAGTGGGTGGCGCAATAAGTGCGGTAGGCCCACTGGTAGCATTTAATTTAAATGGCCTGGGTATAATATATATCACTCAACATTGGACGACAAGTAAATTAAATGTGCGAATTGGGTATAAGCCAATTGAATCATGTTTAGGGGAGTCAGCTCAAGCACTTCAGCACTGGTTTGTGGTGGTAAAGTACATAGAGTCCCAAGGTCAACAAAAACAAATTCAGCAAAAAAATGGAGGGCAAAGGCACAATGTTTGGGGGTCACCCTTCAGAGAGGGTTAGGTCCGACATTTTCCCATTGGTTGTTTTATCCAGGTTTTATATTCACATTTTCTGCTCACTTTTTTACTTGGTATACAAAACATAGGAGGTTCTTTCTTAGGCATAGTTGAGAGAGAGATGATCATTGCTGCAGTTTTGTAGTTGTTTGAAAGATCCTCCGTATTATGAATGTTATTTTGGCTTGAAATTTTTTATTTGAATTTTTCAGATAGTGCAGTATCTGAGATGTCCTTTGTGGAACTTCTCCAGATCTTGTTAGGTTTAGACTGGACATTTTTTCTGTAGCTTTAAAGATGTGGTATGAAAAGTAATGCCTAAGTGGTCCAACCAGTATATAATACTTTTTCAGTGTTTATTATGTTTTGTGTGGGCTAATACTAGGTTCAAGGTATTTCCCTTCTTATGGATTGGGTAGGAGGAGAGTTGATTAAGCTTTTGCATGGAACAGAGTTCCAATAATCTACCTTCAACAAGGCCTATCCTGTCACATGCAGATTTAGCTAACACATTGGTTTGCCCCTTCTTTGTCCCTCTAGTCACCCAGGCACCAATACCAGTGGGACAGGAGCTGCCTTTATAAGCGATTTTAAGTGACCTCAGACCCCCTCTCCACACCTCTGGGGTGGGCACAGGAGCTCTACACAAGGAAAGGAAGGTTCTGATAGAGAGGGGCACTGTGAGTTATGTTGCAGTAGGGCATACAGGAACTGCTGCAAAAGTTGGTTGGGTTAATCCTGGGAGCATTTCCCCTATTGCCTAGGCAAGGGCCAGGAATCAACACCACCAACAAGCTAGTGTTGGGTGTATATGTGGCATCACTGAGCACCCTTTTCAGCACACATGTGGACCTGTGGAAGGCAGAAGAAGCACTGTACCTGCTTTTTGAGATGTGTGAGGTGGTACAAAAGGGGGTGGTGATGGACGGAGCTTTCTTCCTAGGACCAGTTTCTGGCATTCCAGCCGTCTTCAGCCAGGGTTGCTTGAATCCAGTGGCAAAGTGAACAAGGGACTCACGTCTGAGCATACCCTGCCGACTTATGGCGAACAAATTTGTCCAAAAGGGGGTGGTGATGGACGGAGCATCTGAACCAATCAAACACTCACACACAGTCAACAGATCTGGGTTTAATCCATCACCGTTCTTTAGCCCACTCTGCCACCCCAGTTCAGACATGGCCATTTGCAAATCAGTCTGACCCTGTGCCTCATGGGAACAGTCCAGCCCGAATTGCCAAGCCATGCCTTCCCTGGACCGGAAACAAGCTTCCTAGGACCGGTTTCCTGCATTCCAGCCGTCTTCAACCAGGCTTGCTTGAATCCAGTGGCAAAGTGAGCAAGGGACTCACGTCTGAGCATACCCTTCCAACTTATGGCAAACAAAGCGGTACAAAAGGGGGTGGTGATGGATGGAGCATCTGAACCAATCAAACACTCACACCCAGTCAACAGATCTGGGTTTAATCCATCACCGTTCTTTAGTCCACTCTGCCACCCCAGTTCAGACATGGCCATATGCAAATCAGTCTGACCCTGTGCCTCACAGGAACAGTCCAGCCCGGACTGCCATGCCTTCCCTGGACCGTAAATAAGCTTCCTAGGACCGGTTTCTGGCATTCCAGCCGTCTTCAGCTTGGCTTGCTTGAATGCAGTGGCAAAGTGAGCAAGGGACTCATGTCTGAGCATACCCTGCCAACTTATGTGAGGTGACATAAAAGGCTGGCCCTGCTGTCACTTGTACCCAGAACAAAGAAATGGACTCCAGGGGTCAATTGGTTGAGCTCCTGTTAAGCTACAGGGACATACCAAGCTGGTATACACCCTTTCTCTGATGTGCCCAGCTGATCAGTTCCAAATAGACCTGCCTTGGATCTTGCTAGTGGGTTCTGCTGGAGTGAGTCTTGACCCACAAGGGCTGTTCCTGAGAGCATGGGACCCTTGGCTGTGTCGAAGTGTGTTCCTCCCAATTTCCTAAAAGCCTGGAACTCAAAAATGTTTTGGCTCCAAATACCTCTTTAGGACAAAGGCAAAAGAGCCACATCAATCTAACAAAGGTTTGAAACTGATGGGCCAAAGATCCAGGTTGCTCCTGCTCTAAGTTCTTCTGCAGCTACAAATCCATTTCAGCAGGATGTGGCAACAAAGGTGTCCTGACTTTTAGAGCCCTGTTCAGCTGCAGCTTGCAGTCTTGGCCTGCTGGAGGACTCTGAGCTAAAAAACAGCAACTAATTCCGAAAGTAGAAATATTCCACCGGTGAACGTGGCAAAAGTATCTGGGCAGTGAGATACTTTTCTTGGGCACAAATGTTGAAGTCCTCCCATTCGGAGCATCCCGCTAAAAGTCAATGGGTTCACTGAGACTGGGTCTGATGGCTATATAGCCTCCTCTAGGCCACAGCTTGCTGCCTTGCCCTCTGAAGAATTTTGACTTCTATTTCAGAGACTAAACTCTAAAGGTAGACCTTCTGACTGAGATGAACCTGGTTTCTGTATGTGATCTGCACTCCATCGTGGTTAACCTTAAATTGCAACTAGGTACCAGTCAAGTGCAACTATATGGACTAGTTACAGCTTTCCACTTGTTGTTGCTGTATTTGTATTTAAAACTTTAAAAATTAATGTATCCAGCTCTAATTTTTGAAATGTCATTTTTGTGTAATTTTGTTAATTAAAATATTCTTTGTTTTTATAAATTGTTGAAGGGTTTTTGTGTTGTGTTTTCGACTTTTAAACTGTTTGGCATTTCTAAATACTTTACACCTTTTCTTAAGTTAAGTTAAGCCTGTCAGGTCTGTGCCAGAGCTACCAGGGGTTGAGCTCAGGTTTAAATTAATGAAACCTTTACTGGACCTAACAAGTATAGTGACATTATTGCTTGCACTGTACTACCATTCGCCCCCAACTAATAATCCACGTTCTCACCGGAGGCTTAACACATAGAGATGGATGACAGTTAAACCAATGGCATGAAACATTTTTGTGGAACCTAACTAGTGCCAGTAGAAACAATTATAGTTTGTACCCATTAGAAGAGTTAAGGTAATGTGGAACACCGTAAGAGAGGTATAACTGACCTAGGGGGTCACAGCTCGAGGGAGAGCATATGGATCTAAGCATAACATGAATAAGATTTGAGAATGGAAGTTCAAGAGGAAAAAGATAATTTTAGGACAATATATGTGTATTACCAGCTGTAGCAGAGAGCTGAAGAAAGTTCAGTCATTGGCCAAAGGTAGTCAAGGGGCAGATGTAAAGAACCAGACACATTTTTGAGTTGTGCTTATCAGACAAGAGAAAAGGTGAAGGAGAGTGATAAATTCAAGATTTTGATATACTAGATGCTGGAGAGGGAATGAGTGAGACTGTCCTACTCAGAATGAAACACTGACGATAAGTCAGTGACTCAACAAAGCGAATGACTATGGACTCAATTTTAAAGTTGGCAGTCCTCAACAGGGTGATGGTGCAAATTGCTCCATCACCCTGGCGGTGGTCCCAACCATGACATTTTGAAATGTCTGTCAGGCCAACTGACATTTCAAGCATTTTCAGAAACAGCTGTCAAGGCGGCTCCTGCCAATGTATTGTAACTCCGTCAAACACGATGGAGCCATATGCCAATGTTACAATTTTTTTTATTTTCAAAAACAGAACCCCAAAGCTGGATTTAAAAAAAAAAAAAAAAAAAATTAAAAAAACAATGCCCCTCTTACCATGGGAGTCATCTTCCATGGTGAGGGGGGCATTTTGCAGTTTTCACTGCCCCTTACCAACAGGTATTTCATGGTGATGATAGACAGTGAAAACTGACCTGTATGTCTGCCCATCTAAATAGATTTCAAATAGTCTGGCCCTCACTTACTTCTGTTTACCAGTACATCTTCTTCCAATGACAATATATAATCCCAACTCTAAAGCACGTGCAGGTATGAGTCACACACTTGAATTGCTTTTCTCTGCTCACTTTGTCTGATTGGTGTTCTGTTTGATTTCATTCATTCATTCACTCTCGTCTAGTGTCACCCCAAGTCCCATCTCTTTGTCCTCAGCTGTCTCAGCTTCTCCATTAATCAGGCTCTAGCAGAAGTACAATACCAAAACTGTCAGGTTATTATAACTCCCAAAATATTTAAGATATTTTCCAATATTGTATCATTCTTCCTTCGCTATTATCTGCGAACCGTTAGAGACAGTTTTACAAGTGCAAGCATCTCTGAAATATTTCATGACCAGTCAGAACACTTCCTTTAATTACTCAAAGAACACCAATAATTGTTTCACCTGCAAGTTACCCAGTCTCATTATGCCATTGTGTTACAATTCTGTCACTCATGGCCTGCCCCTATCTTATTAACCAATAATCTAATAATTTAATCATTCTCCAATCATTAAACGAGCAATCAAACTGACTTGTTTGATGTCTGCTATATGACTTACACTGATGTGGCGTGCAGAGTCCTGTCTGCACTCCTCAGACCCTAGAGCCTCTAGGCCATGTGGTAGACCCCACGTGGGAAGCAATGGAGTTCAGGTCTTCCCCCATATAGTCCTGGAGAGACCCATCCCAGTCTTTGGGGTGAGCTGGTAACAAGCTCCTTATTCTTCCTTGCACGGATTCAGGTGGATCCTCTGTCCAGCTGGTCATCCTTCCGCTCTTGTTACCTCTCAGGTCCAGTCTTCTCCTCTGCCTCTCCCATCCCAATCCTCCTCCAGAGAACCGTGGGGCAATCCAACATGGTGCTGTCAAGTTTTCTCTGAAAAGAGCTCATCTGAGGGCCTCGGCTCCACCCCTACCTGACATCGCTGCCAGATCCCTACACCAAAACTGTAAAGGTGATCCTCTCCTGCATTGACTACAGATGTCTGGGCATCCTCCTTTGCTCAGTGGACCTGGGCTGTCTGAACCCAGGTACAGGGTGACAAGCTGATTATCAGGTGCATATTTTCCCTATGCCCCTTTATTCTCCTAGAAACTCAGTCAAGCACTGATAATTGCTCCTTTTTTGTCTTATGAGCAGCTGAGCCAAATAAATATGACAATTTCTGAAACCCCACATGATGTTAATTTAGGGCCTGATTACGAGTTTGGTGGTCCTGGAGCCGGCCGCCATGCCAGCTCTCCCCTCTTTGACTGCCAAACCCATAGTTTGTCCTGGTCGGGCAGGCGGTCCTTTGGCGTTCCCACGGCGGTGTCTATTAAAAAGGCACCGCAATGGGAATGCCATAGCCCATTCTAGCAGGGCATGGACTGTGAAGTCAATCCCGTGCTGAAACAGTGGGTGAATGCGCACAGCTAGGCACAACATGTAGCCTCTGGCTGGCCCCCCTGGCCCTGAAGCAACAGGGAGGCCTGTAGGGCCCCCTTCGTTTCCTCACTGCCACAGTTTTCACAGCGGCCTCACTGCTATGAAAACTGTGGTTGTGAGGAAACTCCAAATATTCTTGGCAGTGCTACAACCTTACCGCCAAGCATAATGGAGCCTCTCACCGCCATGCCACCACTATGGATCGAGATGGTTGCGGCGCTATTGAAGGAAGTTGCCCACTTAGGGTCACCCGGTCACTCACGAACACCTCTCATCCTTCAATACCAAATGAGTCGGTCAGACAGTAGAGAATACAAACCAATATATTTATTCAGATACACTCGAGCAGATCCTGGTCTGCCCATTCTCTTAGGAGTGCTGCAGAGGGACCGACATCAGCAAACATGGAGATACATCATGTACAATGCAGAATCAATGAAGACATGCACATAATGGACTTTTCCAGGCAGATGCAGCTAATGAAAGAAGTACAGTAGGATAGGTTTTGACTCTGAGGCCTGGCACACACTATCTCCTACCCAAGGTCACTATGTCCATGTCTGCCACTAGACTGGTGGGAGAAGTCCTCTATCTGGTGAGAAAGGTATGCGCTAATAAGAACAGTGTATTCATCAGCAATGCAAGGCCTTGGAGAAATGAAACTCACCAGAAACCATTTTTCAGAGAGACAGGCATTAGTTTAGATCATGGTTCAAAATAGTGGCCAAACATAAAATGGCCATCCCCTCGGGAGCCAGATGTGAGCTTGTGACCCACAAACAAAATAGACATTATGGGGCAGGATCAAAGGCAGACGATTAGTCGTATTCAGCTTGTAGGTGAAATTACATTCACTGTCCTTCACCTTTACCTCCCCAGTCCCCTGGACACAAAAACGAACTGTTGTATTGACCACTGACATGGGTATTGGATTATCTTTGGTAATATTTCGAGCTCGGACGGATTGGAAGTACTGAGATGTGTTAAAACATTCGAAATCAGCCATTTTCATTCAGAACCATGCATTATTCTTCATTTTACGGTATGTGTTCACACATGACTTTGAGGACAGAGTCACTAGAATCCCTTGTCCGGCCAGTCCTATGGGGGTAAACCCTTGATAGAAGCGTACATATTCAAGTGCAGCTTCTTAATAGCTCTTATTTCTGGAGGAACCGTTGCATTCAATACTTCATCATTTTGCTCATCTGTTTTGGACCAGGTAATCTCGCATCACTAAAATGAACAAACTGGGGTACCAGCTCGCATTCGGAGTCCCCAACTCCCTCCTTCACCCATTCTTTATAGGGCAGAGGAAGAGGGACCTTGCAGCAATGGCTGGCATGCACCCAGGTCTTCCGGATACCTATTTTTACAGCGATACGTGTGGATAAGAGGACCAGTTCGGATCCCTTCCAGCGCCACTCCAATCTCTTCTTCCGCTGAAAGTTGCAAACCAGCACAAAGTATCCAGGCTGAATATCGTCTCTGAGCCCCTCTGGTGTATTTGTTAGGGACTCCCTGACCTTTTGGTGAATAGAATGCAGACTTTCAGTTAACGGACAAAGATAGTCTACTAACAATGGATACTCAATATCACAGAAGTTACGAGGGCGCGGGATGCCCCAGACATTTGCAGGGCATCCAAACACGACCTCCTATGGTGACAATCCTGTCCTAGAATGTGTTGTTGTTCTTATTGACAAAAGTGCTGAAGGTAAAGCATCTGGCCACTGTAAAACTGTGGTCTCCTGATTTTTGCCAACTTTAGTTTGAGAGTACCATTGTACTTCTCAACCAAACCTGCTGACTGTGGGTGATTAGCAGCAGGACATTTTTATTTGATACTCAAGCCATCACAAATTAGCTGTATTACCTTAGTATTAAAATGACTTATGTTCTCACTCCAGATCAAACGGGGCAAACCGAAATGAGGAACGAACTCCTTCAGGAGTACCTTTGCAGTTGTAATGGCTGTATTGTCCTTAGAGGGATAGGCCTCAACCCATTTACTGAAAGCACAGACAACCACCAACACATACTGCAAATGATTACATCTGTCTAGGTCTATGTAGTCCATCTGAAGGACCTCAAAGGGGAAAGTAGGTGTTCAAAATTACCTGACCCTGTTCCCAGGGCCGATCGCTCCTCGCACCGTGCGGCTCCCTCTGAGTGCGACTGGTCTCCCCCACTGCCACTGTGAGTTCGCCGCTGCCCCTGAGGGGTTTTCTTTTCTGTCTCTTGTCTCTTTTTCATGCCTGATTCTGTTCTTGTGCCCTGTTGTTGCCCCTGCTTCTCTCACTGTATTGTTGTGCATATGTTGTGACTGACTCTGTACTTGTGCCCTGCTGCCGCCCCTGGTATCAGCTCTTATTTTTCGCCACCCTTAGGACCGCTTTTCCCACTCGTTTCCTCCCCGCTGCTCCTCCCTCCTACTTCGCCACTTATGGCGGAGTCCACGCGTACGCGCAGCGGGCGCGCCGAAGGCACGCCAAAGGCAAGCCCGTCTGAGCCCGCCCATGCCTGGACCGCACCCAGCACCAGGACCCCTGGCCCTCGACGAGGCTGGCCCACCCGACGGACTTACAACGCCGCCACCCTCCATGATCTCAACAACGGTCGGAACCCCGCCTGCTACCAAGCCATCCCGAAAGGCACCCACGGATCCTTCACCTGCCAAGCCTGCAAATTCACCTGCCTCCGATCCTGCACCGCACCCGCCAAGCCAAGCACCAGCAACAATCAACTCAAATGCATCCTACCCAACATCCGCTCCGTCCACAGGCACGCCGTCGAACTCCGGAACCTCCTTGATGTCGCCTTCCTCACAGAAACCTGGATGAACGCCTCCTTAGCCCCCGATATCGCCATAGCCATCCCGGATGGCCACAATATCACCGGAGGGACCGCGTCAACCAAACCGGAGGAGGCATCGCCGTCGTCCACAGAAACACCATCCGCATCACGACCAACTCCGAGGACACCCTCACTGCCGCCGAGCACCTTCACTTCCGCATACACGCCGACCCCAAGACCACCCTCAGAGGCACTCTCATCTACAGACTCCCGGGACCACGCACACAATTCAGCGAAACCATCGCAGACTTCGTCAGCCCGCACGCCCTCACCTCCTCAGACTACATCCTCCTAGGGGACCTCAACTTCCACCTGGAGAACAACAGGGACTGTAAAACCGCCGCCCTGCTAGACAACCTCGCCAACCTCGGACTCAAGCAACTGGTGAACACCCCCACCCACTACGCCGGCCACACGCTTGACCCCATCTTCTCCTCCAGCAAGCACATCTCCTTCAGACACTCCACCGGACTACACTGGACAGATCACAGCTGCGTCCACTTCAACTTCAGGAGAACCACAACCCACCACCACCCGCAACAGGTTCCCCACCGAAGCTGGAGCAAGATCACCGCCGACCAGCTCACCACCGCCCTCAGCCAGAACCCACCCACCAACGCACCAAACCCCAGCGAAGCAGCCCGCAACCTCACACAGTGGCTCACCAACTGTGCCGATGACCTTGCACCACTGAAGAACCCTCCCAGCAGACCCGATTGCAGGGAAGCCCCGTGGTTCACCAACAACCTCAAAAACTCCAAGAAAACCGGCCGCACCCTCGAGAAAGCCTGGCGCCACAACCAGACAACAGAAAACATGACTTACCTCAAGAATGCCACCCGCAAACACCACCAGCTGATCCGCACCACCAAAAGGACAACATTCAAAGAATGCCTAGACAACAATACCCACAACAGCAAGGAACTCTTCAGCATCGTTAAAGAGCTCTCCAACCCCAGCGCCTGCAACAACGACATCACACCCTAGCAAGACCTCTGCGACTCACTCGCCTCGTTCTTCCACCGCAAGATCACCGACATACACAACAGCTTTGGCGCACAGACCACGCACCCAACCACCGAACTAATGCCCCCCAACACCACCCTCTGCACCTGGACCCTGTCAGCACTGAAGACACCACCTGCCTGATGAACACCATCCACTCCGGCTCCCCAACTGACCCCTGCCCACACCACATCTTCAACAAAGCCGACTCCATCATCGCACCCCATCTCCGGAACATCATCAACAGCTCCTTCGCATCCGCCACCTTCCCGGAGAGCTGGAAACATGGCGAGCTGAGCGCCCTCCTGAAGAAACCCACCGCGGACCTCACGGACCTCAAGAACTTCCGCCCCATCTCGCTCCTCCCTTTTCTGGCCAAAGTCATCGAGAAGACCGTCAACAAACAACTCTCCGCCTTCCTCAAGACAAATGGCTCCCTCGACCCCTCACAGTCCGGCTTCTGAGCAAACCACAGCACCAAGACCGCTCTAATCGCAGCTACAGATGACATCAGGTCCCTGCTCGACAACGGGGAAACTGCTGCCCTCATCCTCCAAGACCTCTCAGCAGGCTTCAACACCGTATGCCATCGCACCCTGATACAGCGCCTCAGCAACACCGGAATCCAAGGAGCGGCCCTGGAGTGGATCACCTCGCCGGAAGAACCCAGAGAGTCCGCCTCCCCGTTCTGATCCGAAGCCACCGAAGTCATCTGCGCGTTCCTTAAGGATCCACACTAAGCCCCACCCTCTTCAACGTCTACATGAGCCAACTCGCAGCCATCGCACTCCAACACAACCTCAACATCATCTCCTACGCCGATGACACCCTGCTGATCCTCTCCCTCACCAACGACCCTGCCACCGCCAGAGCCAGCCTCCAGGAAGGAATGAAGGACGTCGCGGAATGGATGAAGCTCAGCCGTCTGAAACTGAACTCAGACAAGACGGAAGTCCTCATCCTGGGACCATCCCCTTCTGCCTGGGACGACTCCTGGTGGCCAACGGCCCTGGGCACCGCACCCAAGCCAACGGACCATGCACGCTACCTGGGCTTCATCCTGGACTCCTCCCTCACGATGACCAAACAAGTCAACACCGTCTCATCATCCTGCTCCAACACCCCGCGGATGCTCCGAAAGATCTTCCGTTGGATCCCCACCAAAACCAGGAAGACGGTCACCCAGGCCCTTGTCACCAGTCGACTAGTCTACGGGAACACCCTCTACGCTGGAACCACAGACAAACTCCAGAAAAGACTCCAGCGCATACAGAACGCTTCTGCACGACTCATCCTGGGCAACACTCGTCACAGCCACATCTCTGCCCATCTGAAAGACCTGCACTGGCTACCCGTCAGCAAGAGGATCACGTTCAGACGCCTCCTCACCCACGCACACAAGGCTCTCCACGACATGGGCCCAAAATACCTCAACAGCCGCCTCACATTCTACACACCCACCAGCCAGCTCCGATCCGCCAGCCTCGCCCTCGCCGCCGTCCCACAAATTCGCAAATCCACCGCCGGAGGAAGATCCTTCTCCCACCTGGCGGCCAAGACGTGGAACTCCCTCCCCACCCACCTATGACTGACCCAGGACCATCTCTCCTTCAGGAAACAACTCAAGACCTGGCTGTTCGAGCAGTAGCTTCTCCCCTCAGCGCCTTGAGACCCTAGCGGGTGAGTAGCGCGCTTTACAAATTTGTTTGATTGATTGATTGATTGAAATTACCGGGTGGTGTAGGGGTACCTTTTCCAGGACTGTGCATCATGCATACCATGCAGTACTTCACTAAATGTGTGTCTTAGGTATATTGTCATTTTTCCTTGCAAATATCTTTAGCGCTGATATGGGCTGGGCCATGGGCCACCATGACCACAGGAACATATGCATCTGGCAACATCCATCTCTGTTTCCCTGACTTATCAATGCAACACCCCTCATCGTTCAATTGTGCTGTACTTTCTTGCCATAATGCTAATCCTTCTATTGTGGCCCCACTTTGTATCTCCTTCACATTCTCAAACGTATCTTCAAACATGGTAACATTAGGCACACACCTAGCGGGCCTGCTATAAACATTCTCTTCATTTTAGACAGTGCCTTTTCCTTAGGTGTCTAGTCAGCAAAAGCATTCCCTTTACCTACATCGTCAGTAACCTTCCTATGGGCGCTGCACGTCACTATTGCCAACTTCTTAGGGAGTGTCAAAGTCGACAAAAGCATCAATATAAGGTGACCATGTTGGATCTTTGCTCCATGGGAAGTAAGGAACCCTCTCTCAGCCCAAAGTCGCCCAAAATTGTGAGTGACCCCGAAGGCATACTTGCTCTCAGTATAAATACTGACAACCAATCCCTCGCTCAATTCATAAGCTTGAAAAAGGGAGGCTAACTCAGCTGCTTGGGCTGACTGATAAGGGACTAGTGATGTCTCTATGACTGTACGCAATGTGGTGATAGCATAAGCAGCAGTTGTAGTGCCATCTGGTAGTTTGAAAAAAGAGCATCGACCTATAGATCTCCTTGTGGGTCAGACAAGGGAACATCAGACAAGTCTACCCATCCTTTCATCTCTTCTTCCGTCCGGAAGATACAATCATGTTTATCAATTTCATCGTTTTCACAAGGGAGGGGCAGTAAAGTACTGGATTCAAGTGCCATATATTTTGATCGTGCTGTGTCTGGCGAAGAATGTTAGGTCATAACCTGTCAAACATTCACTGGTGAGGTGCTCAGTCTTAGTCTTATTCAAAAGTGTATCCATAGCATGAGGTACCATGACTGTGACATCAGTATCAAGCATGAGTCCAGCCGTTTGTCGTATCGAGACAGCACAGCCGCAACCGCTCTTAGACACCTCAGGAGGGCTCTTGTGACAGGGTCAAGAACAGCAGAGAAATAAGCACACAGCCACTGCTTATCTCCAATAAGACGTACAACACAAATGGCTTGCCATAGTTAGGTGTACCGAGCACAGGAGCCGAACAAAGCACAGACTTAAATTGCTCATAAGACTGCTGACAATCAGGCATCCAAGGCAAAGGCTCATGCACATCTTTAGTGGTTAGTACCAGCAAGGGTCTAGTTAGTAGGTATCCACAGCAGACAGTAGGAAGTGATACCTATAAAAGCGTGGACATCTTTCTGAGTTTGTGGGATGGACAAGGTAACAATGGTACTGATGTGCTCAGGAGTCAATCTCCTACCCTCCTTCGACAGTAGGTGACTAAGCATGGGTGAATTTTGCAAATTCACGATCCGCGAATTTGCGGATTTGCGAATTCGCGATCCGCAAAATTCGCAAATTTTTGCGAATTTGCAGATTTTTGTTTTTTGCGTGTACGCGGTGTTTTTTGCGTGTTCGCGGGGTTTTTTGCGTGTTTGCTGGGCTTTTTGCGTCTTCGCAAGCCGCTTGCATAGCGAAGTTACCCATGCAGTCGTTTATGGGAGAGGGAGAGAGAGATAGATAGATAGATAGATAGATAGACAGATAGATAGATAGATAGAAAGAGAGAGAAAGAGAGGGAAAGAGAGAGGGAGAAAGAGAACGAGAGAAAGAAAGAGAGGCCAGATCTCTGAAGGGCCAGATTCCTGAGTTGCCCCTACAGAACATACAGCTTTTTATTTTTAGCAAAATGCATATGAAAATTGTGCTGTAAAGGTCTCTTTTAGTTTAACCCCTCCTGACAACTCAAAATGGGTGTATTTGCCATCCTCTCCCTTCTTCCTGTTTTTTATATCTGTAAGTGCTTCCTGATGAGGTTTAATTCCTTGGACAGGTGCCTCGTTGCCTACTTGTAACTATTCTCTGACCCTGCTTCAAGGGTCAGAGCAGGGTCAGAGAATAGTTGCAAGTAGGCAACGAGGCGCCAGGAAGCAATTAGCAGCAGGTGTCCAAGTTGAAGTTAATTTGTTTGAAACCCTTTTGTAAAAGGTTACAAAGAAATTAGGTTCAACTTTTGCACCTGCTGCTGTAACCCTTGCTTGGCTGAAAATTCGTCCCCGCTGATTCGCGGATTTTCCCGCAATTCCGCGAGATTCGCGGATCGCGAAATCGCGGAAAATCCGCAAATTCGCCAGCGAAACGGATTTTACGCCCACCCTTATAGGTGACCCAAATAGGTGACCTCCTGTCGACAATACTGAAATTTGGAAAGGGACACTTTATATCCGTGCTGCGCCAAGTACAACAATTTGACTGTACTATCCCTAGGACCTTGTTCTGTGTCAGAAGCAATAAGGAGATCATCAACACACTGGAGCAATACATTACCTGTAGGAAGCGAAAGGGAATCCAATTGCACCTTTAAAGCTTGACTATAGATACTTTGACTCTCAGTATAGCCGGAGGAGCTCGACGGAATCTAAAGCTTTTGCCAGCTAGTGTAAAGCTGAACAAATACCTGCTGTCTGGATGGATAGGAACACTGAAGAATGCATTTTTCAAGTCAATGACAGAAAATAATTTGGCAGTGGAAGGAATCATTGTCAAAAGAGTAATAATGTCCGGAACTACATGAAACTGGGAAACAATTATTTTATTAACTTTGCACAAATCAATCACAAAACGATAACCATCTTCATGATCATCAGAGGAACCCAAAGGTGTCCTTTTAGGAATCGGAAGAATCGGACTATTACAAATATACACAGTTGTCTCTCTACAACACCTTTCTCAATCAAATCCTGTACAATTTGCAATAAGGCTCACTCTCCTTCCTGCAGTATTTTATACTGAGGGATACAAGGCAAAATAGTATTATCTTTAACTTGGATCAAAACCAGTGATATCTGTAACAGTCCCACATCTGTGTTGCCTGTTGCCCACGAAATGGGTGGCACATCTTTAAATTCAACAGGAAGGGGCGCATCTTTGGACAGACACTATTTAGCACATACCACCTTCGGACCTATTGTCATGTAAACACCTGCTGGGGAGCAATAAAACTTAGCATACAATTTCTTCAACAAAGAACGAGCAATAGAGCTGTTTGTTGCACCTGTATCCACCAAAAATTCCTTAGCCGAACCATGAAAATCCGATGTAACGTAAGGACCGCGCTGACCTACAGGTATCGGAACTAGACCCTCACTCTGTCCCTGACTGTACTAGCTATAAGACATTCCTATCACCTCATCTGTGTCATAATCATCATGATAGTACTGTCTGCCTGAGGGTCATCAACATAATTATTATCAGAACAACCCTGCGAGGCCGCAGCATGTTGAGCCCTGTTTACCCCACCAGCTCCATGACCCATCCACGAAAACCTCATCCTCTAGGGACTACCACCTCCTGCGACAACACAGGACACTCGTTACGCCAGCTTCCCTCCTGATTCGGCCCTGAAGGTGTAGTATTTGGCTGCCTGCTAGTACGTGGAAGCTGTTGGGCCAAACCACCACATCCTCTACCATTCCCTCAAGAAGCCTGCTGCAACAACACCTTTGTCTTCAAATCCGTGTGCCTCTTCTCCGTCCTCTCCTTGTCTTCATTTTCCCTGTGCTCATAATACTGCTCCATATTCAAAATACCAGAAGGGGAAGAAGTGGACCAAGGGCTTTCGGAAGCCAGCAAATGAGCCACAACCTCAGGGAGGAAATTGAAAACAAATGTATTAACAAATAATAGGACACCTCCCTCAATTGACAAATCCTGCCCATTATAATCCAGAAACACATCTTCAAAGCGTGTGAAAAAATCAGACAGACTTTCATCTTTCTTCTGGTTACAAGCCATTAACTTGTCCCAATCAACCTTCCTCTGTGGAATGAGAGAATGCAAATACGGGATAATGAGACCTGGCAAAGCAGGTATCTCTGCCTTAGGCTTATCACCGGGCTTCCTTTCCTGATCCCATGTACCACCCAGTTCCGCAACATGATCTTATGCGTGCACTTGCCTCTAAATATCAACTGGAACCAATAAACCAAAGAACGTTTCAATATCTGCAAGTGTCATTACTGTGGAATAGGCAGCTTTTGTCAATTCTTTATAATATGCAGTAGGATTTTTCCTAGGGGGGTAATTGGGTCTTAAGAGACAATATTTCACTTCTTTTCCACAGAGTATAAACCCATTGCTCCTGAAACATTTTCACTAATGCCGCTCGAGTAACATTACCACAACCATATGTTACTTCGGGTATCTCGGGGTCATATATAGGATGAACCTCTCTCATTGGAAACTGATATACCGAAGTGGGCTCTTCTCAAGTACCCTTCCCCTATAAGCAATCAATGTTGTAACGCTATCAAAAAGTTGACCAGGCTCCATATTAGTAATATATACACGGTCTTTAATATCATATAAAATCTGCGGTGGTGCATCTTTGAAACACTGCTCCCAAAGACTAATCAGAGTAGCAGACATATGCTTAAGGGTATGCTGTTGTACAAAGGGCTCATAATCTTTCATCACAATCCACACATCTTCCACACTGTAAATGTGATGTTGGGCTCATGGCCCAGCCTAGTTAGCCACTACCATTTTCTCAACATCTCCCACTTCAGATCGCATATAGGGACCCATGCAGTGATTAAACTTTGCCCAATCTGCGTCTCCAAACCTGCACACAAAAGTCCCATCACACAAGGAAACCGCAGGATGAAAAACCAGGGAAGGAGGGGCAACCGGAGTGACAGGTGCCAACGATGCTGAGGGCTGCGTCACGGGAGAAAAAGCTATCGAGAAAGATACTGAAACTATGGGCGTGGGGGGGTGCTAACAGTCAGAGTTGTTGCGGACTGCAAGGAAGCAGAAGGAAGAGAAAGAAGAGAAGGATCCGATGCCACGGCCGTCGAAAAAGCAGCAGTAGATACAAGAACAGAGACGGTGGGAAGCAACAGTAACAGCAGACTGTTAGGCAGATGGAACAGGGGTATATATCTTTTGTGATCCGTACGGGGTGGGGGTATATTTTCTAATAACTCCTCTAAGAAAGTATATTTTCTTCTTGGGCCACATAAGATTTGTCAATATTTAATCGAAACCTCCTATCCTCACGTTCAATCTCTATCTCTTGTTTTTCTCTATCATGTGCTACAGCTTTCTGGGTCAACGTTTGCATTCTCCACTTTAGGTCCTCCTTTTCCATTTTTTATCGTCTCTGTTTAGCATACTTCTGCCACATTTGAAGAAACTCAAAACATAGACTGCCTACTTCTTTTCGCAAATACTTATTAAAACCCCAAATTTTTGTTAATCAAAAGTGCCCGTCAATGGCCATTGCAACTCGGCATTGTCCCTGGTATATTTATGGCATAATGCACTATACATAATAGGGCCATTACCATTTTTCACATACGTATCACAATTAGATAAGTATGTGAAACATGGTAATGGCCCTATTATGTCTTGGATTATGAAACTGGTTAGTTAGAAGCAAAAAATCCTGACGGACTAAGTGGGAAGAACCCATGTGCTATAATTGCCATGTCTTACTTAAAAAATCAGGTAGTCATAAATGAAAAATCCTGGTGGACTAAATGTGTTGACGCATGTGCTACAACTGCCATTTCTTACTGTCACCATTTTTCTAAATGTATTATTTCTAGAGATATATTTCTTAGTGGACAAATCCCAGACATCATTAAAATCCATTTTAATCGAGATGCCAGTCTTATTCAGGACCTCTAAATATGCGCTAATTTGAAGTTGAACCCAATATAATCCAATAATATATGCTTTTACCCACCATCCATTCACCACATGATTTCTTTTAATTTTGAAATGCAATATTTTGACCATTACACCTTTCAGGTTTTTTCAAGACGGGATTCACTTGCACTCGCCTACCTATCTATTCTGGTTATTAAGATGCTCCTCGTACATCAGGAGCGTCTTTGACCATTACCAAGTATTCCTTTTCATTGATTTGGTCTGCCAAAACTGTCTTTATTTTAATTGTTCCATTCAGACATTTACTTTTAAGGAAAGCACCTTGGCCAGTAGCATTGTGTGTCACTGTCCATTCATTCTTCTGTTGTTGAAGCTGACCAGAGTTAACCCGATCACACCGGATTCACATCTATGGGATAATGCCACTTGCGTTTCATTTTTCCACATTTATCTTTTCTATAAATGTTTGCCAAATGTATCTTTTAAATTCTTGCCCACACCGTTTCTCTAATCCAAGCCTCCCTATTTTCATTCTCTATCCTAGCCTACCTTTTTCTTTCTACTCCACCACCTTCTGACCACCAGTCCTCCTTTCGTGGCAATACTTAACTTCTGGAGCCCAGGTTTTAAATTGTCAACTTTTCTGCAGTTAGTAATGTTCTCACTAGTGAAGATGTTTTCCTTGCTTATTGACAAGTTCTACATCATCCTCAAAATAATCTCTGAATGGTTCACTCTCTAACCTCTACCTTTCTCTTGCTTCGGGGATGTTCTAAAGCACTTTTATAGTGTGCAGTTAAAAAAAAAATACTTCATGTAACATTTGATTATGTCTCCTGAAAGGATGTTTTTCTTTTCTTATCTGAGCAGTATAAAATTATCCAGATGCTTTAGAAAATATGGGGTTTATTTATGAGAGCCCTGTGTCACTTATGAGGCCATGTACGCATAAAGATTTACAAATCCATGCAAAGCCACCCTGCGTGGCTTTGAGTGACCTCATAAATCATGAGTAAGATGACCCAGCACAAACTGATGCATCAACTTACTCTGCACCCAGGAGGTGTTCCGTGAGCATTGCAGTGGGTTTTCCTATTAAACACTCACAATGCAATTTGACGCTGCCCCTGATTTATAAAAACATGTTAACCTGGGAAAGGGTCAAATCTGTTCATCTCCCATGATGAGGCGTAACGAGGAGGAATAACCTAATTTCTGCTCACTTTTTCCTCTTCCACATGGAAAGAGGAAAACATCTCTTAGGATTATGATTGTGCAGGAAGGTGCCTGTTTCTGCACAAAAACAAACCTGCCTGCAATGGAGGCAACCTTGCACCATAGTGCAAATGCAAGGGTGCCACTTGCACTATGGTGCCTACGTTGGTGCAAGGCTGCCAAAATAGCGCCAGCGCAGGCAGAAAGGACAGGATTGCACCGTATTGCTGCCCTTTTACTTTTGGCGTAGGGCAGCGCAACAAGGTGCCTTGCTGCGCTGCCATTGGCCCTTAGGGGCAGATTTATGACGACTGGGGCATCCCAGCAAATCAGCAGCGATGAGCCAGATTAGATGCGTCATGCAAGTTTACCCTTGTGCCACCACAGATGCGCCGCATTTACAATGCGGCACATCATGGCGCAAGGATGAACATATGAGTGATGCATCTCCCGTCAGAAGGGTGGCGCATTGCTGGAGTCGTGACCTGACGCAGGTTTCATGTGGCGCAGGGCTTTACAACGTGACGCCTCTCTCTAGATGCTTCACGTTGTAAATCCATCCCAACATGGCGCTAGCTTTATGCCGCTGCTGCATCACAGAACTGAAGCAACGGCGGCGCAAACGTTGCGCACAGGCCTTGTAAATCTGCCCTTTAATGTTTTACAACAAATCCAAACGTTCCGTATTCAGTCCATTCTGCCCGCTGCACTTTCGGAGCCAAAACAGCATTGTCTATTGCAGACGCCTATAACTCAAAAGGAATTTGCAGTAGATACAGAAATAGTAAATGGAAAGGAAAATCAGAAAGGACAGAGTGAAAAGGTGTGAATTTATTATCTGCTGGGTACTATTCTCTGTTGGGTACTGTGCAAGCTGTAATAATATCGTACTTTTCCATTTGATGTACTTTAGCAAATGTCCACTAGATGGTAGCATTAGACCTAGTGAGGTTCATAAATGTTATGAAAAATTCAGTGACAAACTTTCACGTTAAGTTACATTTCAACAATTTGCTACACACTTAAAAATATGATTGAGAAAGTTCTGCGAGCCATAAACATGAAACTCCTCGCTTGTCTTATTTCAAAGCACCTCGGGGCTTATTTACGAGAATGTATCGCTGTGCAGCACAGTTAGCAACATCACTGAGCTGCTCTGCGTGACAAGGCTTGTCTTCAGGACCAAGGAAACGAACTCCCTGATACAGGGCAGGCTTTAGCACTGGTGGCGCACGGTGCGCCAATCACTTTTGGCGCCTCCACATCCCATGACCGCCTCCTCGTAGTCCTGCAGAAGTGCCCCATATCTGTCATATTGCCAAGCACAGCGCCCCCCTGAGGTCACATTACCCCCCTCCACAGGTCAGCGCCCAGTGCGGCCGCACCAGTCGCGCTGCCCTAAAGCCGGCCCTGCCCTGATGATACCACTCCTGTTGGAATTTTTTTAGCTGCACACACTGCATGCTAAAAATTTATTTTGTCACACGGCGGTAATTACGTTGTAGAAAAATGGATGTATGATGGTACAACACGTGCTTTTATAACGCGTACAGTTACGATGCAGGTTTTACAATGCAAGTCGTTACAACTACTTGCGTTGGGGGGCGCTGGATAGTGAATAGTTTAATTTACTATTCCAACTCCAGTCCCCGTGGATAGTAGGGAAGGTGTTGGATAGTAAATTAAACTATTACCTATCCTACAGCGCCCCCAGCGCAATTCATTGTAACGAATTGCGTTGTAAAAGTTGCGTGGTAAAGGTAGTGCATGGTAAAAGTTGCGTTGTAAACGCTGTTTACCTAGAAAAATAGGATAGACTCAGTCAATATGGCACATACAGTGGTTTATCAATTTTAAATATTGTATATTGCCAGTGTCTTTAGGCAAACTAACTTTCCCATTAAGTTTTTACCGAACTACAAGCAGTAACACCAAGTAGATGCTCTATGCATGTGTATGTACCTTTTAGCATGCAGTGTGTGTGCAGATAAAATAATATAGCAGGAGTGGTATCAGGGAGTTAGATTCCTTGGTCCTGAAGAAAAGGCTTGGGGTACAACTTGAAACATGTTGACCTGTTAGAAAGGCAGGCACACTATGACCTACTCTTTCTTGTTCCCCTGTTTTTAATCATACTGACTAGAGGCCTGAATAAATAGTAATTTACCTACTAGGCAGGTATTGTTAATCTCACTTTCCACACAGGAGCTCCCCACTCCAATTTTTGTCATAATTTTAAAACATTTAATAAAAAACCAAAAAGTGCTTCCACGTAACGGGTAGGTCTGAGCATGCCCGTTCCGCAGCAGAACGGATGGGCCCAATGAGGAAGTATGCCACCAAGGGGCAACCCTGGTAGGTGAGGGTTATATAAGAACACCTAGCATTTCCTTTTTCTAGTGGAGAGTTAGTCCGTGCAAACAGTAGGGTTCTCTTTAGTTCTGATGCACTTGATAGGACAACAACCCTTCTGATTCGGTCTCCTCTTTCTCCCCCTTTGTTGAAAAAAAGCATTATATGCATGTCGAACAATTTCATGGAACAGCAGAGCCGAGGCAGACCCATAGTTCGTCTCTGTTCCACTCTATTCATTTGCCTGCATGCCCTCCTATCCTTGCGACTTGGGCTTAGTACTTGGCACCATCGCTCCTTGATAAAATGATTTGTAAAAGGAGAGGACTAGAACACATGAAGCCTGTCCACATGCACCTGATCTAACACCCCCGCCACCAAGCCTTCTTCTAGCTGAGACGAAGAGCAGTGTATGCAGTGAAAATACTTTCAAAATGAGTGATCTCATGTCAGAGACTCCAGGATGTTGTTTTGTACATGACCACAGTCATGAGTTCCCAGAGGGTCGTGGCTTCAGCAGGGATGTTTGGGGTGTGGCACCCCTCTAATGCATTCTTGGTTGGTAGATGGGTCAGGGCGTCCTGAGAGGGGGTTATTTCTGTGTTGGTTTTTCTCATCATTTTTATTTTGCTAAGAGGTTTTAACTTGTCATTGTTTAGATTGGGAATTTAATATATATATGTAGTGACCAGTTTACCTAAAAAGTAGTAAATCTTCACCTATGGAAGTTCTCCTTAAATGGATGGAAATGTACTATGTTTTGGAATTCACAAACATTGGTAGTCACAAGCCTGCAATGCTGCGACAGTCTCATGTTTCCAGGTACACTACTGGCAATCAAACACCCAAAAGGTGATGAGACAAATGCTGGCATATAGTCTAACCAGTAGAAATCGCTTGCGGTAGCATTCCAACTGTGAGAAGTTGGCCTGGTATAAGATGTCCACTATTCTAGTGAGCACCTTGCACTAGTCCAAACGACCCTTATTGATGGTAAGTTGTAAGTCAACTTTATAGAAAGCTATCCTAGTGGTAGCTGTGGAGAGCAGCCTTCAGGCTAAGACTTAGATGCGAGTTAAGCTAGTTGTTTTACCAATTATAATCTCTTGAATGATCAAATGAAAGCACACCACACAAGGTATATATCAAATATATATGTATATATTCTAAACACAACCCTTCTGGACTCTTTATGAGGTCAGCGGTAAAAGTACAATACAAGGAACCTAATTAGCATAGATAAGTTGCACAGTATACGTTATACCCTAGGGGCCTCACAAACCATATACTAACATAGTGGTATAAGAACCACGTGAGAGTTTGAAAGCAGGCCTAGGGCCTGTAGAACCACTGGGGCTACCTATAAACACCTAAGGTTATAATGCAGGAGGCCCATGGGGACGCGTGCAGTGTCTAAACACAGTCGCGGATCACTATTGACTTTCTATGGAGAACAAACAAGTTACAATTTTAACGATTAAGGGCACTTCTATGTGAACTAGGATGGAACCCTTTTAGACTAGGACACTTCAAGAGTTAAGATCCACGGGAGCACCAGAGTACTTTTGTTATCTCACCAGGGAAGCCGGGTGCATAGGTGTCTTTTGGTGTCGGGTTTGGTTGTCTATTCCAATGGAGAGCTGCGAAGAAATGCTGCAGGCGGCCTGAGGAAAAGTGTCCGGGTGGATCCAAGGGTGGATCGGAGATGTGAAGAACCTGAAAGCAGAGGAGACAGAGTCTGGGTCACTAGCCAGTGACCACGATGGCGAGGAGAATATGCCCGCGATGTCGTGTGACTTCAGGAGAAAGAGGTGAAGCTTGACTCTTCAGCCACGAGGACCCGGAGAAATCGATGATGACCAGGAGCTGGATTTGAGCTGTCCCACAAAGGATCTAGTTGACTGCGTTGTAGGAATCCGGATTGGACCCAACAAGCCCTGGCAACAGCTATCCATGCAAGATGACAAGATTGGTTTTGGTGCAGACCAGCAAGGTCTGAGGGACTCTTCCTTTGGAGAGGAGTGGGAGCATGTTTGGAGCAATCAGAAAAACTCACTAAATCAAAGATGGCCCTTTGTGGGGGCTCGCTAGCCAACAGACTAGGAACTGCAAAGGGGCCTCAATTGGAAAAGCACAAAGCGGGGCCACAGGACACTCGTGGGGTGTAGGCCTCTGAGCTTTGGTGCAAAAGGGTGCTTGGGGGAGGGGCTTCAAATACCCCAATGCACAACTTTAGGATACCTCGGGAAGTATGTGCAGTTGCAAAGATGGAGGATGTCCAGGAGTTCCGGCCCCACATCTCTCGTGTCCGCTACATGTCTCAGCTTTACTCGGAGGGCAGGTCAGTGTCAGCGATGTCTGGAAGTCTGTGTCTTGTGTCACAGATAGTTCGGGACCCTGCGGGAGCCTCACAAATGCAGACTGGCAAAGATGCATTTGGTGCCTGTTTGAACAGGGTGGTCACTCCTTGACCACAAGGGAGATTTCTTCCATCTTCCAGTCGATATGGAATGTCGAAGGCCCAAGATATATGTTGCAGAGTTTCATCCAGGGTAATCTAAAGTCCTAAGGACTGGGGTTCTATACTTATAGTAAGTTTAGGGGTTGGACAAACTCTAAGGTCCCTCCTATGGGTGGACCTAGGGAGGGGGTGGTTACACCCCTTCACCTTTGTCCAGTTTCGCACCAGAGCTGGGGCTGAGTGCCTCAGCCACCGGTTTGAACTGGGAAATGCATGGAGCACCTTGTGTGCCCCAGGCAGTGTCTGAAAAGCATTCACTGAATGCAACCCACCCTGCCCCAATACACTAAAACCAGTCTGGGAAGGTGGCAGCACCTCCCTGGACATAAAACCTATTGTCCAGGCCTCCCATGCCGGAGTTTTGTCCAGCAGCAGGAGAGGAGACTTGTGTCTGTGGCAGCAGCATCCATTTTGTGACGCTGGGACTCTGTTTAATTTTAAACGGGTTTACCAGTAACTACATGTCTTCTCCCTTTAGAAGGGTGGAATGCTACCCCTGCTGCCAGAACTAGCTGGGGGTAGTATTCCAAAGTGTTTGGCACCTTACACAACATGTTTTGATAAAGCCAAACCGGAGTTAGCATTAACCGCGAGTATTATAATGCACTTAAGAGTATATGGTATGGCTATATCATAGAACAGCTATAAGGAGATGGTTCCGAAAGCTGCAGAGGAGCTCAGCTCATGCTAGAGCACCCTCTCACACAAAACCAAGCACTCTGCCTCCAGGATTGTCAATGCCTGCAATTGGAGTAATTTATAGGTTAATATGTGTGTATATATATATATAGACTGCAAGAACGGTGCCAGTAAATCGGAATACCAGTCTCCTCTCTTCCCTACCCCATTCAAGATCAAAGAAAAATTGAACTGTCGATCGGAATACGCGGTATATGTACTGGAATGCCCGTGCGGTCTGAGGTACGTGGGCAGTACCAGACCGCAGGTGTACAAAAGAATTTTACAGCATCTAAGGGCCATCACTAATGCTGATCCCGCGTACCCGGTCGCCAGACATTTCAATCAGGTACACGCAAAAAATGCTTCTCTATTAACTTATTTTGTAATAGACTGTGTACCCCCACAACGGAGAGGTGGTGACAGGGAGGTTTTATTGAGAAAACTGGAGACTAGACATATAATTTTACTTGACACAAAGATTCCAAATGGGCTCAACACGAGTGAAGATTGTTATACGTATCTATAGGTTTCCATTCTCTAAGAATTATCATCGTTACTGTATGAGATGGATACAAACCTAGTACAAAAACTGAATACAAATGAGTTAATGAACTTTAGGTTGTTTTTGCCCCTCTGTATAAGTCCTCCACACATCTGATATTTCATGAATTTTAACATCGATTACATGGTTTTTAAAAATCACTGGTAGCACTTTTAAGTTTTACATAATGAAGGCATACTAGTCGAGAATTTAAAATTGCGTATTTTGCACAAAGGGGTCTTGCCCACTTGGGCGGTACTATCTGTTGTTTTATAACAAATATCAATTTGCATAACTGACCCTATATTGAATCAGTATTGCTTGCCCACTTGGGCTTTATTGTTGTCAACTTTGGAAATCAATCCCAGGGGTTGTTTTTCGAAATAAGGCATTGCATTTTTATTTATTTTTATTGTTGCAGCTAATTCTGCATACGGTAAAAAATAATGCACTTTCAACAGTATTTGGGTGGTAAAAGTGAATATTTATTGTTTTAAAGGCACAGTATTTAAAATGATTGTTTTTATCTCTGTACTCACATTGCTGGCTATTTGGAATTTTGGATTTCTATTAATCCAAAGTACATATTACTTTGTTACTGATTGTACAAACAATTATTACAGCTATTGTTTGCTTTAATTGAGAATTGCACAAACGCATTCAAACAGCATTATGCTATTAAATGTTAAAGTATGTCTTCACTTTTCATTATGTAAATGAGCACTGTGCACTTTAAATAAGGGTCATCAGCCCCATGTCTGTGTCATGTGATCAAGGCTTGTAAGAGCCGAAACGAGTCATGTCTTACTGGTGTTGGGTCGCACAATAAATTGAAAACCTGCACTATCTATGGGTCCTGCCTCGTTATTCAAGACACCAACTTGTTTGTGACGTCTGTGCTTACCGAATATATATATATATATATATATATATATATATATATATATATATATATATATATATATATATATATATATATATATATATATATATATATATATACCCAGAGAAGCCTGTGGACTGACAGTGCACTTTCACCAGCAAGCCCCGTTCTGCAGTGCACTTTAACCACAAGGACTATCACTAACTTTTCCCCACGCAGCACCTACCCGGAAAATGATGCATTCTGGGTGCTGTAGGACTACCAACACTACGGCAGGTGAGCGGTCACATGACAGGGGAGGTGCTTCCTATCTACAATGGGAGATCTGCGGAGGCATTTAAAAGCGGAGCTATGTGACTGGCGAACAGTGCAGCAGTAGCATCTGAAGAAGATGATGGTGTCGAAATGCATTATGCTTACCTGCGTGTCCAAATAAAGGTTTCTACGGTAATTCCCCGCGTGGCCTCTTCCTACAGTTCGTCTGGAGGTTCCTGTGTATATTTCAGCGTCAGCCAGAGGCGCTTTAAGAGGTCCCGTCTGCCAAGAGGTTGAAGTTTCACTGGCATCCTGCGTGAGCAGCTCTTCTTGCAACCGAGTTATCGGATCACTTCAACCCCACCTTTCCAGCCCAGGGCGCTTTGGAGCTTTCTGCCAGCAGGCAGTCCGTGACTGCACGGACAGGTTTTGGACATTGTGCCGGCCTGAGACCCGATGACCTGGCGTTGTGGGAGGTGTAGACGTGTTGCGGGGACCCAGAGAAGCCTGTGGACTGACAGTGCACTTTCACCAGCAAGCCCCGTTCTGCAGTGCACTTTAACCACAAGGACTATCACTAACTTTTCCCCACGCAGCACCTACCCGGAAAATGATGCATTCTGGGTGCTGTAGGACTACCAACACTACGGCAGGTGAGCGGTCACATGACAGGGGAGGTGCTTCCTATCTACAATGGGAGATCTGCGGAGGCATTTAAAAGCGGAGCTATGTGACTGGCGAACAGTGCAGCAGTAGCATCTGAAGAAGACGATGGTGTCGAAATGCATTATGCTTACCTGCGTGTCCAAATAAAGGTTTCTACGGTAATTCCCCGCGTGGCCTCTTCCTACAGTTCGTCTGGAGGTTCCTGTGTATATTTCAGCGTCAGCCAGAGGCGCTTTAAGAGGTCCCGTCTGCCAAGAGGTTGAAGTTTCACTGGCATCCTGCGTGAGCAGCTCTTCTTGCAACCGAGTTATCGGATCACTTCAACCCCACCTTTCCAGCCCAGGGCGCTTTGGAGCTTTCTGCCAGCAGGCAGTCCGTGACTGCACGGACAGGTTTTGGACATTGTGCCGGCCTGAGACCCGATGACCTGGCGTTGTGGGAGGTGTAGACGTGTTGCGGGGACCCAGAGAAGCCTGTGGACTGACAGTGCACTTTCACCAGCAAGCCCCGTTCTGTAGTGCACTTTAACCACAAGGACTATCACTAACTTTTCCCCACGCAGCACCTACCCGGAAAATGATGCATTCTGGGTGCTGTAGGACTACCAACACTACGGCAGGTGAGCGGTCACATGACAGGGGAGGTGCTTCCTATCTACAATGGGAGATCTGCGGAGGCATTTAAAAGCGGAGCTATGTGACTGGCGAACAGTGCAGCAGTAGCATCTGAAGAAGACGATGGTGTCGAAATGCATTATGCTTACCTGCGTGTCCAAATAAAGGTTTCTACGGTAATTCCCCGCGTGGCCTCTTCCTACAGTTCGTCTGGAGGTTCCTGTGTATATTTCAGCGTCAGCCAGAGGCGCTTTAAGAGGTCCCGTCTGCCAAGAGGTTGAAGTTTCACTGGCATCCTGCGTGAGCAGCTCTTCTTGCAACCGAGTTATCGGATCACTTCAACCCCACCTTTCCAGCCCAGGGCGCTTTGGAGCTTTCTGCCAGCAGGCAGTCCGTGACTGCACGGACAGGTTTTGGACATTGTGCCGGCCTGAGACCCGATGACCTGGCGTTGTGGGAGGTGTAGACGTGTTGCGGGGACCCAGAGAAGCCTGTGGACTGACAGTGCACTTTCACCAGCAAGCCCCGTTCTGCAGTGCACTTTAACCACAAGGACTATCACTAACTTTTCCCCACGCAGCACCTACCCGGAAAATGATGCATTCTGGGTGCTGTAGGACTACCAACACTACGGCAGGTGAGCCGTCACATGACAGGGGAGGTGCTTCCTATCTACAATGGGAGATCTGCGGAGGCATTTAAAAGCGGAGCTAAGTGACTGGCGAACAGTGCAGCAGTAGCATCTGAAGAAGACGATGGTGTCGAAATGCATTATGCTTACCTGCGTGTCCAAATAAAGGTTTCTACGGTAATTCCCCGCGTGGCCTCTTCCTACAGTTCGTCTGGAGGTTCCTGTGTATATTTCAGCGTCAGCCAGAGGCGCTTTAAGAGGTCCCGTCTGCCAAGAGGTTGAAGTTTCACTGGCATCCTGCATGAGCAGCTCTTCTTGCAACCGAGTTATCGGATCACTTCAACCCCACCTTTCCAGCCCAGGGCGCTTTGGAGCTTTCTGCCAGCAGGCAGTCCGTGACTGCACGGACAGGTTTTGGACATTGTGCCGGCCTGAGACCCGATGACCTGGCGTTGTGGGAGGTGTAGACGTGTTGCGGGGACCCAGAGAAGCCTGTGGACTGACAGTGCACTTTCACCAGCAAGCCCCGTTCTGCAGTGCACTTTAACCACAAGGACTATCACTAACTTTTCCCCACGCAGCACCTACCCGAAAAATGATGCATTCTGGGTGCTGTAGGACTACCAACACTACGGCAGGTGAGCGGTCACATGACAGGGGAGGTGCTTCCTATCTACAATGGGAGATCTGCGGAGGCATTTAAAAGCGGAGCTATGTGACTGGCGAACAGTGCAGCAGTAGCATCTGAAGAAGACGATGGTGTCGAAATGCATTATGCTTACCTGCGTGTCCAAATAAAGGTTTCTACGGTAATTCCCCGCGTGGCCTCTTCCTACAGTTCGTCTGGAGGTTCCTGTGTATATTTCAGCGTCAGCCAGAGGCGCTTTAAGAGGTCCCGTCTGCCAAGAGGTTGAAGTTTCACTGGCATCCTGCGTGAGCAGCTCTTCTTGCAACCGAGTTATCGGATCACTTCAACCCCACCTTTCCAGCCCAGGGCGCTTTGGAGCTTTCTGCCAGCAGGCAGTCCGTGACTGCACGGACAGGTTTTGGACATTGTGCCGGCCTGAGACCCGATGACCTGGCGTTGTGGGAGGTGTAGACGTGTTGCGGGGACCCAGAGAAGCCTGTGGACTGACAGTGCACTTTCACCAGCAAGCCCCGTTCTGCAGTGCACTTTAACCACAAGGACTATCACTAACTTTTCCCCACGCAGCACCTACCCGGAAAATGATGCATTCTGGGTGCTGTAGGACTACCAACACTACGGCAGGTGAGCGGTCACATGACAGGGGAGGTGCTTCCTATCTACAATGGGAGATCTGCGGAGGCATTTAAAAGCGGAGCTATGTGACTGGCGAACAGTGCAGCAGTAGCATCTGAAGAAGACGATGGTGTCGAAATACATTATGCTTACCTGCATGTCCAAATAAAGGTTTCTACGGTAATTCCCCGCGTGGCCTCTTCCTACAGTTCGTCTGGAGGTTCCTGTGTATATTTCAGCGTCAGCCAGAGGCGCTTTAAGAGGTCCCGTCTGCCAAGAGGTTGAAGTTTCACTGGCATCCTGCGTGAGCAGCTCTTCTTGCAACCGAGTTATCGGATCACTTCAACCCCACCTTTCCAGCCCAGGGCGCTTTGGAGCTTTCTGCCAGCAGGCAGTCCGTGACTGCACGGACAGGTTTTGGACATTGTGCCGGCCTGAGACCCGATGACCTGGCGTTGTGGGAGGTGTAGACGTGTTGCGGGGACCCAGAGAAGCCTGTGGACTGACAGTGCACCTTCACCAGCAAGCCCCGTTCTGCAGTGCACTTTAAACACAAGGACTATCACTAACTTTTCCCCACGCAGCACCTACCCGGAAAATGATGCATTCTGGGTGCTGTAGGACTACCAACACTACGGCAGGTGAGCGGTCACATGACAGGGGAGGTGCTTCCTATCTACAATGGGAGATCTGCGGAGGCATTTAAAAGCGGAGCTATGTGACTGGCGAACAGTGCAGCAGTAGCATCTGAAGAAGACGATGGTGTCGAAATGCATTATGCTTACCTGCGTGTCCAAATAAAGGTTTCTACGGTAATTCCCCGCGTGGCCTCTTCCTACAGTTCGTCTGGAGGTTCCTGTGTATATTTCAGCGTCAGCCAGAGGCGCTTTAAGAGGTCCCGTCTGCCAAGAGGTTGAAGTTTAGCTGGCATCCTGCGTGAGCAGCTCTTCTTGCAACCGAGTTATCGGATCACTTCAACCCCACCTTTCCAGCCCAGGGCGCTTTGGAGCTTTCTGCCAGCAGGCAGTCCGTGACTGCACGGACAGGTTTTGGACATTGTGCCGGCCTGAGACCCGATGACCTGGCGTTGTGGGAGGTGTAGACGTGTTGCGGGGACCCAGAGAAGCCTGTGGACTGACAGTGCACTTTCACCAGCAAGCCCCGTTCTGCAGTGCACTTTAACCACAAGGACTATCACTAACTTTTCCCCACGCAGCACCTACCCGGAAAATGATGCATTCTGGGTGCTGTAGGACTACCAACACTACGGCAGGTGAGCGGTCACATGACAGGGGAGGTGCTTCCTATCTACAATGGGAGATCTGCGGAGGCATTTAAAAGCGGAGCTATGTGACTGGCGAACAGTGCAGCAGTAGCATCTGAAGAAGACGATGGTGTCGAAATGCATTATGCTTACCTGCGTGTCCAAATAAAGGTTTCTACGGTAATTCCCCGCGTGGCCTCTTCCTACAGTTCGTCTGGAGGTTCCTGTGTATATTTCAGCGTCAGCCAGAGGCGCTTTAAGAGGTCCCGTCTGCCAAGAGGTTGAAGTTTCACTGGCATCCTGCGTGAGCAGCTCTTCTTGCAACCGAGTTATCGGATCACTTCAACCCCACCTTTCCAGCCCAGGGCGCTTTGGAGCTTTCTGCCAGCAGGCAGTCCGTGACTGCACGGACAGGTTTTGGACATTGTGCCGGCCTGAGACCCGATGACCTGGCGTTGTGGGAGGTGTAGACGTGTTGCGGGGACCCAGAGAAGCCTGTGGACTGACAGTGCACTTTCACCAGCAAGCCCCGTTCTGCAGTGCACTTTAACCACAAGGACTATGACTAACTTTTCCCCACGCAGCACCTACCCGGAAAATGATGCATTCTGGGTGCTGTAGGACTACCAACACTACGGCAGGTGAGCGGTCACATGACAGGGGAGGTGCTTCCTATCTACAATGGGAGATCTGCGGAGGCATTTAAAAGCGGAGCTATGTGACTGGCGAACAGTGCAGCAGTAGCATCTGAAGAAGACGATGGTGTCGAAATGCATTATGCTTACCTGCGTGTCCAAATAAAGGTTTCTACGGTAATTCCCCGCGTGGCCTCTTCCTACAGTTCGTCTGGAGGTTCCTGTGTTTATTTCAGCGTCAGCCAGAGGCGCTTTAAGAGGTCCCGTCTGCCAAGAGGTTGAAGTTTCACTGGCATCCTGCGTGAGCAGCTCTTCTTGCAACCGAGTTATCGGATCACTTCAACCCCACCTTTCCAGCCCAGGGCGCTTTGGAGCTTTCTGCCAGCAGGCAGTCCGTGACTGCACGGACAGGTTTTGGACATTGTGCCGGCCTGAGACCCGATGACCTGGCGTTGTGGGAGGTGTAGACGTGTTGCGGGGACCCAGAGAAGCCTGTGGACTGACAGTGCACTTTCACCAGCAAGCCCCGTTCTGCAGTGCACTTTAACCACAAGGACTATCACTAACTTTTCCCCACGCAGCACCTACCCGGAAAATGATGCATTCTGGGTGCTGTAGGACTACCAACACTACGGCAGGTGAGCGGTCACATGACAGGGGAGGTGCTTTCTATCTACAATGGGAGATCTGCGGAGGCATTTAAAAGCGGAGCTATGTGACTGGCGAACAGTGCAGCAGTAGCATCTGAAGAAGACGATGGTGTCGAAATGCATTATGCTTACCTGCGTGTCCAAATAAAGGTTTCTACGGTAATTCCCCGCGTGGCCTCTTCCTACAGTTCGTCTGGAGGTTCCTGTGTATATATATATATAGGCAGTGCCGCTTCACATCAAACAACCAAGTTTGCCTGCAGTGAGAGGCCCTCGACAGGTAAGTGTTCATAGGCTTTTATTTGATGGGCGAAGACAGGCAAAGCGGCGTGATGCCGCACAATGAATTAAAAGTCCATCCGACGCGTTTCGTGCTTGAAGGCACTTCTTCCTGGGATCTGGGCTTTTCATCTGCTCCATGCTTACGGCGATATTACAGCTCCACCTTGTTATATCCTTCCCGCCCGGGGTGGGCGTGGCCACCCGCTAGGCCTGTTGGTCTTTGTGGTGCCGTCAGTAACACCTCCAGTGAGTCGCCGAGCATTTCACAAATTAAATAACTTGCCCCAGTGGGTTTGTGAGAGCAATTCCGTCGCTTTCCAAGCCGTTAACATCTTCCATCAGCCAGTACCCGTTCCCATTGTCAAAACGCCACATGACGCCTCGGCAGGACTGCACACAGGCACAGTGGGGCGCTTCTCGCGGCTCAGGCGGTGCCGCTTCACATCAAACAACCAAGTTTGCCTGCAGTGAGAGGCGCTCGACAGGTAAGTGTTCATAGGCTTTTATTTGATGGGCGAAGACAGGCAAAGCGGCGTGATGCCGCACAATGAATTAAAAGTCCATCCGACGCGTTTCGTGCTTGAAGGCACTTCTTCCTGGGATCTGGGCTTTTCATCTGCTCCATGCTTACGGCGATATTACAGCTCCACCTTGTTATATCCTTCCCGACCGGGGTGGGCGTGGCCACCCGCTAGGCCTGTTGGTCTTTGTGGTGCCGTCAGTAACACCTCCAGTGAGTCGCCGAGCATTTCACAAATTAAATAACTTGCCCCAGTGGGTTTGTGAGAGCAATTCCGTCGCTTTCCAAGCCGTTAACATCTTCCATCAGCCAGTACCCGTTCCCATTGTCAAAACGCCACATGACGCCTCGACAGGACTGCACACAGGCACAGTGGGGCGCTTCTCGCGGCTCAGGCGGTGCCGCTTCACATCAAACAACCAAGTTTGCCTGCAGTGAGAGGCCCTCGACAGGTAAGTGTTCATAGGCTTTTATTTGATGGGCGAAGACAGGCAAAGCGGCGTGATGCCGCACAATGAATTAAAAGTCCATCCGACGCGTTTCGTGCTTGAAGGCACTTCTTCCTGGGATCTGGGCTTTTCATCTGCTCCATGCTTACGGCGATATTACAGCTCCACCTTGTTATATCCTTCCCGCCCGGGGTGGGCGTGGCCACCCGCTAGGCCTGTTGGTCTTTGTGGTGCCGTCAGTAACACCTCCAGTGAGTCGCCGAGCATTTCACAAATTAAATAACTTGCCCCAGTGGGTTTGTGAGAGCAATTCCGTCGCTTTCCAAGCCGTTAACATCTTCCATCAGCCAGTACCCGTTCCCATTGTCAAAACGCCACATGACGCCTCGACAGGACTGCACACAGGCACAGTGGGGCGCTTCTCGCGGCTCAGGCGGTGCCGCTTCACATCAAACAACCAAGTTTGCCTGCAGTGAGAGGCCCTCGACAGGTAAGTGTTCATAGGCTTTTATTTGATGGGCGAAGACAGGCAAAGCGGCGTGATGCCGCACAATGAATTAAAAGTCCATCCGACGCGTTTCGTGCTTGAAGGCACTTCTTCCTGGGATCTGGGCTTTTCATCTGCTCCATGCTTACGGCGATATTACAGCTCCACCTTGTTATTTCCTTCCCGCCCGGGGTGGGCGTGGCCACCCGCTAGGCCTGTTGGTCTTTGTGGTGCCGTCAGTAACACCTCCAATGAGTCGCCGAGCATTTCACAAATTAAATAACTTGCCCCAGTGGGTTTGTGAGAGCAATTCCGTCGCTTTCCAAGCCGTTAACATCTTCCATCAGCCAGTACCCGTTCCCATTGTCAAAACGCCACATGACGCCTCGACAGGACTGCACACAGGCACAGTGGGGCGCTTCTCGCGGCTCAGGCGGTGCCGCTTCACATCAAACAACCAAGTTTGCCTGCAGTGAGAGGCGCTCGACAGGTAAGTGTTCATAGGCTTTTATTTGATGGGCGAAGACAGGCAAAGCGGCGTGATGCCGCACAATGAATTAAAAGTCCATCCGACGCGTTTCGTGCTTGAAGGCACTTCTTCCTGGGATCTGGGCTTTTCATCTGCTCCATGCTTACGGCGATATTACAGCTCCACCTTGTTATATCCTTCCCGACCGGGGTGGGCGTGGCCACCCGCTAGGCCTGTTGGTCTTTGTGGTGCCGTCAGTAACACCTCCAGTGAGTCGCCGAGCATTTCACAAATTAAATAACTTGCCCCAGTGGGTTTGTGAGAGCAATTCCGTCGCTTTCCAAGCCGTTAACATCTTCCATCAGCCAGTACCCGTTCCCATTGTCAAAACGCCACATGACGCCTCGACAGGACTGCACACAGGCACAGTGGGGCGCTTCTCGCGGCTCAGGCGGTGCCGCTTCACATCAAACAACCAAGTTTGCCTGCAGTGAGAGGCCCTCGACAGGTAAGTGTTCATAGGCTTTTATTTGATGGGCGAAGACAGGCAAAGCGGCGTGATGCCGCACAATGAATTAAAAGTCCATCCGACGCGTTTTGTGCTTGAAGGCACTTCTTCCTGGGATCTGGGCTTTTCATCTGCTCCATGCTTACGGCGATATTACAGCTCCACCTTGTTATATCCTTCCCGCCCGGGGTGGGCGTGGCCACCCGCTAGGCCTGTTGGTCTTTGTGGTGCCGTCAGTAACACCTCCAGTGAGTCGCCGAGCATTTCACAAATTAAATAACTTGCCCCAGTGGGTTTGTGAGAGCAATTCCGTCGCTTTCCAAGCCGTTAACATCTTCCATCAGCCAGTACCCGTTCCCATTGTCAAAACGCCACATGACGCCTCGACAGGACTGCACACAGGCACAGTGGGGCGCTTCTCGCGGCTCAGGCGGTGCCGCTTCACATCAAACAACCAAGTTTGCCTGCAGTGAGAGGCCCTCGACAGGTAAGTGTTCATAGGCTTTTATTTGATGGGCGAAGACAGGCAAAGCGGCGTGATGCCGCACAATGAATTAAAAGTCCATCCGACGCGTTTCGTGCTTGAAGGCACTTCTTCCTGGGATCTGGGCTTTTCATCTGCTCCATGCTTACGGCGATATTACAGCTCCACCTTGTTATATCCTTCCCGCCCGGGGTGGGCGTGGCCACCCGCTAGGCCTGTTGGTCTTTGTGGTGCCGTCAGTAACACCTCCAGTGAGTCGCCGAGCATTTCACAAATTAAATAACTTGCCCCAGTGGGTTTGTGAGAGCAATTCCGTCGCTTTCCAAGCCGTTAACATCTTCCATCAGCCAGTACCCGTTCCCATTGTCAAAACGCCACATGACGCCTCGACAGGACTGCACACAGGCACAGTGGGGCGCTTCTCGCGGCTCAGGCGGTGCCGCTTCACATCAAACAACCAAGTTTGCCTGCAGTGAGAGGCCCTCGACAGGTAAGTGTTCATAGGCTTTTATTTGATGGGCGAAGACAGGCAAAGCGGCGTGATGCCGCACAATGAATTAAAAGTCCATCCGACGCGTTTCGTGCTTGAAGGCACTTCTTCCTGGGATCTGGGCTTTTCATCTGCTCCATGCTCACGGCGATATTACAGCTCCACCTTGTTATATCCTTCCCGCCCGGGGTGGGCGTGGCCACCCGCTAGGCCTGTTGGTCTTTGTGGTGCCGTCAGTAACACCTCCAGTGAGTCGCCGAGCATTTCACAAATTAAATAACTTGCCCCAGTGGGTTTGTGAGAGCAATTCCGTCGCTTTCCAAGCCGTTAACATCTTCCATCAGCCAGTACCCGTTCCCATTGTCAAAACGCCACATGACGCCTCGACAGGACTGCACACAGGCACAGTGGGGCGCTTCTCGCGGCTCAGGCGGTGCCGCTTCACATCAAACAACCAAGTTTGCCTGCAGTGAGAGGCCCTCGACAGGTAAGTGTTCATAGGCTTTTATTTGATGGGCGAAGACAGGCAAAGCAGCGTGATGCCGCACAATGAATTAAAAGTCCATCCGACGCGTTTCGTGCTTGAAGGCACTTCTTCCTGGGATCTGGGCTTTTCATCTGCTCCATGCTTACGGCGATATTACAGCTCCACCTTGTTATATCCTTCCCGCCCGGGGTGGGCGTGGCCACCCGCTAGGCCTGTTGGTCTTTGTGGTGCCGTCAGTAACACCTCCAGTGAGTCGCCGAGCATTTCACAAATTAAATAACTTGCCCCAGTGGGTTTGTGAGAGCAATTCCGTCGCTTTCCAAGCCGTTAACATCTTCCATCAGCCAGTACCCGTTCCCATTGTCAAAACGCCACATGACGCCTCGACAGGACTGCACACAGGCACAGTGGGGCGCTTCTCGCGGCTCAGGCGGTGCCGCTTCACATCAAACAACCAAGTTTGCCTGCAGTGAGAGGCCCTCGACAGGTAAGTGTTCATAGGCTTTTATTTGATGGGCGAAGACAGGCAAAGCCTATGAACACGAAAGCACGAAACGCATCGGATGGACTTTTAATTCATTGTGCGGCATCACGCCGCTTTGCCTGTCTTCGCCCATCAAATAAAAGCCTATGAACACTTACCTGTCGAGGGCCTCTCACTGCAGGCAAACTTGGTTGTTTGATGTGAAGCGGCACCGCCTGAGCCGCGAGAAGCGCCCCACTGTGCCTGTGTGCAGTCCTGTCGAGGCGTCATGTGGCGTTTTGACAATGGGAACGGGTACTGGCTGATGGAAGATGTTAACGGCTTGGAAAGCGACGGAATTGCTCTCACAAACCCACTGGGGCAAGTTATTTAATTTGTGAAATGCTCGGCGACTCACTGGAGGTGTTACTGACGGCACCACAAAGACCAACAGGCCTAGCGGGTGGCCACGCCCACCCCGGGCGGGAAGGATATAACAAGGTGGAGCTGTAATATCGCCGTAAGCATGGAGCAGATGAAAAGCCCAGATCCCAGGAAGAAGTGCCTTCAAGCACGAAACGTGTCGGATGGACTTTTAATTCATTGTGCGGCATCACGCCGCTTTGCCTGTCTTCGCCCATCAAATAAAAGCCTATGAACACTTACCTGTCGAGGGCCTCTCACTGCAGGCAAACTTGGTTGTTTGATGTGAAGCGGCACCGCCTGAGCCGCGAGAAGCGCCCCACTGTGCCTGTGTGCAGTCCTGTCGAGGCGTCATGTGGCGTTTTGACAATGGGAACGGGTACTGGCTGATGGAAGATGTTAACGGCTTGGAAAGCGACGGAATTGCTCTCACAAACCCACTGGGGCAAGTTATTTAATTTGTGAAATGCTCGGCGACTCACTGGAGGTGTTACTGACGGCACCACAAAGATCAACAGGCCTAGCGGTTGGCCACGCCCACCCCGGGCGGGAAGGATATAACAAGGTGGAGCTGTAATATCGCCGTAAGCATGGAGCAGATGAAAAGCCCAGATCCCAGGAAGAAGTGCCTTCAAGCACGAAACGCGTCGGATGGACTTTTAATTCATTGTGCGGCATCACGCCGCTTTGCCTGTCTTCGCCCATCAAATAAAAGCCTATGAACACTTACCTGTCGAGGGCCTCTCACTGCAGGCAAACTTGGTTGTTTGATGTGAAGCGGCACCGCCTGAGCCGCGAGAAGCGCCCCACTGTGCCTGTGTGCAGTCCTGTCGAGGCGTCATGTGGCGTTTTGACAATGGGAACGGGTACTGGCTGATGGAAGATGTTAACGGCTTGGAAAGCGACGGAATTGCTCTCACAAACCCACTGGGGCAAGTTATTTAATTTGTGAAATGCTCGGCGACTCACTGGAGGTGTTACTGACGGCACCACAAAGACCAACAGGCCTAGCGGGTGGCCACGCCCACCCCGGGCGGGAAGGATATAACAAGGTGGAGCTGTAATATCGCCGTAAGCATGGAGCAGATGAAAAGCCCAGATCCCAGGAAGAAGTGCCTTCAAGCACGAAACGCGTCGGACGGACTTTTAATTCATTGTGCGGCATCACGCCGCTTTGCCTGTCTTCGCCCATCAAATAAAAGCCTATGAACACTTACCTGTCGAGGGCCTCTCACTGCAGGCAAACTTGGTTGTTTGATGTGAAGCGGCACCGCCTGAGCCGCGAGAAGCGCCCCACTGTGCCTGTGTGCAGTCCTGTCGAGGCGTCATGTGGCGTTTTGACAATGGGAACGGGTACTGGCTGATGGAAGATGTTAACGGCTTGGAAAGCGACGGAATTGCTCTCACAAACCCACTGGGGCAAGTTATTTAATTTGTGAAATGCTCGGCGACTCACTGGAGGTGTTACTGACGGCACCACAAAGACCAACAGGCCTAGCGGGTGGCCACGCCCACCCCGGGCGGGAAGGATATAACAAGGTGGAGCTGTAATATCGCCGTAAGCATGGAGCAGATGAAAAGCCCAGATCCCAGGAAGAAGTGCCTTCAAGCACGAAACGCGTCGGATGGACTTTTAATTCATTGTGCGGCATCACGCCGCTTTGCCTGTCTTCGCCCATCAAATAAAAGCCTATGAACACTTACCTGTCGAGGGCCTCTCACTGCAGGCAAACTTGGTTGTTTGATGTGAAGCGGCACCGCCTGAGCCGCGAGAAGCGCCCCACTGTGCCTGTGTGCAGTCCTGTCGAGGCGTCATGTGGCGTTTTGACAATGGGAACGGGTACTGGCTGATGGAAGATGTTAACGGCTTGGAAAGCGACGGAATTGCTCTCACAAACCCACTGGGGCAAGTTATTTAATTTGTGAAATGCTCGGCGACTCACTGGAGGTGTTACTGACGGCACCACAAAGACCAACAGGCCTAGCGGGTGGCCACGCCCACCCCGGGCGGGAAGGATATAACAAGGTGGAGCTGTAATATCGCCGTAAGCATGGAGCAGATGAAAAGCCCAGATCCCAGGAAGAAGTGCCTTCAAGCACGAAACGTGTCGGATGGACTTTTAATTCATTGTGCGGCATCATGCCGCTTTGCCTGTCTTCGCCCATCAAATAAAAGCCTATGAACACTTACCTGTCGAGGGCCTCTCACTGCAGGCAAACTTGGTTGTTTGATATATATATATATATATATATATATATATATATATATATATATATATATATATATATATATATATATATATATATACTATATCTAAGTAAGGGGTTCTCACACCACCTTTCCCAGGCTGTAAGTACAGACCTGTGGTGTCAGTTTGGAAGGCTAACCAGGGGTGGCACAACACATGCTGCAGCCCCTGGTTGGCCTCTGGGGTCCCTATGCCCTGGCTACCTAAGGTACCATATACAGCTGCTCACAAGGGTGCCTTGGTAACCAAGCTGGTATGTACCCAAAGTTCATGGTATCAATTTAGAGAGAGTACTGCTAGGCTGTGGGCCTGATTAGCAGGGCCACAGCCATACTAAAGTTGAAAAACCAGTGAAGCACAGCAAAAAAGTGGGGGTAACCATAGGAAGCAGACCTTACTCTCCAACACAACCCACCCCAACGTAGGGACATAAAACTAACCTTGACCAGTTGAGTCTTCATGTTGTAAGTGGAAATATTGGGAGAGTCCATCTGGATTGGCATGGTTACTCCCAGGTCCACTGTATAGTCCATCTCCTGTAGGGAAATGGACACATGAGTAGTTTGGGATTTTCACCCTTCATCTGTTTTAGCCATAAGATGGGCTTATGGTTTGTCTGAACTGTGAAGTGAGTACCAAACAAGTATGGCCTCACTTCTTCAAAGCCCACACCACAGCAAAGGCCTCCCTCTCAATAGCTGACCAACGTTTCTCTCTAGGGGTCAGCCTTCTGATAATAAAAGCTACTGGCTGGTCCTGACCTTCTTCATTTAATTGTGATAGCACAGCCACTACCCCCTACTCAGAAGCATCTGTTTGAGCAATGAATTCTTTGGAGTAGTTAGGACTTTGCAGAATTGGTGCAGTGCACATGGCCTGTTTCAGGTCATTAAATGCCTTTTGACAGCTGAATGTCCACTGAACTTTCTTAGGCATTCTTTTAGAAGTTAAGTCATTCAGGGTGTCACAATGGAACCAAACTCCATGACAAATCTCCTATCTCCCAAGAAAGCTCTGACCTGATTCTTGGTGGTTGGTGCAACCCAGTCCATTATGGTCTGGATTTTGCTCTGCAATGGTTGAACCTGGCCTCCACCTACAAGGTGGCCCAGGTATACAACCGGACTCTGCCCTATCTGGCACTTAGTAGCCATGATACTTAGGCCTGCTTTCTGCAGGGCCTCCAAAACATTTTTCAGGTGGATCAGGTGATCTTCCCATGGTCCACAAAGTCAGGTATCACCATTGTGACTCTGGTACCTGTGTCCCTGTAGGCCTGAACCTTTTTCTCATTGACTAAATGAGTGTGTCTGTACTTGCCCAGGTTACTGGGACTCACAGAGGAGGAGATATCCATGCCTCCATTACAGATCAAAACAGCCTGAGCTGGTATTCTGACTAGGCCAGAATCCATCTCAGTTCCCAGGGTTAACCCTACTACACCCTTCTGTTGAGAACCACCACTTAGAGCTGAATTAGGGAGAACAGTTGCCTTAGGGGCAATGGTGGCTGGAGCTGTCTCCTTTTTGGTGCACTCACTGGTCCAGTGAGTATTATTTTTTACAAACTTTGCACCAGGATTTTCTAAGACCTTCTTTCTTTTTGGATTGGGGACCCCCACCATTAGAAGCTTTTTGGGGACCTTGTGAAGACTTCTGGTCTTTAGCTTTCTCCCAACCCTTTTGGTCTTGCTTCTTCTGGTCACCACCTTGGTTCTGTACCTTCTGCTTCACCCTGGTTCTGACCCATTTGTCTGCCTTCATTCCCGATTCTTGGGGAAAGGTCAGATCAGAGTCAACCAAGTGCTGATGCAACAACTGGTTCTGACAATTATTAACCTATTCCATGCTCATTACGAGCTCAGCTCGTCATGCAGTACAGTGCTCCTCTGCTCATGACGAGCTGAGCTCGTCATGACCACACCCGTTTTTTCATTGCTGTCCAGCACAACAGAGGAATCTCTCAAGCAGCGATGTGGTTAAGCATCTGTTCTCTCATTATTAGATTATATAATCCTGTATAGTCACACACTTTACTGCCCAGTAACCAGCCCTCCAGAGCCTTAGTAGCATAATCTACACAGTCAGTCGAGTCCTGAGTCTGTGCCTTCTGAGTATCTCTGAACTGCAACCTATACTGTTCAGTGGTTAGGCCAAACCCATCTATTAGAGCACTCTTCAGGACTTTGTAATCATCGGCATCCTCTTCTCTAACACTGAGGAGCTTACCTCTACCTTTGTCTGCAAAGGAGAGCTACAAGATTGCTGCCCACTGCTCCTGGGGTACCTTCTGTACTTTACAGGCCCTTTCGAGTGCAGTGATCCATGTGTGGATGATCCCCAGTCTGATAGGGAGGGACAATCTTATTTAGGTTCCTATGGTCATAAGACCTATCCCTACCACTAGGGATATTGCTGCCACCAGGGGATTCTATCCCCATCTTCTTTTTCTCTCTTTCAAGAGCTAGGGTCTCCTTTTCTAAGGCAATCTCTTGCCTCTTGGTCTTGAGCTTGTCTTCTCTCATTCTAGCTTCATGTTCCCTCTTCTCAGGAGAAGTTATCCTCCTATGAGATGAGGCAGAGGACCCTGTTGATGACCCAGAATGGTTAGATTCCACTGAAGGTGATCTTGGCCTTCTAGGTACACCATTAGGCCTATGTGGGGGATGGAGGGAGGCCCATTTTGGCCCACTTCATCTCCAGGTAGCCCTGTTTCTCCCAGGTTGGGTCCATTGACACCAGCCTGGTCCGCATCCTCATCTTCCTCAAAGTCCTGGTGGGGTACTTCATTGGGATCCTCTTCAGTTGATGGTTGCACCCCATCCCCATTACCTAGTCTATCAGGGCCTGATGCTTTGTATAATTCATCTGCCACTAAGATATCTATCAGGTGTTGGGTGGTGGGACTTTGTCCTTGTTTTAATTTTCTTATGGCACACAAGCCCCTTAACTCCTGGAAGGAGAATGTGTCATATTTAGATGTCTGCACTTGACTGACATCTGGCAGAGATACACTAGCTCCTGCCCTTAAAGCCATGACTAGTGAGGTGTGGTGTGTGCATGTTGGGTAATAAATCCATTAAGTTGGGTAATAAATCCTCCAACCCTCCTCAGAGCAACGCAAAGGAAACAGACCCCAGCTGCCACAAAACACCGGAAATGTTCTTGCACCTTTGTCCGTTTATTGGCATGCCAAGGCAGGAGGCAGACGCAGTGTCACGTCTTGGAACAAGCTTCTTCTGCCCCTCATAGATATTCACAGGAGAATATATAGGGCAGAAAGTGCAGTCATCAGTAAAATCATAAGATGTGGACAAGGCCAAATACGGTTGCACATATACAAATAGAAGTGTCATGCAAGCCCAGGACATAGAGCAATATTAGGGCACAAGGGACCAGAAAGCAAGTTTAAGCCAACCTGTAAGATTCAGAAGCTTTTCACAGCTGTTAACCCAGGGCGTGTCAAAGAGGGCAATACAGGTCCTGGGGTCAACCTTTAACCCCTTCGCTGAGGCTCCATTCACCAGCTGTGCTGGGGGGAGGGGAGGCGCGCACAGCGCCCCGGTGCTCATGACGAGCTCAGCTCGTCATGAGACAGGGTTCTTGTGTGCTCATGACGATCTGAGTTCGTCACGACCACGCCCGTTTAATGGAACGCTCAGCACAGCAGGGGAATTAGCCCAGCGTGCGAGCGTTCCACGGGCCATGACGAGCTCAGCTCGCCATCAGCACACGAGCACCGTGGCTGATGACGAGCTCAGCTCGTCAGCAGCATGGGAGGGGTTAATAGATTTGTAAAGGTAGGGGTGTTTAGGAGCACAGAGTAAGCAGTTTGGTCAGAGCAGACCTAGTTAGCTCAGTGGGTCTGAGATAGTGTGGAGGAGAATATGGGATTGATTCACTTATTTAGCTGATACAAACATATATATATATATTTTTCCTCACAATATCCCTCCTTTTTGATAGCAATATCAAATACCATTGTAAGAAAAATATGAATATATACATATGAAAGAAGTACATATCTTTGACTAGCATTACACAGTGTTTAAATAACATGCATATATTGGCGTAGACCCATCCAAGAGGTATTCATTTTTCAACATAGATAAAATTATATGCTAATACTCAAAGCATTTACATTATATATCTATAGCCATTAATTGAAATGTTTCTTTGTGTGCTTTCTCTACATCCTGTTGTATTTGGAGATATTTGTAGGCCAGCTCCTGCTCTGTAGGAGGTAGAATTGTAACTGCGGAAATTGAATGGATGCTTTTACTACACAATTGCTGTACCATGGAGCAGCAACACTGAAGACAACACAAAAGTATCACTATTGTTAAAAAGATACCCAATAGCGCTAAAAGTAAGTGCTTTAACCATCCTGTTGGTAGCCATGACCATAGTCAGGACTAGTCATCAGAATCTGTAATTTTCCCTGCTCCACGGAATATTTGAACTGCATTCTTAATTTTGTGCCACATCTCTTGCTATGTTTCCACTTTTGTTTAAAAAACAACAGCAAGAGAAATTTAATAAAATGCACAGTCCTCCTTGTCAGGAGATCAAGTGCAATTCGGTGTTGAATAGTCATAGAAGCTACTGAATAAATTTCCACCTGCAACTGTTGAAATGCATCTCTTGTGGCATTGAATGCTACAGCTAGCTCAGCAGACATATAACTAGAGACAATTCTAAATCGTATACCCCATATCCAGGGATAAATATACACATTAGTTCAAAGAATAGACCTTGTCTAGTTTCCAGAATAGGTGCATGTTTATCTCTTTTATATCTATGAGCAAAACTCCTCAAATGTAGTGGCTCATGGGCTGCAATGTGTGGCACGACTGAAATGTTTGGTGTAAGGTAAGAAATAGCACACATGCCTTCCCAGTGCCGGGGAAGCACTTTGTATGCTTTAGTGCCACAAATAAAATACATTCCGCCCTGTAACTGTGTTTCCAATGTGTGATATTTACTGAGAGGAAGGCCTACCCTTCAGGAAAAGTGTTTTGGAATTGACCACACCATTTGTAATCAATCCTTGAAGAATTTATAACCGTAACATTTGCCCATGATGCCATGTATGAGCAGCGGGCTGACCATAAGGGGTATTCTAATATTTTAGAAATCACATTTGGTGCCCTAGCATGCTTATTCTTTTGCTCAATAAATGGATCATATAGAAGACCATCATGTGTTATTAATAGTGTCTCTCCATCTACAGTGATGTTCCAGTAATGCAATGTATAGTTTACTTGTTTTCCTCGTACCTTAGCTGTCCAGTTACTACTTACTAACTATCTGTCTTTTATGTTTCAGTCCCCTGTGATATTATCAAATTCTAATATGTTAGGACACTGGCTACTTTTTAAATGTCCATAGTATCCTGAAGCTGGGTTGTATCCTGAAACATGATGCTATAAACATACAGGAAATGCTTTTTCTTTGTCTTGGTATTCTACTGTAGGATACACTTGGTATTGGGCTTGAATATTTGGCAGTATGGTACAACGTGGGTACCATCCAATCCTTCCTTCTCCACAATCCCAGGCTACATTGGATATGAGGCATCCTATTCCTTACGCATAATTTTGTATAGGCACTGGTGTTTCATAACGGCCAATTGGGTCACTGGGGTGCCTGGATAATTCCCTACAAATCCAGCAATTTTGAAGACCTAAAGCCTGGGCAACTTTCTCATGTACTGCAATGAGGGGATGGTCAGCAGGTTGTTGCAGTACAGGTAGCACACACATAATTAAGGTACTAAAAAATATTGTTAGCATAATGCAATGCATTTTCTCGACAGTGGTAAATGTCACTTTCAGAATTTAAAATGTTGTTAGGCAGTGTCTTTCTGTCTCAGTTCTAGGGTACTTTCTGTAAGTGTCAATAATGAAAGTTCTTGTAGTGCGTTGTCATCTGCTGCTCCTCCTGGTCCATAGTCATCTTGTTCAGGGGCGGTTTCACAGACCTGCCCTGCGTGCTACACTCAACAGCATCAGTTGCTGTCACCGTTCCCGGGACACTTGATGATGGACCCTCAGTGTTGTTGTTAGGAAATGTCTGGTCAGTCTCCCCCTTATCCTGTGTTTCGCGCTGCTCCACTTGTGGCCGTTGCTCATCTGGTAAAGGTGCCTCTGCCTCAGGCGTTGTTGGTGCAGCCCTGTATCGTGTTCCGTGCAACCACTCGGGACGTCCCTGCACCTTTAGTGATGTTCTGGTAACCAGGAGCACGACGTGGGGTCCAGTCCACCTAGAAGTAAGAGAAACATTTTTTTATTTTTCTCCCCATGACCATCTCGCCAGGTATAAAAGGGTGTGTTTGTTCTAAGGAAGAATGGGGCAAAGCTTCCTTCTCCTGGAGATGGTGATGCCTCAATACCACTGACAATTGTAGAGCATAGTCAGAAATCTGCTCATCCATCCACAGCAGTGCTGTTTGGGATGCTGTGAGAGGCAACCTCAACCCCACCGACAGAGGCCGCCCCATCAATACCTCAGGGGGGACAAGGGAGTTGTTCTAGATGGTGTTGCTCTTATGGCATGCAGCACTAAAGGCAGCACATCTGGCCATTTCAGGCCTGTTGCATCAGTTGTTTTGGCTAATTTATGTTTTATTGTGGCGTTCATTCTCTCTACCTGGCCTGAACTTTGTGGGTGGTAAGGGGCATGCAGTTTCCACTCTATGCCCAAACAGTCACACATCTTTTCCACAATGGCAGCAACAAATTCACCCCCTCTGTCACTGTTTATGCTCTGGGGGACCCCAAATCGTGGTATTAAATCTTGCATCAAGCATCGCACAACAGTTGCTGCATCATTCTTCCTAGTGGCAAACGCCTCCACTCATTTTGAAAATTGATCCACACATACCGCAAATATTTGAATCCATTCACTGGGGGCATATAGGCAAAGTCTATTTGAATGTTGGTAAAGGGACCCTCTGGTACTGCAAGTGATCATGGGTAGTGGGGGACCGACCTTTAGCATGTGGGCACAGACAAGACATTGAGAGCAGAATTGTGCAGTGAAAGCTGTTATCCCTGGTGCAAACCATTCTTGTCTAATCAAAGCATTCATCCCTCCTTGAGCCATTTTAGTGGGTCCATGGGCAAGCCTTGTAAGGGGCAGGAACAGAGTGTGTGGGGCCACAGGCCTTCCATCCTGGTGGACCCACAATCCTTCATCATTTGGCTCACATCCAGCATCACTCCACGCTCTATCTTCCTCTGGTGGTGCAGACCATTGTGCTTCTTTCACATCAGCTAGCAAGAATTGTGTCTGAATCAGCTGTATTTTTGTAATACTTTTTGCCCATGAAGGCACCATCTGTACTGGCTGTAACATGCTCTCTTTTGCTGCTGTGTCAGCCATGGTGTTACCTCTGGCTATCTCAGTATTAGCTCCTGTATGTGCCTCACATTTTATTACTGCTATTCTGTTGGGCAGTAGTATTGCCTATAGCAAATTCTTCACTAAGGGGCCATTTTGAATGGGGCATCCTGCTGCTGTTATGAAACCATGATACTGCCACCGCTGGCCAAAATCATGAACAATTCCAGAGGCATAACGTGAATCAGTGTAAATATTAACATCTTACCCTCAGCTAGGATGCATGCTCTTGTTACAGCATACAGCTCGGCTTGCTGGGAAGATGTGCCAGGGGGGAGCGGTGTACTTTCAACTATGGTGTCTACGGTTGTTATAGCATACCCTACTCTGTAATCAGTTTCTGTTAGTCTGCTAGAGGAACAGTCAGTTTACCACTCATAGTCAGTTTTTTTTAAGGGTGTTTGCTGCAAATCTGTTCTGGGTGTGGTGCATGTCTCTTCAACTTCAACACAGTCATGGTCAGGGGTCTCATCTGAATCACCTAGTGGAGGTAATAATGTTGCAAAATCAACAGATGGGCATCTTTTAATGGTGATATTGTTGTTAGACAACAGAGTTACCTCATAACCTGTTTGCCTGGCCGCCGAAAAATGTTGTGTTGCTACAGATGACAACAACAACTGTACCGTATGTGGCACATAAACAATACAAGGGTAGTCCAACACAATGGTAGCCATCCTCCCTACCATCACAGCTGCTGATGCCACTGCTCTCAAACAAGCTGGATGCCCAGTTATTGCTGCAGGCAAAGTCACGGAGTAGCATGCTACAGGTCTTTTTCCACAGCCATGCTGCTGTGTCATCACACCATTTGCAATGCCATTTTGCTCTGACACATAGAGATGAAAGGGCAGTTTGTAATCAGGCAGCCCCAGGGCTGGCGCAGTACACAAAGTCTCTTTCAGTTTCTTAAAACAGTGTGCAAGTTCATTAGTCCATACAATCCTTTTGGGAGCGTCTTGGAGTGTACAGCGTGGCATCATAGGATCTGTACTCAGGGATCCACTGGCGGCAGTAGTTCATCATCCCCAGGAATGACAGCATTCCTTTCTTGGTGGACGGAGGCTGCACGCCCTGAATCATTTTGATCCTGGCAGGTGATATGCGGCGTGTACCTTTGGATACCACATAACCCAGTTAAGTCATCTCTTTTTGGCAGCACTGGAATTTTGACAATGAAGCTTTGTGTCCTCTCTCCTGGAGGTGATTCAGAAGCGCTACAGTGTCTTTTTCACAGGCCTCAAGTGATGGAGCTGCCACAAGTAGATCATCAGCATACTGCAAGATGATGCTACCTCCTTCCAGGTGTAGGTTATCCAGGTCTCTCTTTACTGCCTGCGCATAGACTGTGGGACTCTTAGTATAGCCTTGTGCCAGTCTTCTGAAAGTAAATTGGGTATTTTTCACTGTGAAAGCAAAAAGGTACTCGCTCTCTGGATGGACTCTAATACTGAAAAATGCAGAGGAGAGATCAATGACTGAAAAGTACTCTGCCTCTACAGGTATAGAAGATAATATAGTATTGGTGTCAGGCACAACAGGTGCTAAGGGAACAACAATGTTGTGTATCTGTCGTAAGTCCTGTATGAACCTATGCTGCCCAGTATTGCCCTTGGTTAATGGAATGATAGGACTATTACAGGGGCTGGATGTCTTTTTAATGATACCTTGTAGCAAGAGAGATTCAATCACAGGTTTTCTTCCCTCCTCTGCCTGAGGTGACAGCCTGTACTGATGGACATAAGGTAATTCAGCATTCTCTTTAAGTGTTACTTTATGGGGAGGGCATGTTTTCAATAATCCTGCCTCATTTTTGTGTTTTGCCCAAACCTCTGAGTTCACTTACTCTAGCACCTTGTTTTTAGTCAGCTTTAAAACCATATTCCCTTCAAGTTTGTAAAAAACTGCAGTCCTGTCCTTTCTGTTCATACACAACGTCCAACACCACCCTTCTCCATCTCCAAACACAGACACCGTTCCTGAAGGAAATGTAAAATCCTTAGTCCGAGGTAAGTCCTGAAGGCGTTTGACCATGGGGCCCAAATCTTTAGGGTAGTAACATAGTGCTACAGCTATGGATACATGTGGTTCAGAATCTGGAACTTGAAATAACCTAATTTCCTGTGGTCCTGGTTCAATGCTCGTTGCACACCCTTCTTTTCCTACATATAATGTGTGCTAAAGCAACTCCATTGTCCAGTGCAAATGTTTTTCTGCCCTGTAGGCGTACCATTCAGGCACTGCTCCTGTGAAAAATGCTGCAGTACAGTGTATGGGCTCAGGTACTAATGTCAACTGCACTAAATGAGTAACCAATTCACTCTCCATGTCAGAGCTGTATTTAAACAGTTCTTGAAACATGTTTTCATAAAAATCTCCATATAATGGAGTCCATTGGTAACATGTTGGAGAGAGACAAGCCGGGGGTTGAACATAACACAGAGTGCTCACTTAATTTGCAAGCAGTAAGTGCTCTATTAGCCAATTCTAACCTGTCCTCGGGTACTTGTAAGTAAATCCCATTTTGTAAAAAATATAACGTTGCATGCAATTTACAGAGGGCAAATTGATGGGTGCATCTGGTGACAGCAGAAACTGATGAGTCGTTGTGAAGAAAGGCAACAGAAACTGGTAGGTGTTCTGACAATTCTTCATGCATCATCATTCCATTTATAGCTATAGTAGTGACTTTTTCACTACTACCAGGACACAACTTGTTTTTTACTGCGGATAGGGTTGCACCACTGTCTATTAGGGAATCGAACTCTTTATCTCCTACCTTAATTTGAAACATGGGATTCTCCTCTGGTGTCTCTGATACCTTCATCATAAAGCACTGGGCTCTGGTTGCTGCTGTTTGTCCCATCTCTCTCACCGCGTGGTCCTATGCTGATCCATGTTGCTCCTGGAAAGGATTCCTTAGGAAGTGCTGGGTCTGCTTCAGGTCTCTGGGCATGGGTGGTGGAGATGATTGGGTCTCATTTCTGTCAAACCTTTCATTCCTGTTTCTATCATTTCTATTATACTGGTCACTTCTCTCATTCCAGTCCCTTCTACCTCTACTATTTCTACAATTGCGTCCCCAGTGCCCATACCTCTGGGAATTATAGCACCGATCCCTACTCTTGTCTCTCCTCTAGTATCCTTGTCCATTATCCTGTCTTTGCTGTGCCCCCTAGTAGTATATTCCCTCTGGCTCCTCCTCTCTTTGTACTTGCTGCAACATCATTCCTTTGTCATTTTTTGCACTGTCCTTCGTTACCTTAAAAATACAATCTCTTTCCATAGTTATGAGAAGCGTGCAAAACTCGTGATATCCTTTAGTGGACCAATCAGGGTGGCGTAATATACAACTGCGGGCCACAGAAGCTAGCAATCCATTCATAAGGGTTTGCGAAGCCAATACCTTATAGGCCTCTGTGGTTTGCGGTACCCCCACACTATTATCCCATGCTTCATTGTACCTTAAGATGTAATCAGCTACTGACTGACTGGCTTTTGCAATGTGGCAGTGACTTGAGAAAAATCACCATGTTTAACTGCTAGGCAATTAATTGTGCCCCTGATAGACTCTAGCCAATTAATCAATCTTTTTTCGGTGACATCCATATTATTAGTCAGTATGGTCCAATCCCTTTCCTGTGGAATTCGGAATGCACTTTTTACTAAAGACCATCTGCTCCCATATCCTATTTTAAATAGCATTTCTACGTCTCGAGGGAGGGGGTATAGGCAATGCACATTTTATGAAGCCACTCATAATATTTTACCCTGGCAGGGAGTAAGTCAGGCGCGCACTTGGTAATTTGGGTTGCCTCCATGGGGTCCATGGCTTCATCATGGCTGTCCCCCCAACACTATTTTTGGTGCAGTTAGTTTAGTGTTCAATAGTATGTCATCAGTATATGAGTTCTCACCCTTTCCCTTTAGGGTCCGTGTTCGTGACCGTATATGTATCAACCCTTCCCTCCTCTCTAGCTTATCCTGTAGTTTATTAATGCAGCGTTGTATTTCCTTCCTATCAGTGTTTACTTCTTCATGGAACTCATCTGCCTCTTTCCTCAGGTGTGTCAACTGCTCATGTTCCTCCTCATCTTTTCTCTCTTTTGCACTCAGCCCTAAATCTTTCCTCAGACCAAAAGTGGAAGGTTGGGCTGAGGATTCAAAAGCATGTAGCATGTCCCCTTGTTGTGTTTATATCTAGGACCCTAATTCGATATTCCCGATGTATGCCCTTGTGAGGTTATAATCAATAATATCCCGATAAAGGCATAAGAATCAGATCCATATTCAGTAATAGCCCATGCAGTCCAAAGCACAGCACGGCTACTCCCATCGACAAACCAAGCCTCCAGCAGCCCGGGAAATTCCCCCCTGCTTTTGTTTTGATTTGAACAAGAACTCCTGGAGTCCAGCAAGAACTGTTAGTTCTTGGTGACGTCTTATGTCCAACCTTACGTTAAACCCGGCACCTTTCAGGTATAAAATACCAACAGTTGCCTTAAGCAAGCACACGGTGGTTTGGAGCAGAGCGGCCATCTACTTGTCCGAGAGCCTAGCTGATGCGAGAGCCCACGGAAGCCGCCCCTCCCGTTTGACACACTGAGAGAGACGCTGTCTTTTTCTCCAGCCGAGAAAATCCAGCTCCGGTGTTTCCAGCCTACCCTTGCGGGTTGCTGGGATATCGAGTCCTGAGGAAAGCGATACCAGACCTCCCACATTCTATTACCAAGGTACGGAGCTGCCTAAACCCTTAAGAGAATTCTTGATGCAAATTCTTGGCAAAATAACCTTAACCAACTTAACTAAAACTGGTACTTACTCATCCCTTCCCAAGTATTAGGCTTAGGTCAGGTACACCGGGGTAGGCTTAGTTAGAAGCACCAGTTGAGTACGTTAGTCAATGTATTTATGTATGTATATATTTTATCCATTTTAAAGTAACATATGGCTAAGAAAACATATCAATGCTTTTACAGTATTATTTCCTAATACTACTTTTACTGTACGCACTTTACTTTAAGTATGGCAATTGTGGCAATTCCTTTCTCTTGCATGAGAAGGAAGACTGCTCAATAAATAACACCTTTTATTGAAAACGCCCGTCTCTCTATTTCTCTGCATTCTGGTGAAACTAAGTATGCACTGCTGACTGAGTGAAATAGCTGTCTATTGTTTTCACATGACTCTAGAGATACACTCTTATTCTGAGGGAGGAAAGTTGTCATATTTATGCGGTTGTCGGAAACTGAATCCCTTCTTGTCTGAGCCAGGGGAGCTTGTCCCTCCCTATTCATTCAAGAAAGTTTCCAGTGACCTCTGAGCTAGCTGGCGCAATCCTAAATTAAGTTTAACATAGTCAGTAGAAACCTAGATGACCTCAGTCCTACGTCTACACTGCTGTTTATGTTATTCCAATGCGCAGAGCCTATTGCGAAAATAGGAACTACACTACACCCTCCTAAGGATAAGTGCCCATTCAGAACTGGTGTCTCTCTGGGGCTAGTTGGTATGTCAGGTACCCTAGTTATATCACCTTCCAGGGATGTCCTTGGTTGTGAAGGCAGTGCTTGCTCAGGTGTGTTATGTCTTTCACACTGTATGTAGGGGCCTGAAAGTGATGGGTAAATTGAAGTTGCTGGAGGAGGGAAGGAGAATTGAGGTGTAGGAGACACAAGCCCTGCTGACTGGATGTGTTGTCCAAATGTTTGGTGGCTGTTCTCATTGCTGGCTCTATCTGAGAATCAGGAATTAAATTCACTATTTGCATCTACTCTCTATCTTTTCCTTTCTTCCTCAGTAAGCAACAACATCTCCTCCTCAGTCAATGCGCTACTAGTTATTTGCTCATTGTCTGTTCCTTCCCCCAGTTTGGCAAAAAGTCCTTGAGACTTGGAGGTGATAAACAGTTTTTTAAACTTATTTATGTCAATATTTACTTGGCGTGCGTCCAAATACATAGCAGTGCAGCAGCCCGTCTAGAAGTAGTAGCATTTGATATTTCTTTAACCCGGTCTGCTTCAATTGTTGAAAACCCACACTTTTGCCATAGTGACAACAAATGCAGTTCTGTTTGCACATAGTTACTTAATTCCAATAAACACTGGCTATAAGATGTGGGCCAATCTTTTGCTAATTCTAGCTCTTTTTAAGTAGTCTTCTTAGACTCACTATTGACCATTGCTATTGCAGAAGAGTCTTTATATTCAGTGGAGGCATTCCCCTGGCCTTTCCTTTTTGAAAGGAGAGCTATATTTTTTGCAATTGAAAGCCACTGCCTGTAAACAAACTTTTACATAATGTGAATCGTGAATCCCATGATGGGTCACCCTTTAAGTGTATAATTTCTGACAAGCGTTCAATATCATCTATCTCAAGAGAACCAAATCTAGGCCACAGCCCTTCATTCCCTTTCCACGTCCATACTAGCGCGCAAAAAGGAGTTACATATTCTAAACAATTTGTATCGTTTACAACCTGAGCTGCAGGGCTATATGCTGGTAATTTAAAATCCTTCTCTAATGACAGTTATTTAAACAATTGTTTTGTCTTTTTCACCATGCACGGCCTTACCACCTCCATAGTTCCTTTAGAATTGCTGGTGCCCATTGTGCCCTTTACTCACAATTTTAAACCCTGAAAGATAAACAGATTTGTCTCCTGGAAAGTAAGATTTGTTAAGATTTGGATATAGAGACTTGAGAGAAAAAATCAGCAGCCATGGATCACCCAGACATCACACAAAACAATTTGACTTCTCTAATGCTATTTGTTTTGAAATCACTTAAAGACGCATTTTAAAGAAACATAGCGGGACAATACTTTTAAAGATCAACACATAAACATAATTAAATGCAGTCATTGATCAATGACAGAACAGTGCAAATTTGAAAATCATTTCCTTTTGTCCTGCAGCCAGTCAATATTCAATGCTTCCCACACTACACTCTGGGAGGGTTGATTTTATTTCTTTGTCCCTCTACTCTTGGGTCATAAATTATTTTTTTGCCTAGGCTCTCCTGTTGCGTGTATGGGGCCCCGTAGAACCCTGTCGCATATCTACTCCAAGGTATTGATACAGAGAAAGATTTCAATGATGATAAAAAATTCAATCACTGATGGAAAAAAAATTCAATCAATGATGAAAAAAATCAATATTTCTATACAGTACCCTAGTTAGATTAGATGCCAGTTACTACCCCTTCTCTGTTAAAAAAAAATACTATGCTCTAACTGAGCATTTGAAACACAAAAAGGTCACTCGAGCAAGTTATTTTAGCTGTACAGCCTACTTACCAACTTGTGACATTACAGTCAATGCCTCTCACTTCTGAAGCCACTTCTGTTGGGTAATAAATCCATTAAGTTGGGTAATAAATCCTCCAACCCTCCTCAGAGCGACGCAAACCAAACAGACCCCAGCTGCCACAAAACACAGGAAATGTTCTTGCACCTTTGTCCGTTTATTGGCATGCCAAGTGAGGTTCCGTGAATTCTGAACCCGTTTCATAAAGGTCATGGTTTTGTTACGAATTTGATAGTAGCGAACTGTAACTAGTGAGGGTGATGACTACGGCCGAACAAGTCTTTAGTACACGTACACGTTAGTTGACTTCTGAATGACCTGAGTGAGCTGACCTCGTTGCCTGAAGCTGACCTTGCTAAGCCAGTTCCTTACCCGATAGCTGATCAAGATTGAGGATCAGAGCACAGGACATTGTAAAGTTTGGTATGCACACACACACACCCCTTATCCTACTTCTCATCTTTTCTGTTCCTTCCTTTAAGGCCTCTTTTATGATATGGGTTGTGGTCCTTTTATTAAGGGTTTGTCTGGCCTGTTCAAGAAGGAATGTTGGGCTTTCCTGTGTAATTAATGGTGGGCTGGACAACTGAAAAGTGAGTTTGTCGTCATGCGATACTTTTTGCAATAATGCCTATGATTAGACAAATTGTAAATAGTGGGTGTTTGTCCGGAATGCGATTTTTGGCATAAATGATGATGTCTTGCCTTACGAATTTGAGCAGTCTCTGACAAATATACCTGTGTTGTACTTCGTGGACTTCTGTTCCTGGTTATAGCCAATAAATTTGATCTTTGACGCCACCGAGAATTATCCTGTGTCTCTGTATTCTAAGACAGGTGGACCCGAAGACTTTGGGCGTGCCCCTGGCACCGCTGGGTTCTAAACCCTGGTTCTTCACAAAGCAGAAGGCAGACGCAGTGTCACATCTTGGAACAAGCTTTTTCTGCCTCTCATAGATATTCACAGGAGAATATATAGGGCAGAAAGTGCAGTCATCAGTAAAATCATCGGATGTGGACAAGGCCAAATACGGTTGTACATATACAAATAGAAATGTCATGCAAGCCTGGGACATAGAGCAAAATAAGGGCACAAGAGACCAGAAAGCCAGTGTAAGCCAACCTGCAAGATTCAGAGGCTTTTCACAGCTGTTAACCCAGGACATGTCAAAGAGGGCAATACAGATCCTGGGATCAAGCTTTAATAGATTTGTAAAGGGAGGGGTGTTTAGGAGCACATAATAAGCAGTTTGGTCAGAGCAGACCTAGTTAGCTCAGTGGGTCTGAGATAGTGTGAGGAGAATATGGAATTGATTCACTTATTTGGAGGTTGCAAACATATATATATATATTTTTTTCCTCGCAGTGCACCTACCTACACTACTTGGTTTCCTACTAGAACCTCTCTAGGAGTTGTAGTCAGGGTGTGCTAAGCCCTTAACACCTACAACTTCTATGTTCAGTAGAATGTATGTATTGTAAGCTTCATTTATACGTACCTACTGGTACCTTAATGTGATTTTTCAAATGATATTGGCAGAGCCTATTCTCCTACACCAACCAGGGGCGGCACCTCCGTAATGGCGGAAGAGCATGGCCCCACTGCCATTAGATGAGGGGTCAAGCCATGGCCGGGAGGAGTAGTGTGTACTTATCAGTGCGAATGTCAGTTTGGCCGGCCGTCTTAGGCTGGCCAAACAGACTTTGGCACGGTTCATAAACATGACCTTCACTTTTGCTACAGAGGTCGATGTCCCACGAAGACCGGATGGTCTCCAGTCAAGAAACAGTTGCCACTGTTACACTGGTCTCCAGTGACATTAAAACCAGCAGTTCCCTTCTACTGGCCCTAACTTTCCTTATGGTTGACCAAACTGCACTTTGATGACTCTCCTAGGTCCAGCAGACTCAGGCGCAATGTTTGGGCAACAGGACTCAGTGTTTTAGGTACGCTTTGGTGGCGAGTGACGATCTGGTGATCTTGGCCACCTACTCGCCAAGGCAGGCTTCTTCAGCTTTTGTGGCTGGGGAGGAGCAGTGGCTCCAGAGAGCCTGATGAGTCAGGACTGGGCTTAATAGACCTGAACTGCCTTTAGAGTAGGGGAAGAGATTTCCTTTCACCTGAATGGGCATGGTCTGCCTTACACAATGCTGTCTCCACCTTCTGCCAGGAAGCTGCACAAGAGATGGCAGACCTGGCTTTGGCTGGGTATAGGGTTTCTACTTTATATTTATACTGCAAAGGATTTTGTAGTATAAATATTGGGACTCAAACCCCAGAACTTTAGATCATTCCTGAAATTCAAGAGGACCCTTTGCCAAGGAGAAGAGCTGGAGAAATTGAGGGGAAATACTGCCCTTGCCGTGTGCCTGGGGTTGGCCTACAGTTGCTGTTTCTGCCAAGGAAAGGATAAGAACTTTGCTGTGTGCTGTGTCCCTTGCTTGAAGAAGATTTCCAAGTGCCTGTGTGTGCTGGCTTCCTGTTCTGAAGTCTCAGGACACAAAGACTTCACCCCCGATCCCCTGAACTCTGCTGTTGTGAGTTCTGACTTGTCTAGAGGTGACTGTGCCAGTTTTGGACCTCTGCAGGTTGTTGATCCTGTTTGGCACTGGAAGAAACAAGAAACGTGAAGAACTGCTAAAATTGATGCATCCCTCTTCTTGCAGCTGTTTTCTTGACACATCTCCACGGCGTGAAAAGAATTTCCACACATTGCTGTGCTGCTGCAAAAACCTTTGCAGCAGCTGTCATCGCAGCAAGAATCAAAGCATTGAGGGATCGCGGCTAGGAGGACCAACGCAGCACCATTTGATACCTCCTCGTGTCGCAGAACTGTCGCATTGCCTCCCCAAGGTCTCAGGAGTGTTGCATCTCTTTATTTTCTGACTCTGTGGCTGTTTGGCTTGTGGAAATTTGACGCATCAACAGGTACTTTAGTGAAAAGTCACAGATCGATAGATTTCTATGGTACAAGTTCTTGAAACCTTTTGAAAGTCAAATGTTTACCTGTGTATGTTGGATTTTTGTTGTTTGGGTCTTGTTAAATTTAGATAAAGATACTTTATTTTTTTTAACTGTTGTGGTGTCCATTTGTGGTGTTTTCAGTGTTACTGTGAGTATTGGTACAAATACTTTACACATTGCCTTTGGGATAAGCCTGTCTGCTCGTGGCAAGCGACCAAGGGGGTGAGCAGGGGTCATCTAATTCAATCACAACATTTGTAGAGCACACTACATACCTGTGAGGTTTCAAGATGCTGAGGGGTGGGGGGAGGCAGCTACTGGTCTTGAGAAGTCTCCTGAAGGTCAGCAGGTCCTGGGTCTGACGCAGGTGGGCAGGCAAGGTGTTCCATGTCTAAGCGGCGGGGTAGGAAAAAGATCTGCAGCTGCGGTCGTTGGGCGGATGCATAGGACAGTGGCGAGGGCGAGGTTGGCGGAACGGAGTGGAGCTGGTGGTTAAGGTCGTAGAAGGACAGTTGTACTTTGAGGTTTGCTGGCACAGCGTTGTGGAGTGCTTTGTGAGCATGGGTGAGGAGTTTAAAGGTGACACTCTTGCTGACCGGGAGCCAGTGTAGATCTCTTAGGTGGGTGGTGATGTGGCTGTGGCGAGGGAGTCCGAGGATGAGGCATGCAGAATCGTTTTGTATGCATTGGCGTCTCTTCTGGAGTGTAGCCATGGTTCCTGCGTAGAGGGTGTTGCTGTAGTCCAGCCTGCTGCTGACAAGTGCTTGAGTGACCGTTCCCCTGGTTTCGGTGGGGATCCATCTGTAGATCTTGTGGAGCATGCAGAGGGTGTTGAAGCAGGAGGAGTGTGTATCCCCCTTACCCTGACTAGAAGCAAGGCTCCCTATTTGGACAAAGGTACCTACCTCTGCCAACTAGAGACCCCCAGTTCTAACAAGTAAAAACAGAATGACAGGTTTTTACGATTAGGACCTTTATATATGAACTATATGAACTACAGGTCCAACCTTTGAATATAATGCATCCTGCCTACAGGGCTCAGTAGCCTGCTTTAGGGATGACTTACAATCATTAAAAAGGAAGGAAGGTTCAGTTAGCAGTTTAAAACCGCACTGCCAGTCAGCAAAATCAGGCTGGGAGTCATGCATGTGCTTTGTCACACTCATGGCGGCACAACCAATGTGGAAGTCCACTAGCGACAATTTAACTTACAGGCCCTAGGTACCCCCGGTACCACATGCTAGAGACTTACAAGTAAGTTAAGTGATGCTGATTGAAGATGTACTTTTAGGGATCAGAGCACATGCACTGAGTGTTGATTATCAGAGCTCATGGCATTGCTGTGTTGTTATACCAGAAGCTAGTAATTAAAATATGATGTGAGTGAAATAAAGGAAAACAAAAACTGAGAAATGACAATGGAGGATAACAAATTATGGAAAACCAATGTTAAGGAAAGACCGTTTTAAAGAAATAACAAAAATAGGAAAGGAAACATTTTAAAGGAAAGATAATTTTACGGAAAATCCAAAATTACAGTAAACTTGAGTCGGACATAGGACTACTGTGGGGCTTTTTTTGGCTCAGGGATAGGTAATGTTTAGGGTGATGAGGGGGTATTAGGCGTCAGGTAGAAGCGCCGCTCACAAATAGAAAGGAGCTTTGAGGGTTTAGAGATGGTGTAGTGCAGGGGTGGGAGGGGTTTTTAGGGTTCATGAAAGAGGGGTGTTTAGATGTCTGTGTTAGCATTCTGCCATCCTGCCACTAGGTAGTGCTCATGAAGGTCTTCTGAACTCCTGCCTTTAACATTAAATATGATGGTATGCACTTCTACACCTTGCCAGATACACTTTATATTCCAGTACCAGCTGCCACTTTACTGTCCTAATGTAATATGGTCCTTGTAATTCCCTCTTTCCTCAGACCCTTTCTAGATCACATCCTGGTGGTGGTTTCTTGTTAGCCAGATTTGTTCCAGGATCCTACAGTAATTTTGAACCCTTTGTTTGTATTCTGGACCAGTCTCTCTCTTTGCCCCTATCCACACTCCGTTCCAGGCTTTTCTGTGTCCTATCTCTTGTCTCCTGGTTTCCTTGGTCTTCCTTCAAACATGCCTCAGTTCAACCTTCTTTTAATTGGTGGTTTCCTGATTCCCTGCACCTGGTTAATTCCTTGCACTTGGCTCTCTCTTCCTGCACCTGTGCCCCTCCCATGAGCCTTCAGCTATTTCAAACCTATGAGCACAAAGCTTGCTGGCTTTGCAACTGACTCCTCTTGTGTCTCCTTCTCCTCTGTGTTACTACTGCTGAAACTATAAGCATGTCCTTTGATTCTGTTTCATTTTTCCTTGTACCTATTTTTCTCTCTTTTGGCTATATGTTTTATCTGTTTCTAGTTTTCCAGCATCTCCGCTCCTCTGTAAGCAAGAGTTAACAGACTTCTGTCTACAGTCTTCCTGATCTGCCCTGTTATAGGCAGACTTCTTGCCTTGTATTCTGTGTTCCTGTTTGTCTGCATATTTCTGCCTTGCCTCGTGTGAGTTCATAATTTTCCTACGCTTGATCTTAGAATTCCAGCCCTGTTCCTGACCCTGATTTTGAGTCCTGCTTTGCCTGAGCCCAGGTTAATCTTTTGGTGTTCCTTGTTCTGTTCCCCGTTGTTCTGTCTTGTATTGGTATCTGGATTTTCATTGCTTCCAAGGGTGCCAGTTAGATTCCAAGACTTGTGCCTTTGTCACAGAGAATCACCCAGTGCACCTTCTCCATAGGAGCTGCTGGGTGTCTCTTGGAACTAAGTGAGATTAAAGCGCTCCCTGCTGCCGTATAGAATTTTTTCACTTCACAGAGAGATCATTACAGAGGAGCAGATAAACTAGCATTTATGATAGTTGTCTATTGTTTCCTTTTATATTCCTTTTCCAGTGCACTTGTCACAGTCTGTTTCCAACCTGCTTCAGTCCTCTGCTTCTGTCCTGCTTCCCTTCCAGGCCTTTTAGAACTCTCTTGTTTGTATTCCCTTCAGAGATCACACACAAACCTAGTATCCAGTCTAGTCCCAGTATCACCCAGCTAGTCCTCTGAACAATCACCCTAATAGTTACCTCCTAGACCCATCCCGACAGAGTAAGGTGTTTTTAGGTTTCATGGATGGGTGGAGTATAAAGGTGTTGACAGGGTTTTAGTGTTCATGGATGGGCAGAGTTAAGGGCTGGTGAGGGTTTTTAAAGTTCAGCTATGGGTAGCGGCTGAGGTGGTGAAAAGTTTTTATTGTTCAAGATGGGGTGGAGTTAATAGTGGTGTGGGGTTTTAAGGATTCAAGGATGGGTGGGGATTGGATGAAGAAAGGTTTTTTGGGGTCAGGGATGTGTAGTTTAGAGTGATGAATGTTGGGCCATGGATGGCTGATGTTTAAGGGTGGTGAGAGTGTGGAACATGAGCCCATAATTCTATCGATGCCCAGGCCGCTGGCGCAAACCGCCTCTTAGTTCCCATGTTGAATAATTACCAAATAAAGAGACGGGCGCTGGAAGCAGGAATCAAGAACAGAGTTTAATTCTCATGAGGAGAGCCAGTCATTTCGGACACGAAACACAGTGTCTTTCGGGAGGTGCTCTGACAAGTGAGCTGAGACTCTTGCTTTTATACCTTACAAAACACTTGATAGTACAATCAGGACAGTGTGACGCAAAAGAAAGACATCCCTATAATCCTCGTGTCAATCCTACCCCACATATGTTCACAATGGGGACCCTTGACCTGCTGATAAGAGGGGAGGGCCATCACGCAGCTGAGTGTTCCGTAGGATGTGTACGCCTGATCATAGCCCAGGGGGTGGGGTGGCTAGGATCAATAGTGGTTCCTTTGAAGAGGAGTGACTTCATACAATAAGGGCAGTAAATGGTATCTCCTGGCTCAGGCGATGGCCTCGGACATGTGTGGTCAGCCGGACTCGGGGGAAGGGGTCATCAAAGGAGTGGTATTCATGCCGCGTGGGCAATCGAGCGCGGAGGGAAGGTTTGTCAACAGAGGGGCATTCATGGAAGGAAAGGAGGTGTTGGTCAGGCGCGGTCGTGACCCTCAAGGACAGAGCCTTGCAGAAGAAGAAGGTTTATGACTTGCCCATGTGAGGAGAAGGGAGGGGTAGCCAGGGTGGACACAGGGACGGAGTCACACAGAGAGAGAGAGAGAGATCTGATGACCCGTACATGAGAGAGCGGGGGCAGTCAGGTGCAGCTGGGGAGGGCTACGTCAGCCAAGGCGAAGGATGCCTCTTCAAGAGGGAATGGGGGGGTTTTGTGCGGGTCAAGCAGGAGAGTTGCCTTTCACAGCAGGGTCGCGCAGAGGGAGAGGGTTTCATGGTCTATGCATGAGAGAGGGGGTTTTAAGATACGCGCAGGAGGGAAGCCGGGGATTCCAATGGGTAAAAGGCCATGGTGCCTAGAATGGCGGTACATATGCATATGGGTACGGGCTCTTACTGGCAGAGTGATGCGGTCAATAATCTACGGTATTCATGGTGCTCACAGGGAGGGGAGTGGGAGAAGAAAGGGAATGAATGCTGTCTATGTACATCAATTTCTTCAACTTTCACAGTCGCCCCTTTTTACATAACAGCAGTCATTTTTGCAATTGATGGGTTTACAGGTAGACAGGCATCGTTGATGAATTAGCATTTTGTCGATACTAACATTTGGCGTACAATCATAGACAGTCGGGGTGATGGGCAGAATGCAGCACATAGGAAATTGCATTTTCGTTGTGTTCCTGACAATTAAACGCACTACATAGCATAAATCTTTCTAACTTAAAAATGTGACCAATGAACAGTTTTGACCAGGTAGTTGAGAGCGGAATTCAGTTCAATACACGATATTTCTTCGTCACAGTGTCTTTTTATCATTGAGCCATCACTGGTAGGCTCTAGTCCGTGTACTTTTGTTGGCGCTGTTGAGCACCGGCGGTGGAGCTATAGGTCCAGCTCGGTTCTATCCTTACGCGTTGCAGGGTGCGGTCAGTCCTCTGCTGTTAGACCACAGTCCTGTTCCCTAAACAATCCGTTTGGCGGCGCCTTATGCTCGGCACCTATATTTCTGTGGCAACACCCTATTCCCATATGAAGGCAGTTCTTCCCTTTGGCAAAAAGTCACGTGGAAAAGAGGGTGAGCATGGTTCAAATAGTCGATAGGAGAGAGAGCGAGCGGAGTTGGGTCAGAGTTCCTGGGACACCCAAAAGGGACCAAGGGAGCAAAGGATAACAAGCAGGCAGGCCCATCAATCGAGCCCAAAGAAGGGGGACGGAGACTCCAGGCACACGTGGGTTAGCAGACGGAGGGCTTCAAGGCGGCCCATCATTTTTCATTTTCCACGTTGAAATTGCGGTCTCGTCCCGTATCCTGTTGCTCTGCGGCTCCACCTTTGGTCGAGGTCACACGTGTCCCAAGATCCGCAGTCGGGCTGTACGTCACATCTGACCCATCTCCTTCGATGATCGTGAATCTTTGAATAGGTACAAGACAAGGTTTTAGAGAAATGGCAAAAGAAGATATCTACGCATGTGAATTCCTCCCTCAATTCTACGCATTTGGGAGATACGCTCATTGGTCACAGTCAGAGGTCCATTACCAAGCAGTGCATGTGTCAGCATTCCTACTGAGTTCATGGCAGGTTTATTCATTGTCCTATTTATAACTCAAGTGAGGGTAAATGATATTCCCATCAACTGTGCATTTCATCATATTCAACATTACGGAGCATTTCACTTCAGGACTGGCTAATCCTTTCAAACAGGGCGGGGGTGCCATCATCGAGAGTCAGGCAGAACAAGGTTTTCTCGAGGGTCAACAGTTACTCATGGTCATCATGTTTATATCCGGGACAGCAACTGGGGTCTATCAAAATGGGGCGGGGATGCTTCGGGCGCTCGCGCTTGGGTGCAAAAAAAAAAGGGGGGTGGGGCAATCTGGGCATTGGGGGTCAATTCTAGACGTTGGCGTTCGTCTCTGAAGAACAGACATAAGGTGCCATGGACATACAGTTCCCCTATAAATGGCCAGATTTGGGGGACTTTAGTCGTCTTACCTGTCCTTTCTTTTTCAGCCAATTCAAGTTCATTCATTTTGCAGAAAGGAGAGGCAGTAATATGGCGAGATACAATCATTTTAGTTTCGGTCAATTTCGCTGAACACCTTCGCGTTCAATATGTATCAAATCAGACTGGTGCCGGTGGGGCACAATTTTACCAAAAAGAGGGAGAGAAAATAGGGAGACTCTCATAGAGAGTGAGAGTCGTCCGCAATCTAAACGAGCCATTCGGTACACGTATGACATGTAGAGAGTGAGGGAGAGAGAGAGAGAGAGATAGAGATAGAGAGAGAGATAAGGGGTGGTGAGAGAGAGAGAGAGAGAGAGAGAGAGACGTGTACTAAAATAGGTCATTTAGTGCGCTCACAACACAGAACAGCAGAGGTCAGGTAACACGCAAATACAGACAGAGGGAAGACATAAATCCGTACATTACACACACACAAACTCAGACAGGGAAGACGGCACATGTATTACACATATATAAGACATTCACGACAAGACAGGAAACAATTGTCAGCCAACAAGATCTGTTTTATATATCCTACGTATCTTTACTATCCTATTTATCTACGTGCTTAGCTCTTTCTACCCTTCCCTCCTTTTTCTTCTCGCCTGTCACGTCTGTGAGCGTTCCCAATTGCCAATACTCACACCTCGGTTGGTCGATCAGAAATTAACCTGGTCGTGCTAGTTACCCATGGTTGGATCTTAAACCATTTTCAGTTCCTTCCTTTGGTGGGAAGTTCTCCAGGCTGAGGCAACGGCAAGTATTGATCGGGAGAACAGTCGGGCAGCTTGGCTATATCTATAAGAGTGTGAGAAAGGGGGGCAGTGCATTTTGAACATCAGCAACATTTCTAACTTCCCAGACGGGTGGTGCCGTGGCAACCCTTACCCGTACATTTTTCTTTCCCTACCTAGTCAAACGTCCAGTTACATTATTTAACGCGTCCTTTCTAGTCAATGTTCGTCACTCAGTACCTGTCCAGTTTCTACGTCAGTCCATCCTCCCAGTCGCCATGTTCCAAGGAGGAACAGTCATGTTTAAGTCTACGTCTTTAAAAAACTTATCGTTATGAGGACTACACACTTATTCCCTCTTTCCCTTTTCGTCGGTGGTCCGACCATCGCTCTTCCATACTTCAGTCGACGTTCTGACGTGACCTGCAGAAGGGAGGAGAAAGAAGGGGTGGGGGGCAGCATTCAAAACACATCAGCATGCAGTAGTCCGAAAACGTTTTTACCTACCACTTACTCGACCTATCTCCACGTACTGCATTTCGTTACCATCTCGGCGTTTAAGCCCAGAGGGACCAGTAATGTCAGATAGATAATCATTGACGATCTGCGTATCTACATGAGTTACTTGGTCGTAACCCTCTTTGTCGGGTGCAAGGGTGACGGTCAGGTGGCATTTCTGTGGTGTCGTTTTAAGGGTGTCTAAAACACTTTTCCGGCTGCCCGTGACACATAATGTAGCTGCTAAATATCTGATCCTTTTTAACCTTCAGTTTCCATCATACTTATTCTTCGCTCATAGTAGAAAAACGTCCAAAACTCATTAATGCAACCGCTACAACCATGCTTTCTTTTTAAAAAATACCTTTAATAAAAAGTGTTGAGGTACAAATACAGGCCTACAACTCAGTGGGCCGGCTACGAAGCAGATTGAAACTGTACATAAGAAGAACGAAGCTGGTGGCAGTTCATTGCATAAAGTGCAGCAGTGCAATAAAATCGTATTAAACTTCCCTACGGAGCAAGCATGATGCATGTCAGTAATTCATCTTTAATAAATTCATAAATTCATTATCCAATGTTCATTCACTACCTAAATTACACCAATTCATTTTCCAAATCATAATCAGTACCCACCCTAAGTCAGTTCATTGTCCAAGCACATACTCAACATTCTTCATATCTACTTTCATTATCCAAAAACTGCATATATATCTCGGGACAAAAAGCTGCGCAATCAGGGTGCAACAAAGTTTATTCAAAACGTCTCATTTTGTGTCGGCGCCATTTTGGGTGGGGTCAGGCGAGTTCCAGCACAGTCAGAATGTCTCCAATGACTCGTGGTTGGACCGGAGCCTTCCGTTGGAAGTTCAAAAAGTTTTGAATTATGTGGTTAACAGTTCTAACAATATGGACCATTAGTCAAAGAGTGTGGAGGGCGGCAACAATTTTCCTACCGGGTCATTCTGGTGTTCCTCCGGAACTGAACAAGTCTATGCCGTGGCTGCATTTTAGCCATTTCCAATCCGAGGCTGGCGCCGGCAGGAGTTGCACCGATGTCGTGGTTCCCAGTGAAGGGGGCGGGGCGCCCATGCGGAGGGATCGGGGTGCCCCCCGGCTCTTATAGAATCTTCAAGGTTGAGGAGAGAAGGCATGGAGCGTGTGCCCGTCCTGGGCAGAAGACCGCTTTTTGATGTTGACCCTCTTTAAGTAAGAGCATTGGGGTGTCGCTGGAAGCCTCCACCTGGAGGGAGGTGGGGGAGGCTCGTTCGCGCCGCCTCCCCCTTCCAGCGACCCCGCGCCGTTCCTCGGCTCCGTCACTTCGATGTTGGCCGTGCTGGCTATTGAAGATGGGGGGGGGTGGTCGGCGGCTGAGGCAAGACAGCCCCCCCTTTTCTCTTGACATGTGGCGGGACTACCTGGAACTGTCCAGGCGTCGACATGTGGCGGGACTACCTGTAACTATGCAGGCGATGGCATGTGACGGGACTACTTGCAACTGTCAGGCGTTGGGTGTAGTTGCGGCCATTATAGCACAAAGAAATGCCGCCATCCTTGCCTTGGCTTCGCCCATCAACGAAAGCCGGATCGGGTGAGAGAGAGGGGTGGTCGGTGGCCAAGGCAAGACAGCCCCCTCTCTCCCCGCGGCCTGCAGGGCGGCAGAAGAGAAGAGATGGAGAGGTCCTTGTCATTCTTTGGACCGCCTGCCCAACATCATCTCCTACTGACCGTGGCCAGGCGGGCCCCTCGTGCCTCGAGGCCTCGCCTTCCGGATGGGCGTAACCGCGGACCTGTTGCATTTCGGGAGCTTCCGGAATGGGGGTAGGTACCTATTGAATTGTTTCTATTTCATGTGACCGTTATTTTGGGCGTGGCGGGCAATGAGGCAGACATGTTGGGAGCAGGAATAGGCAGTAGAGCCTAGCTACCTCGTGGCTATCTTTGCTGCCAAACTTTTCGCCATTTTATATTTCTTATTACGAACTATTTCTAATGTTTCTTATTTTTAGTGAAGTCAAAAGCTCATCAGGGGGTTACTGACTTAGCCTGATTTCTTTTTATTTTTCTTTCTCTTCCTTAGCGTGTTTCGAGCTAAAGCTTTCTGTTAGTAGGGAACGGTGATCACTTCATATTTTTATGTGTCCTTTTCACTAGGGGGGTACTTCTGGACGGACCAGACGAGTTCCCTCCAATAAATGGTCCGGGGTGGAACGAGATTATCGATCAAAAAGGGGAACATATATTCCTTCATTAGGGTATCATCCTGGACAGACCGAGCGATGTACTTCCACTTACTAGGGTAGCCTCCTGGACGGACCAGATGGTCTACTTCCACTAAATGGCCCATGAGCGGGGAGCATATGTCCTCCATAAGGGTAGTCTCCTGGGCGGACCATGCGAGCTACCCCCCAAATAACCAAACAGTGGGGAGTGGGTAGGACTGACGAATTCACAAAGGGGCATAACCTACCCTTTACTACTTGCAAAGACTAGATAGAATATTTCTACTCCACGTTGTTTGCAGGCAGAAAATACCTCAAACGAAACAATTCCTGGAACAACAATGTCCAGGCAACCAACCAATCAGTGGGGAGAAAAACAGGCATGACGGATTACAACGGGGACAAACGTCTGCATTACCTGCCCTTCGCTATCCAGAAAGGAAGACAGAATATTTCTACTCGTCTCAGTTTGTAGACAGGGAAGATCTCAAAGAGCAACAATCGATTATTAGTCGATTTCAAACAATCCAGTGGGGAGAAAAGTAGGCATGACGGATTACAACGGGGACAAAAGTCTGCATTACCTACCCTTCTCTATCTGCAAAGAGGGACGACGTTCCTATTCGCCGCTGTTTGCAAACAGAGAATGTCTCGTTCTCAAAAGAGAACCAATATGTCAAGTAGCATTCAAAGCTAAATGAACCAATACCAACAATATCAGTATACAAATACCGATTTCAATACAAACAATCAATCAATCAGGTGGATAGAACCACCCTACCAATCAGGCGTAAAAACACCCTACTTAATCTTACCCGGACCGGACCATACGGACAGTTCTTCGACTCCCTCCTCCAGCGCCCGATCGTTCTCTTACTCCATGTAGCATTCCTGTGGGATTCCAGTCAGGACAATAGGTCGCTCAAGAGAGGTCCGTTCAGAATTGGCGAAGTTCTTTCGATCGGCAGCCGGGCGAGGGCCCTCTCAAGGCAGGCATACCCCGATCATTTAGATGTTCACTTCTTCGTCTGGATCTCTCTTACCGAACCTTATGTCACTGATGGGCCCCGCGTTGGGCGCCAATTGTGGAACATGAGCCCATAATTCTATCGATGCCCAGGCCGCTGGCGCAAACCGCCTCTTAGTTCCCATGTTGAATAATTACCAAATAAAGAGACGGGCGCTGGAAGCAGGAATCAAGAACAGAGTTTAATTCTCATGAGGAGAGCCAGTCATTTCGGACACGAAACACAGTGTCTTTCGGGAGGTGCTCTGACAAGTGAGCTGAGACTCTTGCTTTTATACCTTACAAAACACTTGATAGTACAATCAGGACAGTGTGACGCAAAAGAAAGACATCCCTATAATCCTCGTGTCAATCCTACCCCACATATGTTCACAATGGGGACCCTTGACCTGCTGATAAGAGGGGAGGGCCATCACGCAGCTGAGTGTTCCGTAGGATGTGTACGCCTGATCATAGCCCAGGGGGTGGGGTGGCTAGGATCAATAGTGGTTCCTTTGAAGAGGAGTGACTTCATACAATAAGGGCAGTAAATGGTATCTCCTGGCTCAGGCGATTGCCTCGGACATGTGTGGTCAGCCGGACTCGGGGGAAGGGGTCATCAAAGGAGTGGTATTCATGCCGCGTGGGCAATCGAGCGCGGAGGGAAGGTTTGTCAACAGAGGGGCATTCATGGAAGGAAAGGAGGTGTTGGTCAGGCGCGGTCGTGACCCTCAAGGACAGAGCCTTGCAGAAGAAGAAGGTTTATGACTTGCCCATGTGAGGAGAAGGGAGGGGTAGCCAGGGTGGACACAGGGACGGAGTCACACAGAGAGAGAGAGAGAGATCTGATGACCCGTACATGAGAGAGCGGGGGCAGTCAGGTGCAGCTGAGGAGGGCTACGTCAGCCAAGGCGAAGGATGCCTCTTCAAGAGGGAATGGGGGGGGTTTTGTGCGGGTCAAGCAGGAGAGTTGCCTTTCACAGCAGGGTCGCGCAGAGGGAGAGGTTTTCATGGTCTATGCATGAGAGAGGGGGTTTTAAGATACGCGCAGGAGGGAAGCCGGGGATTCCAATGGGTAAAAGGCCATGGTGCCTAGAATGGCGGTACATATGCATATGGGTACGGGCTCTTACTGGCAGAGTGATGCGGTCAATAATCTACGGTATTCATGGTGCTCACAGGGAGGGGAGTGGGAGAAGAAGGGGAATGAATGCTGTCTATGTACATCAATTTCTTCAACTTTCACAAGAGTTGTTTAGGGTTCAGTGACGAATGGAGTTTGTGAGTGCTCATGTGTTTTAAGAGGTGTGGGATGAGAGGGGTGTATGGTTAAAAAGAGTTTTAGGGTTCACAAATGGGTGAAGTTAGGGGTAGTAAGTGATTTTATGGTTCACAAAGGCGCCTTGATGCCCATTGCGCTAAGTTCTGCGCGTTATAAATTTATTTTCATTTCATTTCATTTCAAATGGTGGATTGTTGGGGTAGAAAGGGGTTTTAGGTTTAAAAGATGAGTGCAGTTTAGGTCTGATGAAGGGTATTAGGGGCAGTGATTGATGGTGTTTAGGAGTTGTCAGGAGCAAAAAGAACCGTTGATGGACAGAATGTAGAACAATATCATACATTCTCCCCAATACAGAGATCTGGGCCTAAATCCATTGGTTTGTTGTTCCCCATGCCATGCCAGTTTGAACCAGCCATACACAAATCACTTTTGACTCTGTGCCCAAAGGGAATAGTCCAGCCAGAACTGCCAGGCCAGGTCCTCCCTGGACTGGAAACAAGCATCCTAGGACCGGTTTCGGGATTTCACCCCTCAAAAGCCAGGATAGCTTGACTCCAGTGGCATGGAGAGCACGGGACCCACGTCTTGGCATACCCCTCCCACTTGACAAATGCAAAAAGAACAACTGATGGATAGAATGCAGTACAATGTCATATAATTCGCCTCAGTAAAGAGTAGGGGTTGTCAGGAGTCATTGATGGATGGTGTTTATGGGTGGTGATGGGTCAGAGAGCTAAAAGCATCGAAAGTAATTGTCTGACAATGTAAATGATATACATATAAACTAATTTCCCCTGAAGCAAAGCACTGAAATAAATATCTCAGACAAAACTGTTTCTGAAAGTAAGACCTGCAAAAATTGCATTTACACTTGAAAAGATAGCATTCAAAAACAAATGTCCATGAAGAAGAGCTTCCATGAATTGGTTTCTAAAAAAAGTTAAATGGCATTCATATTGAACATTTTCATTAAACAGTTTAGATGAAATGGTTTCTCAGTAATGGTAATCCATGAATTCGTTCTTCTATGAAACCACATACAACCATCAAAATGGGAGCAAAAAGTGAGGATGAACCAGCAAAAGCCTGTTTCCTTACATATACTCTTTAAACTGCATTGTTATTGTTAAGCTATGTGTGAAAGGCCATCTAAAGTAACGTGTTAATAAACTGAGCAACTGTGTGTGAAAGCGTCTGATGGAGAGGAATACTCCCTTGTGTGATATCTATGAAGCCACGGCGCTGGGAAATTTTGCATTGTATGACTCATGATAAGAGGGACAACACAAAAAGTTACATGCACATTTAGTTTAGATTTTTCCTTCTCTGTGTAAACCGTAGAAGTAATATTGTGGTTCAATTTCATGATTTAATTGTTCAATTTGGTGCTAGATAGTTAGACTTCTGCCCACCCTTAGAGGTGGACGTCTCTTTCGCTCTTTTCAGAGATCTGATGATCTTTTTATTTCTGCTCATAGAGTTACTCTCTCGGGCAAGCACATTTCTTCTTTTTCTGATGGGACCATTCATTTGGCTCATTTAAGGTACTATATTTGTAGACATGTGCTGCGTATGTATTTCCCAGACTTTACCCAAAACTTTGGTTTAACATTATTGAGTTTCCCATTAGGAGAACTAAGTTTTTGATGATTTGCCAACTTTACACTTAAATAATTTGACTTCACCCTTGCTGTTTGGCCTGTTTGTATTATATGACTTTATACAGTAATAAGATGATCATTGAATTTTTAGTAAACTGATTGATTTGAGTTGTAACTTTACACATTTTTTAATAGAACTTTCATGGTTTGTACATCTACTACTCTCTATAATTACTGTGGGGCAATATATTCTTCACTGTCATTGATATATTATTACATTTCTGATGACAAACCTCATTTTGAGACAAAGATCATTCTTATGAGTCTTGATGAAGTCTGAAGATTTGCACTATCACTGGTGAGTATCATAAACTTAGAGGGATATTTACAAGGAAATGGTGCAGCGTGGCACCACACGCAATTTTGCTGCACCGAGGTGCATCATTTAAAAAAACGCAGGGACATGCCGTATTTACAGGACTATGGTGTGCCCCTGTGCTCTCCACTGGGCCGGCGCTAAAACACCAATATTGTTGATTAAAAAATCTACTTGGATTTTGACTAATTGTTATGAGTTCTGAATGTACATGATATCATATGATATGATATGGAAAAAAGAAACAGTTTGGTCTAAAGTTAAATAAAAAATATGATGAAAAAGTGTGATCAGGTTAAGTACATTTCTTGAGCACTAAAAAAAGCTTTTTGTTGGTAAACTGATGTGAGACAAGGTATATTCTGATACTTTTGATTTATAAGTGATCCAACCTTCCTGGTTGAAAGACTCAAACCCTTGGCCAGCACTTTTAGAAAGCTGGCATTTTCGTGTCCTAAACATTTGTGACACAAAGGAGATTAGTGGATTAGATGTGGACAGGATGTGCCATCTGTCGTGATTGCTGGGGTGGAGCTATTTCCTGACCCACTTACACTTCAAAGGGACTTCCCCTCGGCACACATAAAGGAGCCTGACACCAGTCTTTGTCACCCTAGACATCTTGGAGCCATGACTGGGGGACGGAATACATTTTGAGAAACAGATGTGGAGGTAGGACAGGTGTTTTCCTTACACACAAGGTCTGGCACCAGGTACAAATAGTGGGCCCTCAGAACAACACTTCGGAACACACCTGGACCGTTTAACATTACACAAGAAGGACAGCCCTGCTGCCAGAGAACTGCCCAGCTGCATGATGCCTGCCTTGCTACTGAGAAGGAAGACTGAACCTGCCTATCTTCAGTCCAGGCTAAGCTGAGTGACTTCAGTGGTCAGTTAGCTGACCCCCAGTTTGAGCTATGGGGACTTAAGCTCCAGAGGCCTCGTTGTAATTGCCCAGCTGACCTGCTGCAACTGGACCTCCGACTGGACGTGGCTGAACCCTGCTGGTCTCTGATGGAGTGAGCTCCTGATGCCCAAGTGGTTCTCACAGGTTCTAGCCCCCTGGCTGACAAAAGTCGGTGCTTCTCCCAAGAAGAAAAGGTGAACTCCCGAAGTTAGAGCTCTTCACGACCATGAACGGAACTCTTCATGCCAGCACTCTGCCAAACGTGATGACTGCCAATGTGAAGCTCGAGTGAAGATGTGCTACGGGCGCTGCCAGCATTGACCAGCAAAGTGATATCTACACTTCGTGCTACAGCAACAGCTCACAGTGCCTTACAGCACTAAGCTTCAGCAACGATGGTCTTTGAGAAGGTAACTCTTTCAATGGTATTTACCTGGTACCTACATCTGACCAACGCTCCATTGCAGACGGCCAGAACTAGTGATCTTTCCCAGGTCTAGCCCAATCAGATGACCACGAGTGATGCTATATTTACTTGAAAATTCTGAACTGAATATTTCCTGGTCTACTCATTGGATTTTTGTTGTGCAAGTATTGTTTTATTTATCAAAATGTCCCCTATGTTTTAAAGTGGTTTACGATTTTTCTTGTGTGGTGTTTTCCCTTTATTGCTGTTTGTGTGCTGCATGAATACTTTACACTTTGCCTCTATGTTAAGCCGGACCGCTTTATGCCAAGCTACCATAGGGTTAAGCACAGGTTAATTTAGTGACTTTTGCGGTTCCCTCTGACAAGGATTGTGGTTGTAGCCTGATTGGGGCCTCCAACCCTCTCTACCAATATCCCAAATTCTTATAAAAAGCATATTTGCGGACCAGACCCCAGGGCTTCCAGTCATAAAATGTCCAGAAAACTCTTGGGATATGGAGGACCTAACTTATGTCTCTCTAAAGATGGAGACCTGTTGTGAAGATCTGTCTTTGTCAATCACAAAATTTGCAGCAGGTTAGTTATGCTTACGGAGCGACTATCCTTTGCACTGTTCACGCTGATAGGAAATTATAAGAGACCAGCAGTTGATCATGCCACTTTCTATATATGTCTTTTACCTTCCCATACGATTTTATGTAATGACCCTCAACTAGGAGTGGGCGTAACTCGCATAAATCAGTGTATCATAATCACGTAGAATTACCAGAGAATTCTGCAAGATTAATCTTAAGTCAATATGTAGCACTAATTTTTAGAGCAAAAATGCTGCCAAAATGGTGTGAGAATGCATTTGCATAAAAAATAGCGCTACATGCAAAAGAACACAAACCGCGGCTGCAAGCAGCTGCTCAGGTTCGTAAAATGTGCTCTTGGCGTAAGATTTCCCCCCAAATTACTCCCAGCATTTAGCGCTATTTGCTGAGCGCAAAATCACCTTTGCATCTAAAATGAACACGAGGATGCATTTTGCACTAATAAATAGCGCTAAATGCATCAGAACACGCATATCAAGCGTGAGCGGCAGCTCGTTAAATGTGCTCTTGTTATAGGATTTTCCTCTACCACCCAAACAACTCATATTTCATCGGGCAGGAGCATTTGCGTAATTATCTGTAATATCAAAGAGTAACACAGAATTACTGAAATTGCTCTCATTACTTCGAAGTAATTGAAATTATGCTGGGACCTACCCTCAAAATGTAATTAAGCTCCAAGAGCCAATTTAGAAGAGAGATAGAAAATCACACAAGATATTCATATCCCCACCTGCATTTGCATACCTTCTAGCATATAGCCATACAATTTGCATTAGATGTGAACAACAAAAAACTCCTGTTACAACAGGGGAGGGTACAAGTTAGTGCGCTACACACCTGAAATAGTAATTAATGCAAAACTGCCAGGATTCTATGATGTGTAGGTTCCAGTCTCTAAACTTCTAAATGATAGTTAATACATAATTACAAGCATTGACATAGCCAATAGGTCTCGCCTTTGGGACCTTATAAGTGTTTAGCCATGCAGGGCATTATCCTGGGTGCTGTGCCACCAGGGATCGAATGGCTATAAATTACTACACACTGGGGTATGCAGTCTGATTCAGGAATCCAAGCAGAGACAACAAATAGAAAGCCAAAAAATTTGAGTTACAAACCACAAAGCCAATTGTTGTGAAAGTCCACAAGATTTCTTTAGCAAACCAGACAGCTGTACTGTAGGATGCAACCTAAAAACAGTAGGCTCTTAAGGAGTGCAATGTTATGGTTTCTCTAAAGGTGACGATGGAAATGGAACAGAGAAGGTGACTGGACTATGATACAGCAAACACAAGAAGATGATGGATGGAGCGCTGAATCTTTTCAGATACTCACCTCCAGCCACTATTAGATCTGGGTTGAATCCATCATCACTCTTTAGCGCACTTCGCCACCCCAGTTCAGACCCGGCCATATGCAAATCAGTCCTGACCCTGTTCCTCACGGAAACAGTCCAGTCCAAACTGCCAAGCTAGGTCTTCCCTGAACTTCAAATTAGCATCCTGGGACCGCTTTTCGGGGTAACACCCCTCATCAGTCAGGCTGGCTTGATTCCAGTGGCAAAGTGAGCGAGGATTATAATACAGCAATACATACAGCCTGACTGCCCTCCTTCCATCTGCGCTGCTGCCAGAGAAGAACAAACACCTTAATTATTTAGGATAGCATTGCAGTGGAAAATGTTTTACCTAAGGATCAAACTCTGTTGTAACACATTAGTTAGACTTGACAAAGCTTGGTAAACACATTTTTACAGCCTTAGGAGGAAAAGCACTTTTTTCTGTGTAAACAATAACATACCACTTCAAAACATGTCCACCAACATGTAGGCCGAGCTAAAGTCCATCTCTTAGTACTCCTGAAAACTCTTTTTTTGGATGATCACATGACAGTGCAGGGATCTACAGAGGGGAATCCTATGTCACCCCTCGGCCACCAACCTTAGGCCGTGGAGGCAAGGGGGCCCTGCTAGGGGCCCCTAAATGTCACTTTCTGAAAGCCTTTCCGTGTGGGAAAGGCCAGCACAAAAAAAGCTGGAAGACTCTAAGAGCTGATCAGAATGACCAGCCGGTTTACCTCCGGCCCCCGACATTGTATATCTGCGGTCAGATTGCAAACTGACTGTGTCTGTTGGAAAGCCTTCGACCGCGGTCGGAAAGCCTCTGACTAGCGGTCGGAGGCTTTCTTACCGATCTCGTAATCGGACCCTAGGTGTGCATGACAGTTTGGCTGGCCATCTTGGGCCGGCCAGTCATTTGCGCTTTGCATGTTCTCCACCGGTGATATTTCACCGCCTGGGTGGAGAACATGTCCAGCCTCCCAGTCCCTCTCTGAGTTCCGAGCTACCAGTTACAGGATTCCTACCATTTGGCGTGCATGCCTATCCGCCTGGTCATTTCCCAGAACCCATAAGCCCAATGGTACACGTTGGGTACCCATTGCCAGCTCGACATGAGGAGAGTATCTGTCATTAGATGAATCAGGCTCACAGGGCAGGTGTGGTAGACAGCACTGTGACTCATTTGTACCTCATCTCAAGGAGAGCTGGAATATTGTGCCTTGACAAACGTTATGTCACCATATTTCTGCCTGACCCTGGGAAACACAAATTCATTGTGCACGCATGGGAGTTGATTATCATTAAAGATCACTAATGCAGCATTAGGTGTATTTTCAACAAGGTTACTCAGATGATGCTTGCCACATTGTCTTCCATTTCTTTATCTTGAAGTCCACTGTTAACTCCTCAAATCACCCTTAATCTTTGTCATCTGTCTGATGTAGCTGGCCTTCCACAGTGATAATGGAAGGCTGTTCCTTCTTTAGTTCCAAAAGATTTGGGTAAGCCTATATCTGTAACGACTGATTTTTAGAATGAACTTCCTAATTGTATTCCAGAGGGCTTTACATCTACTTCTCCTACTTTTTCTTCGTTCTGTTATTTGCAACCAAACTGCTATGTTGACTACTTGGGTTCCTTTTGGTTCATAGCAAAGCATTATTATATTTTTTGGTGATCCTCTTTAGCAGTTATGCAGTGCAAGATTGCACCAATGTACTTAAAAGCACTTTGCTAAGTTTTATTGCTGGTGTATGTATTCTGAACACTGGGTGCTGCCGTCCAGTGCTCAGTATATGTGCTCTACACACATTGAAAAAATGAAAAACAAGGAGAAATAAAGATATATCTCCTCATTGTGCCTTGTGTAAGTTTTTGGTGCTGCCTCAGATTTACAATTTCTCATAAATCTGAGGTAGTGTCAAAAAGCCATGGATGTTGCTGGATACGCCCCCCATGAAATGCCCCTTTGACGCAGACAAACTGTGTTAAAAGGTACCATATTTATGAGGCAGCATTACCAGAAAAAAGGAGCTTAATGCTGCCTCGTAAATATGGAGCAGGTTCGTCACAGAAAGTGACATTCTGGTGGTGCAAAGGGCCTCATAAATGAGGCCCTAAGGGTATACCAAGGTCTGGTACAGAGAACACAAACCTAGGGTCGTTTATTTCACAAGCAGTGACTGGTGAAGGGCTACTCAATAAGGGAATTGCATTACTAATAGCCGCCTACCTGTTTATGTTTCCCGAGGGTACCTGGAAAGAAGGAGAACGGGGGACAAGAGAAGATGGAACACAAAACTAAGAACGTAGCACAAGGAGTGCTATTAAACCTTTTGACCCTTACTCTTGAAACTAGAGAGTAGAGACCTGCTATAAAAAGGTCCAGTAACTGAATAAAATTCCCATAGTGATAAACTATAACTGGTCATCGCCCTTCTTGTCCAACAACAGAAACTTTTTCTGAACTTTTTGCCAAAAGAACCAGGATCCACCACTAGGCACCGATGAGTTGTAGCAGCCTACACTGAACTGCCTATAGGACTCAAATTGCTGAATTGCCCCACTGAAAAAATCCAGAGTACCAAAAAATATTTCTAAGTCTTAATGATGAGCACTTTACCCGGGACTAACGCCGAGCATCAACCCTATATCGACGACATCATCCTGGTACATAACTTTGGCCAGTCTGGATTTTACTGCCTTTAGCATTGAGAGCCTTAAACATTCCGTCCTACTAAATGCTTCCTCAAAGTCAAATGACTCAGCCTTCTGCTGTGGAATAGCCCCTATTTGGATCCAGCTGGCACCCTGACTCTGACCTCATTGGCGAGGACTTTTAAACAGAAAAACTACTAAGTCAAAAGGTATACTTTTTTGCCCCAGGATTAATTTGGTCTCTGTATCCAACCTGGGCTTCATCTTGGTTGGCCGTAACGTTTGTTTTTGACCTGGTCTAATGTGACCAGATAGTCAGGGCCGGCTGTTTGTGCTTTTTGGTGTTAGAAACATCTAAAACTTTGAAAAATTATATCTCTGGTTCCCTACATCAGATGTTTAACTTTTTATTCTGCTGTGTTTTCTACCAATTTAGTTCTGACAAATGGTTTACAGATTTCTCATAACTCTGCTCTTACTTTAAATTATTGAAACCTAACTTGGCACAGAAAGGAATTGTGCTATTATTGCTTGAAGAGGACTTCCATCCACTTCAATTGTATTCCACTTTCTTCCAACTGGCATTTAAATTTCAAGTTTGCTTGACACCTGGAGATGCTATTCTCAAGCTATTGAACATCCACGGGATAACACAAATTAATTTAATTTTGCAAAGGTACTGATACTATTATTATCTTATTTCGAGCTCCAATCCCAGGTTGTTTTTTCACAACTAATCTTTCCAACTTCTCTTTCCACAAATAATTTTTTATGTCCATCACCAAAGGCAGAGTATGCACAAAATAGTTACATCCACAATGATCCTCTTCCTCTTAAAGAGGAAGCGCAAACCCATGCTTAACACCACCTTCTGTCTGCAGGCGTTCTAATATGTCAGCACTTTCACTTTTTAGCACACTATTTGGAGGTATGCAGAGTTGGAGCCACCACCCTCCATTGAATTGTATTACGCAGTGACGTGAGGTGACCACCTCCTCATATTCCTAGAACAGGTTTCCGAACATGGACGTCAATTCAACATAGTGCCAAGGCAGCAGGAGTGTCATCATCCATGTTGATCTAAATGAAATCACAGGAAGTGGCGTCATAGGACCTTTGAATCTGGTTCATTGCAGGAAGTGAAGCTACATGACCTTAGCTCTGATGACAGCACAATAATGGACATTGCTAAAGTTCCATTATAACTCTATGATTAACGGATACTATCTATTTTACATACCACCTATTTTAAGGTGCTGACATAATATGTCAGAGAAACATTACTTGTTTCTCCTTCTATTACACGAAAAATTATGTGTTTATTTGAAGACTGTTAGACTTGGCGTATCTGGCGAGTTACCCCTGACTTTTTGCCTCTACCTCCTGTATTTTTAAAACTGTGCTGGATTTCATTTTTTGCTGGCTTAGAAGCTTTGGGCACTTTGCCTCTGCTGATCAGTGTCAAAGTGCAAGTGATCCCTATGTAAATTGTTGCTATAATTGGTTCTCCCTGATTGGCATATTTTATTTTACTGGTAAGTACATAGTAAAGTGCATTGAAGTGTGCCAGGGCATGTAAATCAAATGCTACTAGTGGACCTGCAGCACTGATTGTACAACCCACATGAGTATCCCTGAAAAAGTGTCTCAGACCTGTCAATGCAGTGTCTGTGCACAGTTGGTAAGTGCCATGTCGACTTGGGAAGTGCCTCCCCTTGCCAAGCCCTATGTGCTGGTGTGTGTGACATATCCTGATAGTGAAATACTGCCAGATTCGTATTTTACTAGTGAAAGGCTATCTTGCCCGATATGATAGAATGGGAAATGCTTTGTAACATCTTACAAGTATAACTTCTCATTGGGACAAGATGGAGAAATACAGTTTAGGCTCTGTGAACTCAGAATTTAAGAATACATCTTTTAGTAAAGATGGTTTTTAAACTGTTGGTGTTTTAATTGTTAAATTAATGGTTTTTAAATTGTGTGTTTGAAACCACTTTCTTTTCACTAACTTGTGGAAGAAGTGTGGCGCAGCGTCCAGGGTTCCGAACTCCGGACCAATGGGGTTCACGGTTCGATCCCCGGCGGCAGGTTAGCCCAGCACCATATGACTCTGGGAAATAACTCTCTTAATCTTCCTGACAAACCCCAGCACCTGGACACCTCTCCGTAGGTAGTTGTATGATTTACCAATGCTGGTATTTCCTTAATATTTCATTTCAAAATGCCACTTTTGGAAAGTACAAAAACAACAGTTGATGGACAGAATGCAAAACAATGTCATACATTCACCCCAGTACAGAGATCTGGTCCTAAATCCATTGTTTTTTTGCTCACCATGCCATTCCAGTTTGAACCCAGCCATATGCAAATCAGTCTTGACCCTGTCCCCCATGGGAACAGTCCAGCCCGAACTGCCAAACCTGGTCCTCCTTGGACTGGAAACAAGCATCCTAGGACCGGTTTCGGGCTTTCAGCCCTCATCAGCCAGGATAGCTTGATTCCAGTGGCATGGAAAGCACAAGACTCACGTCTGAGCATACCCGTCCCACTCGGGGTGACAAATGCAAAAACAACAGTTGATGGACGGAATGCAGAACAATGTCATACATTCACCCCAGTACGCAGTTGGCAGTTCAGGCTGTACTGCTCCCATGAGGCACAGGGTCAGACTGATTTGCATATGGCCATGTCTTAACTGGGGTGGCGGTGTGAGCTAAAGAATAATGATGGATTAAACCCAGATCAGTTGACTGGGGGTGAGTGTTTGCAATGTTCAACACTCTGTCCATCATTCCCTTTGGTGTTGCTTTACTTTTAGAAAGTAGTCATTTTTTTGTTTAATCATTCTTGGAGCCTTCTTGTGTCCGTGACGACACATAAACATTATATCTTAACAAATTGGCTTCATTCCAGTTCCCAGGGCCCTCACACCGGCAGCCAGCAGGAGAGGCGAAATACAACCATCTCCTTCCCGACGAGTACCCAGCTCAAGTGTCCCGTATTCCACCCACCAGAATTCCACACCTACACCTGTAGATTCTAATAGGCCAGGTACAGATGATGAAAATGAATACTTACCTACAAGAATGACCCAACTCATCCCACCTTCCACTTAATATTAAAAATGTAGGAGTGCATAGGCAATGCAAATCCAACTACAGTTAAACTCTACAAAAGTAAAACAGCAAAACTGAACAAAATCCCAATACATGTATAAGGCTGTAGAAGGAGCAATTCATGTCCTAAGAGGAAAACTTAAAGTAAAAATCATCTAAGAGTGTCAGCTTCATACATACCCTGCCAAATCTGGAGACAGTAGTTTGAGGTACACTAACAGGGAGCAGGCTATCAGTACCTGAACCACATCCAAACCGTTGCTCTACAACCATATGCTCCAGAGCAGAGGCCTACCTGTTCCTGTCATCTTGTCTTTCTTGCAGCTCCCCTCCATTGTGTCAATCACATAGACCAGGACCACTGCAAATACTTTCACTCTAGGTACTATCAGAGAAGAAGTGATCTTTTCAGTCCTATGACTTGGGACCAGAAACGACTTTCTTTTCACTTCCTCTGAAGACAGCCAACCTTTTAGCATGCCACACCTTGGCATCACTCAATAGGGCGGTATTGCACAAAACTTTGATGACTTTTAAAGGTTCTGAAAATATGCTTTCACCCTTACTCACCAGTTGCCCTTTTTTTACTTTAACTACGTCCCCTTCCTTAAGATCAACTCTTTTCACCCCCTTAGATGAGTCATATTTATGTTTCTAATTCTTTTGTCCTTGTATCATACGCTTCCTCACTTCATCAGCTGACTACTCAACCATCCTAGAATTTTTTAACCAACCCATGTTGTCAGTGGTACAAACTGATCTTCCCCTCATCAGTTTGGATGGGCTGTGTCCCATGCTAGCCCTTTTGGCAATCCTGTATGCTGCCACCGTTTTCCTTACTTCCTTCTCCCAGGTCATGCCATTAATGTTAGATTATTCTATAGTGCCCTAGATAACCCTATTGAAGCGCTCCACATTTATATTTCCTTCTGGATGATACTAAGATGTGGTTCTGTGTAATATGCCAGTTTGTTTCACAAATGCTTTAAACATGTCAGATGTAAATTGTCCTCCATTGAAGGAAACTATGGTCTTTGGCCACCCTTCCCAACTAAATATGTTCTTTAAAAATTCTACCACAATTGCTGAATTTGCTCTAGACACAATTTTGAGCTCTGTCCATTTTGAGAAATGGTCAATAACCCCAAGTACAAATTTAGTGTTGCAGTCGCTACCTTGAACATGACTACAGATGTCCACCCCAACTCTCTCCCATGGCATAACCGGCACCTCTTTGGGATGTAGTGGCAGTTTGAACGTGACCATGGTTTTGTCTGAATTGGTACAACTTATACATTCCCTAACTACTCTTTAAATCTCCTTGTCAACTCAAAGCCAACAGTATGACTGCTTAGCTCTGCTCTAGGTTTTTACAATACGAAGGTGTCCTTCATGACATAATCTGATTACTTGTTCTCTTAACTTTGTAGGAGGAACCAGTTTTCCAGCCAGTAGCAAAAATTCCTCTTCCACCTATAACTCTAATCTCACTTCCCAGAAGGGTAAAAAATCCTTGCCTATAGACTGTTTTTCAGGCCATCCTTTAATGACATAGTCCTTGATCCCGCACAAACACTTATCTTGCGTAAGAGAATCAATCCGGTCTTTCTGACCAATACTTTGCAAATTCTCCCCTACTAACAAAGCTATGCAGTACTTGTCCCACTCATTCTTAATATTTTCCTTGTTGGCCAAAGGTAAACGACTAAAAACATCAGCAATTCTGTTACGTACACCTGGAACGTATTCAACCTCATACACAAAGTCTAGTAATTTCATAGATAATCTGCTCACCCTAGGAGAAGCATTACTCAAACCCTGTAAGGTGAGTACTTTCATCAGCAGTTTGTGATCACTCCTCAATACTACACTACCACCCCAAATAAACTGCCTAAAATGGTTAAGGCCCCAGATATACGCTAACATTTCCCGTTCATCAATGGAATACTTCTCCTCAGTAGGAGTGAGAACTCTAGAAGCAAACTCAACGACACGTTCGCTACCATCCCTTTGCCGTTGTGACAAGACAGCCCGCAACACTTTCCCCTGGCTACAGTTGTGACAAAGGTTTTACACATTTAGTCAAAACCTTGGAGAGCAGGAGCTCTACAAATGTCCTCCTTAATGGTTTTAAAGCTTGCGAGACATTCCTTTGTCCACTTGAAACTGTTACCCTTTTTTATCATCTGTCTAATGTCATACATTTTCTCTGAGAAGTTCTGCCCAAATTTCGAGTAAAACTCCACCAATCTTAAAACAGAGCGCAGCTCATTTTGTTCTGTGGAACAGGGGCGTCTTTTATCGCATCCACAAGAACGGAATTAAGACTAATGCCTTTTGAACTAATCTCGTGACCAAGGTAAGTTACTTTTTTCCTGCAAACTTGCACTTAGACCAAACTTCTCTTAGGTACTGAGTACTGCTAGTAGTTCTGCATCATGATCCTTCCTATATTTCTTCATGACAAGGTTGTCATCATGGAAAAAAATTACCTTCCCCTTAAACAGTTTGTACATCAAGCGCTGAAACATGGCTGCAGCTGAGGCTAACCCAAATGGAACCCTCTTAAACTGTAAACAACCATTGAGAGTAATAAACGCTGTGAGATGTTTGCTACTGTCATGCAGGGGGACCTGGTGGTACGCTGACGTTGGATCAGTGGTCGAGAACCACTCCATTCCCTTTGTTGCCGCTAACAATTCCTTAATCTTGGGTTGAACCCTTCTAACTCACCTACCTTCCCTGAAAAAACTTTTGGAAATTTTATTACCATATCTGCCTTCTCCCCACATTCATATTCCACAATCAGAACAGGGTCTGGACTGTTGGGTGTCTAGTATTATATCCAGATCTCCCCAAGCTAAAACACATGGTCCCGCAGCAGCTACATATAATTTACACGTCACCTCTCTACCTTTGAAATAAAAAAGAAGTTTCCGGAGACCCAAAAGAGCAAAAGGTTCTCCCGTGAAACTCTGAGGAGAGATGTCAGCTTCTTCAAGGTCTGAACCAATCTTCTCACAAAATAATTTCAACCATGTTTCCTTATTAATGATTACAAATAGAGACCCAGAATCAGCTACCAGTGACACAAGAACACCTCCTGCAAACACTTCACATACAGGTTTCTTCCTCTTTGTGACTTCTACATTCAACACATCACCTTCCAGTACACACAAAATTTGGGAACTCTCCATATCAGAATCAGTTACATTCTTAACCCATTTCTTCCACCACACACTTGACAACTCTGGATTTACGACACACACACGCAAAATTACCCTTAGTACTACATTTGCGCATTTCTGCCCATACGCAGAACACGTTTTGTCATGTGCTAAATGCGCGAACTTCCACAACAATAAATTTTCCTTTCAAATCATGCATCCTATACTTATTCTTCCCAAGAACTTTCTCTTCAATTCTTTATTACTCAGGAATGTCCTTTTTCTGTAATTTCTTCTTTACCAGTCTCAAAGTGTCATCAGTGCTTTCCCTTTTTGCATAGGGCACAACTGCTTTAGCGCACCAAGATGTAAGTTCTGATTTCCGTGTAATATTTGTGACTTCTTGTAAACTTGACTCTCCATGTACCCACAACCTATCCTGTAAGCTTGGATTATTGCAATGCATTATACAGTAGATGGCTAACTCCATTAGGGTAGCAACATAGTCCTCAATTTTCTCCCTTGGCCCTTGCTTACTATGGTAGAAGTTGTAACGATGTATTGCCTTGCAAACTGTAGGTGCGACATACACACCCAGGTTAGCTAAAGCGTGTTTGAAAACATCACCTTCATCGCAATGTAACAATGTGCTTTTCTTCCTTTCTGGTGTTAACTATCCAAAGGTATAAATATAATTAATGAAAACGTCTTTCCACTCTTCCCATTTTGAACTGTTGACTTCATCCTCAATCATCATGAAAGGTTGAGGAGCTGGCAAATTCACATTTGCATTGCTTTAAAAATTCTATGCCCCAACGTAATGAACACATTTTTCCTTAAAATACAAATATTAAAAAACGAATGAAAAACCTTACAGTACTATATACATTTTTTTAAACAGGTTCCTGACACGGTTTAAGATGAATATATAACACAACTGTAGTTAAATTCACCTAAAAAAAAATGGGTGTGGCCGTCACCGAGCAGGCAGGTGTGCTTGTCACTGAGTACAGGCTGGATAAAATATTTCCTGCATTCCCGTTACTGAGTTAGAAAGGTGTGCTAGTCACCATGTGCCAGCTGACCTCTGTAAACATACAATATTGGTTCCCAAATGAGAATGGCAAGGTGTGCCCATCATTGTGAATTCAACTATGTTGATACCTTGGGCTTGAGTTCATACGCTGTGAAGGTGTGCCTGTCACCAAGTGCAGGCTGCGACCTCCTCAAGATGGTCGCCGGGATGTGTGCATACATGCTCATGTTGTTGCTTATTCCAAATCCAGTGCGTCCTCCCAAGTGCGTGAAGTAGAATTTGCCAAGTTTTCTGTTGAGCCGGCAAGATTCTCCTCACACTGCACTTCCTTTGCACTCTGCACTGGTACGCATCTCTCTGGATGGCAGTTGGAATCCTCACACACGTAAGTGACTGTGCCGAGCAAGTCACAGTTCATATAACTTTCCAATATAGGAAAAGTTAATTTTTAAAGTTCGCTTGAACTTCCGGTGCGGCGGCCGCCTTATTTTACAAAGCTGCGCAGTATTAGTAAATTTCCTTACTTGTGGTCGAAGAAAATGGGTTCCTTTTCAGTCCAGGGAAATCGTAGCCAGATGATATATCTTCACAAGTTGGCTTTATTCCAGTTCCCAGGACCCTCACACCGGCAGCCAGCATGAGAGGCGAAATACAACCGTCTCCTCACCAACCAGTCTCCAGTTCGAGTGTCCCGCATTCCACCCACCAGAATTCCACACCTCGCCTGTACAGTCTAATAGGCGAGGTACAGATGATACAACAGAATACTTTCCCACAATCACGACCCAACATGCTTTTGCCTGTTTTTGTATTGACTGTCTGGTTTTGGAGCGACAGGGGCTGGGGATGCGCCTCCACTGGAGACAGCAACTGGTGGGGGCGGTTTGAGGTGTGCCTGGCCGTTCCTGGATGACTGAGAGCTGTGCTGACTAGACCTTGATAAAATTTAGAGTAGTGAGAGGAGATTTCCTTGCACCTGAATAGGGCTTGTCTCCCTTGCACAATGATTTCTCCACCCCCTTTGGGCATACTGCACCAGTGAGGACAGAACTGGTTTGGTTTGGGCTCAGAGACCTTTGCACAAAGAGAAGAAAGACGTTTTGGGGTAAAAGTATTATGCCTAAAACCCCAGAGATTTAGATCACTTCTAGACTCAAGAGGAACCTTTGCCAAGGAGAAGAGCTGAAGATCTGTGAGGAGGAGCACTGACCCTTTGCTGTGTGATGTTTGGGGTTGGCCTGCAGTTGCTGTTTCTGCCAAGGAATGGACAAAGAGTGGAACTTTGCTTTAAACCTGCTTGAAGAAGATCTCCAAGAGCCCGTGTGTGCTGGCCTCCTGTTCTGAAGTTTCAGGGAGACAAACACATCACCCCCAGCTCATCAGAATTCTTCTGCTGCGAGTTCTGATCTGCCATGAGGTGCCTGTTCCACTTCTGGGCCTCTGAAGTTGTGCTTGCTGCTGGGAGCTGGAAGAACTGAAGAGATAGACGCATCTCTCTTCTTGTGGCTGTTTATCCGATGCAGCACCGATGTGCGAGAAGAATCTCCATGCATCGCTGCTGCCGAAACCGATGCAGCACCTGTTAACACTGCAAGAACCGATGCACAGAGGGATCGCAGCTGAAGAAACTGCCACAGCACCGCTCGACACTGCCGCATCGATCCCCGGCGCATCCTGGATTGCAATGCATCGTACCTGAGTGACAAGTTTTCCCAATGCATTGCAGAATCGAAGCATCACTTCCACCAAAAGACAGAATTTGACGCATCAATTCTCCTGCATGCAGCAGAACTGTTGCACCTCCTCCCCATGGTCTCAGGAACTGACGCATCCCTTGTTTTTCAACGCTTCCCATCTCTGCGGCTGATTGGTCTTGTGAATTTTGATCCATCTACAAGTACTTTGTGAGAAATCATGCATCCATAGATTTCTATTGACCCAGTTGTTTAAAAGTTTTGAAAAGTCATATTCGAATTACATGTATGTTGGATTTTTGTTGGATTTTTGTTGTTTTGACCTAGTTGTGTTTAGATAAAGATACTTTATTTTTCCCTAACTAGTGTGGTGTCCATTTGTGGTGTTCTCACTGTATTACTATGTGTTTTGAGTACAAATACTTTACACATTACCTTTGGGATAAGTCTGTCTGCTCATGCCAAGCTACCCAGGGGGTGTGCAGGGGTTGTCTAAAGTGTGTATCCCCCTTAACATGGTTAGAAGCAAGGGTCCTTATTTCGACAAATGTACCTCTACCAATTAGAGACCCTCATTTCTAACAAAAGCATATGGAGTCATAAAGCACAGAACAGCACTGAGAGCCTTAAATTATTTATACAACAACTGTCATTAAATACTAGTTCCCCTTGTATATACCACAAAGAGAAATATATTTATAAACCATAGTGAAAAAAAACAAAATGTTAAAAAATAATAGTAGATAATAAATATGTCCACATGTATTCATTGAAATATTTCATAAACCAAATATGAACTAAGTTATTGATTTATGAATACTTATTGCTGATGTATATGCCATGGTATTCTTCCTTTTTGCCAACGATTACTTCCTCTATTCCAACCTCAGCATTTTGTCACAGGTGTTCCCTAGACTAAAAATGTCCTTCAGTATGCCAGTACCAGTATTTTTACATGGGTGCCCATATCCCAAGATTTGCCTCCATTATAACAGCACCAGCATTTTCTCGCAGGTGTCCATATGTCAGTATTACTTCTAGTAAGCAAGTGTCAGTATTTTGTGATAGGTACAAGACATGCTAAGAATTGCCTTCTGTATATTAGTGCCAGCAGTTCGCCATGTCTGTCTATATAAGCCAAGAATTACCTTTGGTATGCCAAGAATAACTGAAAACTTGAAATTATAGCACTACATTCAACATTGTTTCACACACATCCATTCTCACTCACACCCACTTGCACTCATTCATTCTCACTCTCATATTCAATCTTTCTCTCACTCATTCACATTCGTTCACACTCAGTCTCATTCTTACTCACTCATACTTTTTCACTCACAGTCAATTGCACTCACTTTCCCTCACTCTAACTTGATCTCACTTCTATCATTCACTCATTCATACTCACTCACTCTTACTAATTCTTACTCACATTCACTTTCTCTCCCTCAAACACTCCCTCGTACTCATTCTTTTTCACACACACATGCTCCTTGTTAAACCTGGCATCTTTTGGCATGATTTTCCCCTGTCTTTTTTTCTTCTGACCTCCTGTGTGTGACAGTGTTCTACATTTCTCTTTTGCTGATTTTAGGATCTGTGCACTTTACCACTGCTGACTAGTGCTAAAGTGCAAGTGCTCCCTGTGTTAATTGTATTGGTGATAGGTGTATCCATGATTGGCATATTTGATTTACTAGTAAGTGCCTAGTAAAGTGCACCAGGTGTGCCCAGGGCCTGTAAAGAAAATGCTACTATTGAGCCTGCAGCGCTGTTTGTGTCACACATATGAGTAGCCTTGCAACCATGTCTCAGATCTGCCACTGCAGTGTTTGTGCATGCAGTTTTAAACTGCCATTTCGACTTGGCAAGTGCACCCACTTGCCAGGCCCAAAGCCTCCCTTTTACCACATGTAAGTCACCCCTAAAGTAGGCCCAAAGTAGCCCCATGTGCAGGGTGCAGTGTATTTAAAAGGAAGGACATGTACTGTTGTGTTTTGCAAGTCCTAATAGTGACATACTGCTAATTTCTTTATCAACTATTGCAAGGACTGTTTCTCCCATAGGTTAACAAGCGGATTGCCTGTAAATATATTTTCAGTGTAATTTGCCATTGGGAGCAGATAGCGAGTTGGAGGTTGGGACCTCTGAACTCACAATTTGAAACTACATCTTTTGGGGAATTTGTTTTTTTAAATTGCCTTCTTGAAAATGCCACTTTTACAGAGTGGGCATTTTCTTGCTTAACCATACCATGCCTTTGACCGTCTGTAGAATCCACGTCTGGGTTAGGATGACAGTTGGTCTCTTGTACTTTCACCCTAGACCATCACACAAAAGGGAGCTGAGGTATGTCTTGCATACCCTGATGGGCCATCACCAGGCAGGTGGGTCTTCCTGAGCTAGAGTGGGGAGAAGAATTGTTACTCACACCTGAATAGGGCTGTGCCTGTCCTCACACAAAGCTGTCTCCGCCCCGTAGTGTGCCTGTAGTCAGGTCAGAGAAAGGCAGGGTCTTGTGCACTACAACTACTTTCCTTTGACGTTTGCCTACTTGAAAGGCATAAATAAATAAAAGTATTGGACCTCTGACACTCTCAAATCAGAACACTTCTCGACTAAAGGACACTCTGCCAGGAAGATCAGCTGGATACTGTAGGGAGAACTGACACTCTGCCTGTTGCTTTGTTGTGCTGGCCTGCTGCTTGCTGCTTCTGTCCCGGGAGTGAAAGGACTAGACTTTGCTCTATGTATCCTACTTCCAAGGTTCTCCAATTGACTGTGTGTGTTTGCCTCCTGTTAAGAAGTCTCAGTGCCATCAAAGGCTTCCCCTGCCATTGCCTGGGCTCTTTTGCTGAAAGTCCTGACTTGCCAGGTGGTGCCACTTCAGTTCCTGGGCCCTTGGAAGTAGAATCTGGTGAGCTGAAGGAGAAAATCCAAGCATTGACATCCAACATATGTTTTTATTGACTCATCGCTAGGGATGGGCAGAAAAATCTACTCCGTAGGTGGGGTTTTTAGCTACTGCGCACTCCGCTTAGAGTGCTAAGTTTAGCAAAACTGTGCCATTCGCACATGAGTCAGAGTTACCCAGTACGAGCCGCTCACCTACACTACTGATTAGCATGGCACAATTCACATGCCACAAAAGGAGGCGTCCTGATGGCCTAGCCGTACAGTTTCTCTGAGACAGAGATAACCAGGCATGAAGGAAGACAGGGCCTGGACCTGTGGCTCGCTGGTCGCCGTAAAGGGATCAGGTGAGTTGCCAGTGCCACCAGGGTTCAGGGGGGCCTGTATTGTTACAGATGCTGTTTGAGGGCATGGCACAGCCGGAGTGGGCAGTGGGTGGGATATGTTTGTTAGGGTTTTGTTTGTGAGCTAAGCTCGTACTTAGGTCTTCAGCCCGACTCCCTGACACAGCTACCTACCAGCTAGTGCTGTCGGAAGCTCGTCCTCTGTATCCAGATTGCGATGTCACATTGCAAATGCAAGCTAGATATATCATATTTAATTTTTTTGTATCCTAAGTAGTTACAGTCAATACATAATATTATATATCAGGCTTGCAATTGCAATGCGACCTCAGCAGTTGGAGGGGGGCTTGAATATTAAAAATACGGTGCCTGGGTGGGTTGAATTGAATTCAAAAGGTGATCTATAGTACAAATGGTCATGCTTCTCGAGTTGTTTTGTTTTCTGCAAGTAGAATGCATGCGCAATAGTGTTTTACACAGGGTGTTTCATGCCGGTTACTGACTTATTGTTACAGATGCCAAAGATTTTAAAGTATGTGTATGTGCAAGAAGTTGAACAGCTGTTCAGTAAATTGGACTTGTTAATCCCTGCACCAGTGCCAGTAGAGCTGCGCATTATAGCTGTCTGTGATAGGAAACATGATCCATCAGCATAATATAAATTTGAGCTTGCATCTCCATCTAGTGGCATCTTCACTATATTCAAGTTTACTTACGTATGTCAACTGAAATTAATTCTGGGGCTTCGACGTGAACACTTGAACTCTGTTTTAAGGAATCAATTTTCGGTGACCGATCAATACTCTGCTTGGTCTTGAAGTTTTTCTGTGATTCCGTTGAATTCCGCAGTGAAACTCTGCAAACTCCACCCAGGCCTGCTCAACGCTACAAACGTTGATGCATTGCTGCTGCGAGCCACGGAGCAAGGTTCACGATCAGCACATCGACTACAGTTTTCAACGCAGGCAGCAGCTTTCTGTCGTACACTTAACCTCTTCCCTGCTGATGACGGAACCGCTCTGTCATCAGCTGCGGTGGCGCTGTGCTGATGACGGAGCGGTTCCGTCATGGCCTGCCCGCCGCTCATGCGCGGCGCGAATTCCGCGCCTGCGCTGAGCGTTCTATTGAGCGGGCGGTGCCAAGACGGAACCGCTCCGTCACAAGCACAGCGCAACCGACACTGGTGACGGAGCGGTTCCGTCACCAGCATGCGCCAGCCGCTCTTCCGCCCCGCCCCCTTAGCACTGCGGTGGAATAGCCGCCGCAGTGAAGGGGTTAAGAATAACCACCGCAGCGTGAGTTTCAAGCACTGCATCACCTAAGTCTGTGACACACTGCTCCAACTCCGAAGCAGCACTTGCTTCGCGGCTGTGGAGTCGATGCAGTGGGTCTGGATTTTTGACTCATCATCCTTGGAAGCTGATTTCTTCATCGATGGAACTGATTTCTTCATCGATGTTGCCCAGCAATAAGGAACCGATGCCATGTGTCCGGCGATTGATGCATCACTTCCCCTTCTAGTAAGAAACTGACGCATCACCTCCCATGTGCAGCAGTAAGGGACCTCCCCTGGCAATAAGGGATGACTCAACTCCTCCACTGGGAGTAAGTAACCAATGCATTCCTTAGTTTTTTGGGGCCTCACCTCCCCTGTGACTTGCATCGACCTTGAGTTGTGACACATCCAAGGTACTTTGTGCTCAAAGAAACGCATCCATTGATTTCTATGGATTGAATTTATTTAACTTTTGAAAAGTGATATTTTTACTTCTGTATGTTGGATTTTTGTTGTTATGGTCTTGCTTTATTCAGATAAATGTTGGCTATTTATTTTTTTAACTGGTGTAGACTCATTTTGTAATGTTTTCACTGTATTACTGTGTATGTACAAATGCATTACACATTGCCTTTAGGATAAGTCTGATTGCTCATGCCAAGTTACCAAGGGGGTGAGCAGGGGTTAATTTAGCTATGTGACACCCTTGTCCTGACTAGAGTGAGGGTCCCTACTTGCACAGAGTGCAATCCCTGCCAAATAGAGAGCCCATTTTTAACACTCACCCATGCAGACACTTGGTCACACATTCACATGCTGTCTCTCATACACATTCCCACACATAACATACATTTGAAGCCATATTATTTACTTATTTCAGTTGCTAGCAAAAGCATCATCATAGCTCCTAATAGTCAAGGTGTCACAAAGACAGTGTCATGGGTAACAAGTGGCAAGCCAAAGGTCACAGCAGAAACCTTCAGCAAAACCTAAATTACTTCCAAAATACTGAAGACACAAACCAGCTCAGCATACACCTATGAATACTCAACAACACATAGGTGCGCATCACGAATCCCGCATCTTAACAGTGCAGTGCATCTGACAACAGTGACAGTCACTGCAAGACTCCTGCATTCTAGTGTTGAAAGATCATTTTTAAATCGACCAGCACCAATTTATTTTTAATTCACATATTCAATCAATCAAACAGCATTTGCAAAGCATGAACACTGTCCCCCCGTAGGGTTTCTGGGCCCTATTTCTCCAAGCCAAGTCTTGAGTCTCTATTTGAAGTCTGCCAGCAAGGGACTGTACGCAGCTGGAGGCGCAGGTTGTTCCAGATCGTGACAGCGAAGTAGGAAAAGGAGTGACCACCACTGCGGCTGATATGCATGCAGGGGGTATGTGCAAGTGTGAGTGAGGAGTAGTGCAGGTGTCTAGAGGGTTGGTGGAAGTTCAGTTGATGATTGATGTAGGAAGGTCCTGTGTTATGGAGGGCTTTGTAGGCGTGCATGAGGATGTTAAACTGAAATCTCTTCTGGATGTGGAGTCAGTGGAGGTCTCTCACTTGGGGGTCGATGCAAGTTTATTTGGGGAGGTGCAGGTTGAATCTGGATGCAGCGTTCTGTATGGTCTGGAGTCTTCTGAGGAGTTTGATGGAGATGCCAACATAGAGCGCATTGTCGCAGTGGAGGCAGGATTAGTTACTTGAGTCATGGCATTGGAGAAGTTGGTTTTGGCATTGGCAGGGTCATTGGTGAGCAAGAGGATAAGTTGAGTGTCATCTGCGTAGGTGATTATGTTGAGGCCACGCAATCTGACGATGTCTGCGAGGGGCACATGTTGTGTGTTGAACAGGGTGGTGCTGAGATATGATCCTTGGAGTATGCCATATATGATGTCCTTGGATGCAGAGGATAAGGGGTGCAGCCAGATGCTCTATGTGCATCCTGTGAGGAAGGAGGCGATCCACTTGAAGGAGTCTTGCTGTTTGCCTATGTTGTAGAGTCTGTTGATGAGAGCGTTGTGAAAGATGGGGTCGAACACCATGGAGAGGTTGAGGAAGTTCAGGGCCACATTTTCTCTGTGATCGAGGGGAGTCCTGATGTTTTTTGCGCGACAATCAGTGCACTGTCAGTGCTGTAGTTGGCCTGTAACCCTGATTGTGAGTCATACAGTAGGTGGTTTTGTTCACGAAATTCAGTGAGCTGCTGGTTGATGGCCTTCTTGAGGACTTTTGCCTGGTGGGGATAAGGGAGATCAGACAATAATTTTTGACATCACTAGGGCCGGAGGATGATTTCTTTACGAGGGTTCTGATGTCTGCATGTTTCCATCTGTCCGGGAACATTGCTGTGGAGATGGAGGTGTTGCGGATAATGGGAAATCATCTGAATTTTGGAGGACAATTTAAACCCATGGGGGAGAATCCAACAACAGTATTTCCTCTAGCTAATGGAGAGAATTGTGGGGAAACTTCCACTGGTGGATTGTCATCCAGATTCATAATTTGCTTCCAAAGTTTTGGAATTTACTCGAAATTTGGGGGCATAATTACAAGCCCTTATTGCCACAGGAACGTCACTTTTGATGACGTTCCTGTGGTGATAAATGCTTTGCCTTATTTACAAGGCGGCTTTAAGCCACTTAACGCCACCTTGTAAATGAGGCCGTGTTTCACGCTACACTTAAAATGAAAGGGGCGTGCAATGGGTGTTGTGATGTTGTGATGGGCGTTTCACCACAACATTCATTGATTTTGATGCTGCCCCCTATTTACAAGGGTGGTGTAAATAGGAGGCAGCACCAAATAAGACCAGAGAAAATCTGGTCTTAAAATGGTGAAACGAGGAGAAATGCTTTATTTCTCCTCATTGTTGCTGTGTCTATGTGTGCTGCACTGCGCATAGAAGTTGCAAACATCATTCTTTATATCATTGTTTATGTGCAGGAAACATCCAGAATGGCGATCTGTAACTTCTATATGTGCTGCATTATGCAGCACATATACAAATTGCAAATCGTCATTTTTTTAATGATTGTTTATGTGCAGGAAGGGAGACCTTCCTGCGCCTAAGCAATCATTCATGTCAATTTGCTCTTTTTATGTGCACTGTGCAGCACACATAAAAACAGCAAATTGCCCTGAATGCCATTGGAAAGCCTGTGTGTGTAATTTACTGACAATCATGTAAAAAAAGACGATTTGCAACTTGTATGTGCGCTGCACAATACAGCATACATAAAAGTTACAAATCGCAATTCTGGATTGTTTATGTACAGAAAGCGACACCTTCCTGCACATAAACCATCATTCCCCCAATGCAGGCTCCCTTGCACTATGGTGCAAGGGGGCCTGTGTTGGTGCTAGGCATTTGAATTTAGTGCCAGCGCAGGAAGAAATGGAGGGGTGCACCATAATACTGTGAATACGGTGCATCCCTGCGTTTCTAAAGTGATAGAGCACAGCGTTAGTAATTTTGGAGCTACTTTGCTCTCCAACACTTTCTTATACATATTCTTCTTGATGTCTAGCCTCTTTTCTGGATAACAGACATTTATCTGCCTCTGGGGTACTGAAAGCTGGCCAGTATGATGCTGAACATCCTTGTGTTTATGAACACATCCTAAAAAGAAACCACTTTGCACTGCTTTAAAAAAATAGAAACAGCCCACGCCTGGTCTCATGACACAGGTAAAGTCTACTTGCCACACTGTCTCACTGCTTCCATCTCAGTACTCAGTAATGTGTCAGTATTTACAGAAAATCTATTGCAATGTGTTATTGTTGTGCTAATTATGTTTGTCATTTAACATATGTAACTACTACAATATGCATTTTCTGTTTTTACAGAGAAGACTGGACAAAAGAGTACAAATGTGTTAACATCAGTTGAGTATTTTTCAATTAAGTGAAATTCTCCCCCCCTCCCTCCCCCCCCCCCCCCCCCTGAAATTGACCAGTGGCTATTGAACTTGCTCCATTGAGTCACTGAGTTACAATATTCATACTCATAATGAGTGACCAAAATTCCAGGCTGTAGCACTACTAGGCAATTATAAATTAATCAACTATAGGTACCTGTGGAATGGGGCATAACATGCAAAATGCAATGCTGCTGCTCTATTTTCAGCTCAAAAACCTGCATCTAGAGACTTTTTTCTGGTGACAAATTAATTCAGGTTTCGTATATGGTATTTCCCCATTCCACAATACATCTGAGCACAAAATGTCTCTTTTGGTGGTCTTCCCCCAACTTTTTCCCTACTTACCTCTGCTTTTTTCAGTTTTTTTTGTTGTCTTTAGGACTCTGAGCACTTTACCACTGCGGAAAATTGCTAAAGTGCCCGTGCTTCTCCCCTAAAACATGGTGACATCAGTTTATACCTGTTTGGCATATTTAGTTTACTTATAAGTTCAATGCAAAGTAGCATACCATGTACGCAGGGCATTGAATCTAAATTGTACTAGTGGGCCTGCGGGACTTATTGTGCCACTCACAAATGTCGCCTTTCAAACCTGTATTAGGCCTTCCATTGGAAAGCCTGTGTGTGCAATTTACTGACATTTCGGCTTAGAATTTAAAACCACTGCCAGGCCTTAAACTCCCCTTTCATTACCCCCTAAGGTTGGCCCTAATTAGCCCTGTGAGCAGGGTGCTTTGTAACTAAAAGGTAGGGTATGCACTTTTAAGCTTGAAATATCCTGGTAGTGACAAACAGCAAAATTCATTTTTCACTACTGTGAGGCCTACTCCTCTCATAGATCAACATTGGGAAGTCCTTCAAGCACCTTTAAGCTGTAATTCCAGATTAGAAAAAAAGTAGCTAAATCATCTTTCATATCTTTGGAATGGTATGATAAATCCTCTTTAATCATGAAGCTGGATTTGCCATTACTATTTTAGAAATCCCACTTTTAGAAAATGGACATTTCTCTGCTATAAGCTATGCTATGTATGCCTGCATCCTGTCTCCAATACATGTCTGGGCTGGGTGACAGTTACACTTCGTGCATTCCCTCTGAACAGTCACAAAAACAGGAAGGGTAGGCTCATCTCCTTTCTGAGAACTCATTGGCATTCTGATAGTTCTTCCTGGGCAGGGAGGAATGAGGGGCTGATACACTTCAATAGGGGTGTTTTGTCCACATATTTGTGCACTTTAGAGAGCTCCTTTGAAGTCACCCCTACATCAAAGGCACTTTTGGGAATAAGTACTGGGGATCTGACTCTACCAAATAAGTACATTACTGGACATGGGAATAACTCTGCTGTAGTAAAGACTGCTGTGCTGTAAGGATTTCCACTTTGCCTTGACTGACTGTTCTGAGAAACTGCTCCTCCACTTTGCTGAGCTGCCCTGCAGATCTCTGCCCTGCAAAAGTCAAGGACTAGACTAATTTCACTTGGCCACTTAGTGATTCCAAGGGCTTGCTGGCTTGCATCCTGTTTTCTGAAGTCTCAGGGACACGAAAGACTGCCTGCAAACTAGCTGGTGCTGCTGGACTCTGCCATCTGTGAGCCCTACCCTTGCCTGAGGTGCCCCTTCCAGTCATGAGCCTCAGAAGCCAGTTCTGTAGCTGATTTCTGCAAAAACTGACACATCACCCTGAGTGAGTGAGAAATTCCGCTGCATTGCCCTTCGAGGCTGACGCAGAGTCTGCTCAATGACAGCAGATCCACAGTCTGCGTGCTCGACTTGAAGATGCATTGCATTCACTTCAATGGAGCTTGCCGATGACGTGGGAACCCCTTTGCGCAGCACGATGACAAACCAGTAGGCTCTGGATGTTGACACTTGCTCCTGCCAAGGTATTTTTTTAGCGGGACCTGTCTGGGAACTGAGCCGGCCTGTCCTCCATCACAGTTGGCCTGAACTTTGGATTGGTGCCGGTCCCTCGTAACCTCAAGTAACCTTTTGACCGCCTTCTAAGCACTATTTTTGTATTTATTCTTTAAAATTCATATCTTGACTTCTTCTGATCGGATTTCTGTTCTTTGGCTCTTATTTTACTCAGATAAATATTCTATATTTTGCTTAACCTGCTTTGAGTCTTTTTGTGGAGTTTCATTGTGTTACTTTGTGTTTGCACATTGCACAAATACTTTACACATCGCCTCTTAAAATAAGCCTGCCTGCTCTGTACCAAGCTACCAGATGGTGAGTGCAAGTTAATTTAAAGCGTGTACATAGATTGCCCTGATTAGGATTGTGGTCCCTACTTGGACAGGGTGCAAACCTTTGCTGAGGAGAGGAACCAGAGAAGCTGTGGGCTGTCAGAGGGATTGGCCTGCAGTGGTTGCCTGACTGCCAAAGAAAGGAGAAAGGACTTTGTGCTGCTTCTATTCAATTTGTGAAGGATCTCCAAGGGTTTGAGATAGAGTTGCCTCCTGCTGAAGTCTCAGGAACAACAGACTTCACCCACCAGCTCCCCAAGAGTTCTCTGGATGTGCCTGCAGTTGTGTTGAGCTTTCTGAGGGACTGCGTGTCTCAAGAAGCTGTAAGCACGACTCACGAAGAAGATGCGTCGCTGTCGCTTTGCCTCACATAAAGGGCCTCGCATCGCCAGAGAAGAGTGTCGCCGTCACATCAGACGCCGTTACATCATCGGGAAGTGTGTCACCTCCGCAGCTGTCGCATTGCATCGCCGAAGCATCTCGCATCACCGGAGAAGAGTGTCTCTGTCACATTAGATGCTGTTGCATCACCGGAGAAGTGTGTCGCAGGGCCTGTCGGAGCTCAGAAGAATCATTGAGTCGCCGCATGGCCGACGGGCATGCACGCATTGTCGCATCAAGGAGAAGACGCCATTTTTGTTTCATTGCACTGGATCTTCATCGCATCACAGTGCCGCTGGTCGCATCGCCACGGAAGCGCAGTAAGAAACCGACGCATCACCTCCCCGCGCTGAGAAGAACCAACGTATCCCCTTCGCATCAGTAGGGACCTGGCACATCACCTTTCTTGCATGTAAGGAACCAACACATCACCTTCCCTGCAACACTTTCGTTGTACATATAGCGTTACGCATCCAAAAGTACATTGAACTCAAAGTGTTGCATTTACCATCTAAGGAGAACTAAGCTATTTCTACCATTTTTAAAGTATATTATTGTGGATTTTTGTCATTTGTGGTCTTGTGTTAAGGCTATAAAAATACTTATTTTTATTCTACAACTTGTGTGGTGTCCATTTGTAGTGTTGTCTCTGGGTTACTGTATGTGTTCGCAAACGCTTTACACACTCCCTCTGAGATAATCCTGCCTGCTCGTGCCAAGCTACCAAGGGGGTGATCAGGGGTTATTTTAACAGTGGACCCCTTACCCTGACTAGACACAAGGGTCCCTATTTGGTCAAAGGTACCCACCTCTGCCAACTAGAGACCCCCTAAACCAGCCTCATTCTATAATAAAATTTGAAATCAATCAAGCTTTAAATTCTTCTTTAAAACATGAATTTGTCAACTTAGTGTGCCCTGAATTTATCTCCCATTGTTTGTCTGAAAATGTACTTCAACTTTCTTTAAAAATATAGTTAATCCTATCCAACAGTACATTTTCACACATCCTTTTTCCCCCACAATCTCAAATATTAACAAAATAATCAAGACGCTGGATGCCACCTATACAATGTCCTATTTCAGCTCATTAACTCTAGAGGCGAAGTTCAAAATCGTGAAATCTATTAAATCTGGTTCTCCATGTGACCCATGAAAACTTGTATTCTGTATTTACCAGCACACGCTGTGGCTTCTTCATTTTCAATACTGGTACATTCACCTTTTCAAACAGAAATGCTCTAAATTGGAAAAAAAGGTTTGCATCCTCCTCCTGCTGAAGAAGACATCATTGGATAACAGGCCTTCAAACAACTACAGATCGATCTCTCTAATACCTTTCAATATTCCTATCTCAATATTCATCCTTAATAAATCATTGCTGCATCCAGATCTGGTTGGCTTTCAGTTCCCAAATGTGGTACTAGCTGTTCAAAATAAGCTACCTATAATCCTGGTCCAAGGAGAAGTTAGTTGTGCTGATTCCTCTCAACCTCTCTGCAGTCTTTGTCAAGATGGAAGGAGGTCAGAAATAGAGGCAAAGCTTTTGACTGGATTCAGTCCTTTTTTTAGGCTGCACCCAGACATTATGCATGTACCCAGTTGTGTAGTGTCTCCAAAAGATCCTCAATGAGTCCCATGCTTTTCAACCTCTTGATAGCTCTTTCAGCCAGGCTCATCAGTACTCACCAGCTGACATGCCTGTGCTAGATTGCATATCCTGGATTGCCTGCTCATGAGCACTTTTGTCTTTCTTACTCACACCAGGTGAAAATGTATACTGCAGACTGGAAATAAAGTAAAGCTTAAACTCCCCAAAAAGGGTCACAATTGCAGGTTTAATTAAATCTTTTACATCTTCAGCACAATCCAGTGCCATAACCAAGGTATGCTTTTTGCTATGCCAGCACATATGTTGTGTGCTTTGAAAACTTAGGTCATTTTAAAGATTTCTTTTAGTTAAGAAGCCATCATCGCCGTAAACATACGTCGGCATGAGTCTGTTGCATACTCCAATAAATTGTAATGAATGCAGATAGGCTTCAAGAAAGTTGTATATTTTAAAAGCACATATTTTGATAGCAAACACGAGCCAAAAAAGCCATCAGGAAATGAAAAACCTGACAGCTTGAACCCTCATAGCTTGAATACCGTTCTTACAGCACCGCTTTTACATCAATCTAGAAAAAATATTGCTAATTCTGTCACTGAAATCGGCAGAACTCTTGGCAGACACATAGATCATTTTGGCACTTGCTGCTTTGTAACGGCATCAAATGCAATGTTTTGCTGACCTTTCAGCGTGCCAGGCAAAAGGCTTTTCTTGACATCTTGTTCATTCCTCGTGGCATGTGTGGAAGAAGGGAGATGAGTGAGTGGCGAGGTTGAAAGGTGACGATACATCTCGCAGGATTAACAACATGAAATCAAGTTTTTTTTTATTTTATGCTGGGAAACCATGAAATAGATACCATCTCGAAATGAATAGATTAGTCACACCATAAAAACTAACCCTGCCTTCGTTTAGGAAACCAAATACCATATAAAAAATTCAAGAAGTGCTTGTAGAAGGATTAGGATAATAATGCGCCTTGTACAATGTAATCCTTCCTTTCATTTTATAACTTTAAATCCCATTCCACAGCCGAGCATCTGTAAAACAAAATATTCTTGGGTATTTTAATCTCCACATACATCATTTAGATAGCTGGTCTCCCCTTGGCTCGACTGTGCCCTCTCCCCCTCATTATCCTCACGCAGCTCCTCCAATTCATCCATCCTCAGAGGCATGAGGTAGAACTGGCAGTCAGGCATGCCACTAACAGCCATAATCTTACCAAGGACATGTGATCGCATTCGCAACCAAGGAAACGTGATACATCAGTTTTTCATCTTCTCAACTCCAACCTTTTCTCCTAATGGTTTCATCACATAGAACAGAACCATAGGTCTTCCAATGGAATTCAATTCACTATCATCACCAGTTCAAAGTGTCATCCATTCAAAAACGTAGGTCCTGGTTATGAATGGGTCAGTGTTTTCTGATCCCTGCAGAAACTCCTGTTTGTGCAGGGTCCAGAATTACGAGTTAGATGGAATTTACCCTATCCAGGGGCATATTATCAAGAAAGCTTGATACATTATCGCTGCTTTTATCGGCAGGAAACTTCAGATAAAGCGACCGTAATGGGCTTAATAATATGTCTTCACATATAACATGGGCTCCGATTGGAATTCCATAGAGCATATTATCTTTTTTCCTTTTTTTTTCCCCCACGTCCGATGATTACGACGAAGCCATGATATCCTTACTCCGCTGTGCAACCTCGCCTTCTTTGTTGGGTATAAAGGTTGATTTAAGCAATAAGGAAACTGGCTGATGGTTGAGCATCCGTCCAATAAGTTGCTGGGGCTAGAATGTGCAGAGTGATTGACACAGCATCTGAGTTTTGGCAACTCCGCAAATCAGTCGTACCCCTACCAGTTCATACTGAGTTTGCGTGTCACATTCACTGCCTGTCTTTCTTTCTTGCCAGCCCAGAGATTCGACAGATTACAACCATGGTGGAGATGAGGACAAAAAAAAAAAAAATAGAGCATGTTATCAAGCCCATTATCGCTGCTTTATCTGCAGTTTCCTGCCGATAAAAGCGGCGATAATATATATCAAGCTTTCTTGATAATATGCCCCTAGTGCTTGCCGATTGCGTTAAATATCTCACTCTTCATTACATTTTGGCCGGCAAAACCTGCTGGGTTTTAACAGGGGACAAGTAGTTGCTGTACTATGTGAATGTTGGTGTAGTAAGAACAAAAATCTGCTGTAGTTTGATAATAGGTACTATTTATTGCACCAGAGTACAAGCACCTGGATTCTGACAGGCTTGGAACCAGGACCTTGTTGGTACACATGAATGACATTTTTGTTCCTCTTTGACCTGTGCTATTGTTAACCATCAGCCGAAAAAAATTGATTTCAGATTTTTAAATGATCACTTAGTCCTAGCAAAATTAGTGTTGTCCATCAGTAAATGGGCGCAAATCACGGGCATTTGAAACATTAATTTATGACCCTTTCGGTCATGCCAAGTGCCACGCATCTCGGGTGAAACTGCAACATATTAAAACGGTTCTCGCATCGTCTCAATGATTGGGAAATTGTTGCGCGCTCTCCAGGGCCGGATTGGCTACTGGGCATTTTGGCATGCTGCAGAGCTGGAGGCTGATGTCACAGCACTGGGAGCTAATTTCGTTTATGGTCGACCTGCGTGTGCTTCGAAATAAACAAAGTAAAACGAATTTCGTTCAGCACACGCAGGTCCTCATCAACGAAATCGGCCCGCCGTAGGCAACGCCTCAGCTGAGCACAAAAAGCAGACGGACTATTTTTGCGTCAGCTGCTGACTGGAGAGAGAGTCTGGGCTGGACTACTGCTTTATGTTTGAATGATGCTGCAGGCGAAGGTCACACTGCCTTCTTTGGGCTGCGCTGTGTTCTTACAGTTCGAGGCTCTCTCGTTCCAACTTGTATCTTGGTAAAAACACTAAAGTTAGAAAAGGTTGTTGCGTGTTTGAGGAAATGATCTGTCTGGAAACAGGTGATGTCTTGCTATATTACTAGGATATTTAAAACCGTTGGGAATTCGAACAGTTGATTTTTTAATAAGAAAAGTCCAGACAGTGAATTATATGAGAGTATGAAATGAAATAAAAAATTGTAGAATATTCTCCTTGCTGACAAAACGGATGCCTGTGTCTTGACTGAAGTTGACAGAAATCCTCGCTCTGTAGCTAAACTTCTGTCTATGACGAGTCTGGGGGCTCAGAAGGGGCATAGCTGAACATAGGGGGAAGGCGGACAGAGACGGGTATGGAGAATGTAGGAAACAGGCTTTGCACACACAAGACTTTCAGAGCACCTGCTCTGGAATGCTGGTGTAAGAAAATACAAGGTACAAAGTGCCCACAAGGGAATTTATTTAGAATAAACTTATATTATTGTACGATTACTTAATGGGTCAGTCCTTCCGGAACAAACACCAAAGTGTCATTAGACAACACCAATCAATGCAATTTGTAAATATACACAACACGGGGAATCATAAAAGTTTGCAAGTATCATTTTTTTATGTATAGAAAGCACTTAAAAGGGAATACAAATACATGAAATCAATCAGCAAAAAGGTCATGGACAGAAGTCGAATTAAATTAACCTAACAGTACATGACAAACAACTATTCCAACCTAATCACAGGCAACAAATCACTGAATGAGAATATGTGTCGCTCTAGAATAACAACATTTCTGAGGAATAGAAGGTGGAGTTGACGTTTCGGTCTTTGTGGCTTCAGTCCATCAGACCATCTTCAGGAAGGTAGTTTTTGCTAAAAAAAGGCTCTTCTGTTATATGTAAGAGTCAGCCTAGTACCATGAACTTGATCTAAGGTCGCAGCTGTTTTGCAATAACTGCTGAGGTATAGAAAGGATGTATGTATTTTGGGGATCAGCAGCAACGTCTGTGTCAAGAACAAGGAATAATCTTCCTTATGTGATGTTTTTTATGGGATGCTCGGATTTCCGGACTGACCCCGGTCTCCACACTACGATTATAACTTAAATCTCAATTGAAACATCACATAAGGAAGAACTACCACCGTGTTGTGAATTCCACGTTGTCACAGAGTTGTTTTCCCGCGATGGGCTACGATGTTGAAAGTTGCGTTACGCTACTCTTGCGGTAGTTATCACATGTTCTTGTGAATATACCCCTTTGTATTTAAACCATTCGTAGTACACTCCCTTTCTGGCCTAAACAAGTCTGAAGACTGCCTTAAGAAAGTGAAAACTATTAGTAAATCAAACCCTGGCTCACATGGCATTTTTCAGGTGAAAGTCTACCATATTCTTGGAAAAACCTATGCTGTGTGATATGTCTAATTGTAGAACCTAGACCGGCCCTAAATGCATATTTAACTAACTCATGCATAGAGGATGCGATTGAAGGTATTGATTTGAGGTACCACCGTGGGAGATTCCAGGGCAGGGCTGGCTTTAGTACAGTGCGACTGGTGCGGCTGCACTGGGCGCTGACCTGTGGAGGGGCGCTGACATTGGGGATGAGGGAGCAATGTGTTTAGCAATAATTTATGATTGGAGAGATGTGGGGCACCTTTGCCTGGTCGTGTAAGAGAATCCAAGGAGGTGGTCATGGGATGCGGGGGCGACAAAATGATTGTCTCACAGGGCACCACCAGCGCTAAAGGTGGCCCCGTTCCAGGGTAATATGGAAGGAGTATGCACACAGGTGTGGCTAACACTTGTGGATCCATAATTTGATTGATATTCAGAAACATTTGCTAAAACAGTTCCTGTGGTTTTTATCACATTCAATTTACAGTTGGATAATTTAGGTTTAACTACTGCTGGAAGTGTGAGCGAGTACATCAGTTACTCTAGTTTGCAAAGTTCCATGTGTTAATATCAGAGCAATTAATAACGTTCACAATTTCGAGTTTATTATTGTAATTTATTTTCTTGTAACTTATTTTCATTTCATTTATTTTTATTTAATGAAGAGGAATAACTCTAGTGCACCGTCACTCCTTTCTCGTTTACCCTTCACTCATTTATTATTTTTCTTTTAAAATATGCATTCCCTTCCCTTTTTTATAAATTGCTTAATTTAATTAACAGAGGACTCTTCCCTGAAACACTATTTTCTTTTAATTGCAATAGTCAGTGGCTCTTTTAAAATCGTAATGTATTTTAGAAAAAAATTATCTGGACACAGTGACTTGCTAAGATCAAGAACGCATCAGTTTAAGACCTCAAGGAGAAACCAGCAGGAAAATGATAACCCACATAAGTATGCTGGAGCATTGAGTAATATCTAGTTAAAGAAACAAAGGTGCTTTTTACACAATCACAATATTCTTGGAAATAATGTTTCGAGATAAGCTTTTAAAATTGTAAATGAATGAAATAAAACCAACGGTTATCCACCAAGTAGCTCAAATGTCAGAATTAAGTTATTCACTGATAAAATATCAATCAAATCAAAACACTGTGGGCCTGATTCACAAAGTGCCTCCGCCCCGCCCTGCCCTCGCGGTGGCGCTCCTGCAGTTGTGGGGGAGTTCCTGCAATGAGATCCCGCCTGAGTGTGGAGACCCCCACACAACTGCAAGGCCCGCGTAACGGAGGCCCTTTGTGAATCAGGCCCTGTATATCTTCTCTCAGACTTCAGTTTCTGGATGGGTACATTGAAGTAAAATATCCCTATATGAATCGTAAAAAAACAAAGATACATTGTCATTATTCAATTTTTACCCGTATCAGCCCAGGATGTAAACAGGATTGTTAGAAAGGTGACGTCTGGATGCCCTTTAGACCCATATCCAGAAAATAAATTACAACCTTGCTATGGAATGCTCCTAAATATAGCCCCTTAATTGGCAGAGATTACTAATATTCAATTACGTACTGCTAAAGTTCCTATGGTGCGGAGAAAAGCCACAGTGAGACTCATACTAAAACAAGTCTGCTGACCCGGCACCAATCTCATTATTACCTTATATGCTATGGTTGCTGCAAAGATGGTTATACCCAAATGTCACAGTTTATCAAGGCTTATAACAAGCTGGATACTTCTCAGGCACAATTGAGACTTCACAAAGGGACTTATGTTGCCCTTTTTACAGAGATGAACAAGGTGTGGATGATCCAGGATAATGGAGGTGAGGCAGCAGTAATCCTTCTGGATCTATCCGCAGCATTCAATACTGTGTCATACTCTATCCTTATTTCACAAATTTTTTAATTGATTTCTCTAGAACCACCATCAAGCTTTCTCTGCGCCTCCTTTCACTTTTAATGAGGCGAATCTTGAATGTGGGGTCCTCTCTGAGCCTGACATTATTCAATGTGGATGGTCCCCAATTGATCTGTCTGCTAAGATCCTGTAAGTTTGTTGGTATAACCTATGCAGATGATACACACATTATCATCAGTCTGGATGGAGAAGCGCCGTGGTCACATACTGCCTTTGTGGCTGACGTAACTGGATGGCTGAATAAAAACATTGAAGTCTAACAAAAATATTTTTTGATTCTGGGAGGCTCCTATTCTGCATGGAATGACGGGTGGTGGCCATCGTCTTGAGGGGGTGGTAGGGCAGAGAAGGTTTTTTTTTACTCACCTGTAAACTTGATAACATTCAAGAATATTTCCTACAAAATAATCATGAATAGTTCAAGTTAGTTTTCACAACTCATCTTGTAAATTCATCTCTGTTTTGCAAATGTACTTCGAACAAATCCAAAGTAAAGCAACCTTTCCGTGAAAGGAAATCCTAGGCCCCCATGACAAGGTACCAGTTGGAGCAACATCGTATCATGATTGCCTGGCAAAGACACCATGGGGGATATTCTCAAGAACAGGCGATAATTATCGCCAACCCAGGTTAACACAATTTTACATAATGCCCTCTATTGCGGAAAACTAACGCGTGTTAACAGCCTATTCTCAACATGCCGGCAACAGGTGATAGTCTTCCCGTTAACGCGTCAAATGTCCACTTTAAAATTACCGGGACGCCGATAAAAAAGGAAACCCAAACGTGAAAAGAATTGCGATGGGTCCAACAGCGATAAAAACATGAGCGAAAAGCAGCGCCAGGCTTGCAATTCCTACGTCAGGCGGGAAAAATCACCATAAAAGCTGCAAAAAAAAAAGAAACCCAGCCTACTGAGAAGCACCATGGAGGATGCTGGAGCAACTACAGAGGCCAACTAGAACCCCACAACCCCCCCCGGAGGACCAGCCAGGGACCTCAGGGAAGGAGAAGGGCAAAGAGAAGAAGAAGAGGAACCCGCAACTCAGTCCACAGTAAAACAAGATCCTGATTACGGAGGTGATAGAACACCACCAACAACTGGTCATCACCTCCACTGCGTCTTTGGCAACTGGAAATGCAATATGGCAGTCCATCTTGGCCAAGGTGAATGCAGCCAGAGTGAAGAGAAGGGAAGTGCATGACTGCAAGAAGCGCTGGAATGATGTGAAGCACAAAACCAAGCTAAAACTTGCTAACAACTAGAAAGCTGCAATGCAGACTGGAGGTGGGATGGAGGAAATGGTGTCTACAATCATCAGTGGGGAGACGGTGGCAGGAATTGAGGGATTGGACACTGCTCAACATGACCTGACCCAACAGCAACAAGGTGAATAACGAGCAGGGACTGGGGGGATGGGGGTAGATGGGCACAATGGCACACATGCACAATTAAGTATAGGACAGTGCACACCACAATGACTCTGGATCATGTCCCTGATCTCCTTGGCATACTGCAGCACACATAGAAACAACAAGTAGGCCCAGTCGATAATGTGCCCAGAGGGGGCACTACCCACACATCACTAATCTCACAACAAACCCATACACATTTGCTGAACCCAGAAAAGCTGCGGTCTAAGAGCCACACTGACAATGCAAGTGACAATGCATGATGATTAGCATGGCTGCAGTCCAATTATCATGACATGGTGCACACCACGACACTGAGGTGGCTGAGTGTGGACCACATCCATAAAGGAGCAGGTCACACCCTGGCACATCCACGTGCACAAACAACCCCTGGCGTCAACAAGATCTCTGCGGACAAACTACGCCCATGAGTCCCAACTCCCACCAAGAGCCCAATTTACCCAAGTCTGCAACATCTCAGCACTGTATGAGCACAGAAGTGAAAGGCACACCACCTGAAAGGGATAAGGGCCAGCAAAATCAGAGTTGCAGGGGCCACTCTCTCACAATGCGGCACACACACATGAGAATCAGAGCACATCAACATTGACAACAATGTGGTACAAACTGCAACACTTTCACAACAGAACAGACGACACTACTGCTGCCGCTTGTGAGTAGAAACTGGCCATAGAAGGATGATGTGAGATGATAATGTACAAGTACAACCTTACATTCCTTATGGTATAGAAATGTCCACTGTCCCACATCAAATAGGCACCTTCTCCCAAACAGTCACAATGTACATTGTCATGCAGTCTGTTTCTAAATTTGTCCAATGCTTGAACATACATGGAACACACTGTTAAACTGCATCTCCCCTTTACATTGCAGAGGGAGAATCAACACCTCCTGCAGAGCAGACCGAACATCTCTTCACTGATGATGAAGAGGACCTCCACACCATCAACACCGACGCCCTCCAACAGCTCATGGACACCATCAGCACCCCTCCCGCAGGAGCAAGCAGCCCAGCTGCACCGAGGAGAACCCACCCCCTGCACAGACCACTCAGCAGGAAGCACCCACCACCATGGCTGTCTCCCAGGACCCCCACGACCAACACATGGCATTCCAACGCAGTGTGTTAGAGGGTTAGAAGGAGATGGCTGATCAGGTGCAGGTAGGGTACAACCTCATGGTAGCCAAACTAGATGCCATACGTGGGTGTCTAAGTCCCATCAGGAACCACTTACAGTCCCTAACAGACACTACCAGTCCGCTCCATGCTCTCCAACAAGCCATGGCTGGCATAGCTGAAGTCATGACTCTGAGACAAAAACAACTGTCTAGTCAGAGTGGCTCCAGCGATGTCACCCGAGAGTTGGGACACATGCGGAGATCATGGAGAACATGGAGCGGATGCAGGCAGAAAGAATGGCTGCCATGGCTGAACACCAGTGAGATGTAGCTGGGATCTTCCATGCCCTGCAGATCCTCATCATGGCATTGCTGACACAAGGCCTGGTGCAGATGAATGCTGCTGCTACTACTCCATCCACATCTCCGCCCCCTTATGTGTCAGTGCCTCACAGTGCGGCAGCCATTCCACCTCCGGCACCCGATGTGGTACTGCCACACAGTGCTGCAGACAAAACACCACAACCCACATGTGAAGCACATCACACATCAGAGGAAGATGATGTGGATGATTATGCGATTCTTGTAAGAAGGAAGTGGTCGCATTAATCTCCGCCCTGAAATAACACCTTCCACTGTCCTCCGATACACTCTGCGAAACCCACCTTGGCCCTCAACATGGACTGCCATATTTGGTTTGGTTACCAATGACAAGAAATCAGACTGCGGACTGAACTCTTCCTCTTCCGATGAACTTGTCAACCCCTAAAGGACTCTGGCTGTCCCTCCACGGGGCAACAATGTAAAGTGAGGTTTGCATGGCCATGTACTGGTCCAGCTTCAACACTTCACTGAATGTGATTAAAACATTCTAATTCACACAGATGTGTCATGTCTATGAGCAAGCAAGTATGCAATTGAGGCTATGCCTTTGGCTTATGCTTCGGCAATGAAGATACACACAAAACAGTTGGCATGTATGAGCCAAGACCTTCAGCGGTCTTGCGCTCCTTTTTTTTTACATTCGGGCGAGCCCACCCTCCGGGTGCATGCTACATTACAACATTGTCAATTAAGGTCCAGGTGGTGCCGACACTACAACAGATAAGCATGCCATAGTTACTTTTGTGGCCAGCCCAGTACGAAAACACACCCTGAACCCGGGCCATTTTTTGACACTCCTCACACGCCTACGGGTGGGCTGCGGTGCTGGGATGTCGTGCGCTTCAGAGTACGTCTCCAGACGTTCCACCCAGGCTTTCCAGCAGCCTGCCTGGGACGGGGGTGGCCCCATTACTGTAAAGGGCTCCAGTGGGGTTACAGAGGGCATGCTGTTGGCTGCTGGAGGCGGACTCATGGGGTAGTCCCACGGGACGATGACTTGTGGTGCACTGAGGTAGGCCCACCAGAAGAGATGAGCGGGTGTGCAGCCTGTGATGATGCAGTGGCCTGGAGGCTGGATGGTGACTTGAGGCGCACCGAGGTGGTGGCCCCTGAGGCACGGCATCCGGCAGGGGTCTACCGCCACATGGCGATGACTTGCTGTGCACTGTGGTAGGCCCACCAGAAGAGCTGAGCGGGTGTGCAGCTTGGATGATGCAGAAGGCCTGTTGGGCCGGACTGGAATGGATTTGTCTGGGACCTGCTGGACCGCAGTGTAGGCCAAAGGGGGCAGTCAGCACACACAGTACTCCGTGGTGCGGTGCCGCAGGGTGCGGTGGGGGCCTGTTGCACGGAAGCCAGTGATGGGCTGCAGAGGCTGCCAGGCTCGTGGGCCTTGATCTTGAAGATTGCTCTGGCACGTGGTGGGCCCTCTTGGAGACACGCCAGTGGCAGAAGGTGAGCAGGGAAGGGCAATCACTGCTAGGCGCCGGACGGGTCTGGGGACCAGCAGGCTGGGGTGCAGCAGGTGCACAGGATCACGTAGGCACCACCGGTCATGGCGGCGGCCTCATGGCAGGGTGAGGGGTGCTGCTCTGGCAGACTCACACCACATCGCCGGTGTAAAATTGGCCATTGTAGGTGGTCGGCCATGTGTGTGTAGGCCTATGGTCAGGTTATAGCGGACACAGAGACTCACGCAGAAGGTCCGCTCTCTTGTTCTGCGCTGCCTCGGTGGTACTCTGGGGGGTGGTGTTCCTGGGGGTGGGAGTGGTCCTGGGGGTGGTGGCGGTGGGTGTTGTGGCCTTCTTGGGTCTGCAAGCTGCATGATTAGTAGCTCCAGGGCATCTGTTGGTCTTCAGATGTGGTTCTGGGCTGGGCCCCCTTTATACTGCAGGTTTTCATCCAGAAAAAAGCAGGTCTTAAGTCCATGCTGCTAACGTGCCTTATCGCCTGTTTTTGGACTGCATCACTGATCTGGCTGGTCGTTGAGAATATCGGGAAGTGGTGTTATCGTGAGTTTTTGGACGAGAACGCCTTCTCTGCATATGATTAGCATTAGTTGTCGCTGTCAGCTTTGGCAATGTTTTTAGCACCAGCTATCGAAGGTAAACTGATGATGTTGACTGTTAGCACCGGCATGTGAATAGTGTTATAAATCTATCGCCACTTTCATGGCGTAAAAGTGCTGCTAAATTGGCGATGTGTCCTTGAGAATATGCCCCCATGGGCCATGTTAAAAGTTAGATCCAGAAGTCTGCCATGTCTCCAAACTACTTGGTAGTAATGGTCTGTTGAGCTGTTGTATAGTGTGTTCTCCAGTCACGTGAAGCCTCTTTCCAAACACAGTTGATTTCCTGCAAGGACCATTCCTGAGATGTACAGAATTATATTTGGCCGGGCCCATGGAATATAAGTTTATGAAGTTGCAGCTATATTTTGAGTCTTACATGTCTCATGTAATGAATTGGGAACAAATACTCCTACTAGTAGGATTAAAGCCATCATCCTACAATAGCCATGAAACTGGGCTTGAAAGTCATATGTGTTATTTGAAAAATGTTGTGGATAGCTGAAGTGAAGCACAAACAAGTAGATATTACTTGAGTGAACTACCACTTCTGAAATCTAAAACCCCCCAAGAAAGCAATCTCAATTCTGTGGAAAAAAAGTGTTCCATTAATACTAGTCGAAGCCTGGAATGTTTATGCCTATACTTTATAAAATACCTAAATGTTTTCAGGCTGAATCATGATATTTTAGTCTCCAAAATCACTGTTGACTTCACTTTTGTAATTTTTATACAACATTTTAGGAAAATGAATTTGACTTCTTTAGAACGAAATCTGAATATATTTAGAACTACGTCTGTTAAAATACTTCATAGTAGAAGATATTCCTATTACTGGAACAGCTTCCTCACCTCCTATACCTTTTAAGATCACATTTTTCTGAAACATTCCCTGGATATGACATGATTTAAACCCTGCGGTCTCTTCAGCTAGTTTTCATATTTGACCCTACCACAACAGCATTTCCATCCACATCGATTTTAGTTAAAGCGAGGTGACCAGTTACAGAGCAGTAAGGTCTTCACCAGGAACAATGAGTATGAAGGCGAAGTCTCAGAGGGCTGTGTGGTACTCCACCATCATTACTACTGAGATGTTCTCCCCATCAAATGAGGATGCCACACCATAATTCTCCATTTGAAATTCTTTCCTGAAGTTGTGGATGGGCCTACCAAAAAAAGGCCAATTTTTAGTCCTACCTATTTGCTGTCATTTTGGGGAGGGCCATAAAGAAGCAAGGACCTGTTGTCTATCGCTAGATGGATCCTGGTTAAGCCAAAAGATTGAACTGGCATTGGCACAGCTGATAGGTCTGGCTTTGTATTAGGCTACGTGCTTGACAATTGATGGCCATGTTTCTGTGAGTCTTTATTAGTGGATGAATCAATACATGTGGGGATTATATGAGTGAGTGAAATAGGTGAATGGATTGATGACTGACGGATGGATGAAATGGCGGGTGATTAGCAGAGGTGAAATTGGAGCATAGCCTCCTGTTGTATATAATATTGAAACAATTGTCTTACTCATCCATTCATTTATCCATGCATTCAAAAATTCATCCATATATACATTAAGTTAGTCATTCATATTCCTCTTTCATTCGGAGATATTCAAGGACAATGATAAAAAGAGGTGGCGTCTTTTTTGAATTTCTCAAGGAAATTAAGAAAGCTCAACTTTTTTCAGGTAGCAGAAAGTAAAGGACTATGATAAAAAAGAAAGTGATGTCATGTCTTCATGTTAATTTTGACAGCGGAGTGGAAATGTTTGTAGCAAGATTAGTGAAGGTGAAGGGGAGGGTGCGAAATGGGCAACTTCTGAGTACAAATTAGATAAATAAGGGCTGAATTGCAAAACTAACAATTAAACCTGAGGGGGAATCGTGGAGTTTGATACTGTGGAATTACATCAACATTCAGTGGAAATCTGTTGAGGGGCAGAATCCGCAGTGGGCACGCTGTAGAGACAGAAACAACAGATCCCTGTATGCTGCATTGCATGCAGTGCCAGTAAAAAGTAACATCATGCAGGCTCGTGCTGGGCTACACTCACCTACTTGAGCTGAGCCACCTCCTGCCAGATGATCTTGTACTCCAACTCCAGCCAACATTTGCCTGGGATAGAGGCTCCCCTGCCTAGGAACCCCAGCCCACCAGCCACAACAGGGAGAGGAGGAGGCACTTCTACCACCTAGGGATGCCAGGATCAGTTATCCCTCCAAGGCAGCCTGTCCCATGTAATTACAAGCTCAGAATACAAGGGTCAGCACTCATTGTGCTCGTGCTGGGACCTGCATGACACTTTCAGAGGCATGCTCATGTAAAGCGCTCTGATACCTCCAGGTCTAGCCAGCGATATATAAAACTTTGCAAATAAATAAAATGCTCACAAGTGGCAGGTGAGCTGCAATGAAGACAATGTTTCATTGGTTCATTGGTTTGCACAAGTACATGTGACTCATGCCACGCTGCTTGGTAACTGCCACCCTAAGCAACTGACCTCGATGTCACATTTGTGTCCCTCCCCTTCACCCCACCCTCCACTCACAGGAGGCAACACAGATATAATGCAGAATATATACCGAGTGTATCACCTCACCGCCAGTGCTCTCATTAGGTTCTATACGCATGGCGTTCTTTATCTGCCCCTAAGCCGAGCGCTGGGACACCAAAAGGAGTAGACAGAGTCCTCAGTGAAGGGTCTTAATGCATGGACATGTAGCAGGAAAGTTCTGTGTTAGGAGGGAAGTACCTCTGGCAGTAAGAGAGGAAACCAGTGTTCTTGTCTTGTTGCATCCTTAGTGAGTTCATCACTCAGTGAGACTTGAAGTCCCTGGACCTAAGTGAGCACACTTTCTGGGGCCCTTGCCAGATTTTCATATGAGAGCTACCTAGGGTGACCCCGTTCACTGTGTCCAGTCCTGGTCTGTCGTGTGATGATATCCAGTGCTGATTTTTAATTTGGCTGGCGAAATGGAGCAATTCATTCTTCTCTCTGTGTTACATGCAGAACACAGAATTCTGCCCACCCCTAATAAAAAAACAGGGAGGAACTGCCATGTATAAGCTTTTAAAACAAGCAATCATGGTAGCTTTGAAGCTGGCAGGTTCTACATAATGCAGGGCTTCATTTAAGCAGTATCAATGGAGCTATGGTGAGCTGCAAAGGGGCAGTAACCTCTTAGCGATGTGGTGGGAGGAGCAGTTGTCAGGCTCTAAAGAACAGCACCCCCTACTCAGGAATTGCCAAGAATAGGATGTCATCCCGTTCATTTGCATGTGGATACCTTATGGCAGGGCCATTGGGGGAAACTGGAATTTGGTTTGAACTTGCAGATCAAGCACAGTAGTGGGCGGCTGAGAGACAGTTACAAGGTTTTCAAGTTAAGGCGTTGGAGCAGAAATCTCACAGTAATCTCTCTTTGGAAAATGTAGGAAATATAGCACAATTACCTTTGATTACCATTAGCCTTTATTCGCTCAAGGAGATAGATCTAGGCCACCGTGTTTTGACAAGGGAGTTCCAGCATAAACATGGGCAATAAATCAAATGCAAATAAACATTTTAGCCAATAACGAGAGTTGTGAGTAGTTGTAAACGGATTTATTTTCCAATCAATATTTAGGAATCTCTGACTCTTCATTCATTAGTCAGGTTACAGAATTGATAATAGAGAAATTAAGTTAGTACCACGCATATCATGAATTACCAACCGCTTGTTCCATAAAGGCAAAAAGAATTCCTAAACTAGGACTATGAGGCACAAATTATGTCAGTCAGAACTCATGAAGAGTTCAAGAATAGAAGCAAGAGTGAGATTAGCATGAAGCTAAATCAATAATTAATTATTGCGGAGTCTCCCAGGAAAAGAGACATGAAGCCAGTTAGTCAAAGCATGAAGCTATGGGATTTTAATAAAAGACAGAATGGACAAAACCTTCATAAAATCTGCCTACGTCTGCCTCTCGTCTGCTCTCCATCAAGGCTTGACCTCTTTTGCCCTGCATCTGCACATCACATCTGCTCTCCTCCCTTCATTTCTACATCGGAGTCCAAAACTCCTCTGCAGCCTTCCGTCTCTAAATCTGTCTGCCTGTTTCTCTCAAAAGGCTCTGAAAATGTTCTGAAAACTCCTAACTAGGAACGCTTTTATCAAAGAATAATGTTACAAAGCATGTGGCGTGACTTCCTCTTCCTCAAACTGGAATCCAGCATTTTCCAAAAGGATGCCTCCACTCCTCGCCAGATTGCATACATCATCTCTCAGACGGGCAAAAGTATTTTCCATGGCATATTCTGTATCTTATTTAATATAATTTCATCTCATATCCTTCCTTTAAATAACATTTTATTTCTAACTAAACACATAACATTAGCTGCAAAAGAACTATGGGCCTGATTACGATGGCGGAAGGCCCACCACTGCGAGCCACGCGGTGGCGGGCCCTCTGCCATCGGAAAGCAATTTCCCCCAGTCATATTACGATGGTGGGGGGAATCGTTCCAGTACTGTGGTGGTCATAAAGACCGCCCGCCACTGTTCCGCCACAGGCTATCGGCGGAGCGGTGAGCTTGTGTAAAATGGTGGCGTTGCCTAGCAGGCACCGTCTGCCAAATTACGATGCTGGCCGCAGCCAGCCTTTAGTGTTCCTGTTGCTGTCTATACTACTGTTGTTGTTGCTAGCGCCATGAGACCTTCCTGTGAGATGTGCGCTTTGCAAGAACATTTGATATTGACATTGACATGGCAAGTAAACCGTCATTGAAAGGCTGGCAGAGAATGCATTTGGGGGCATGTTGCGGGCCCCTCTTGTGCTGGGGGTAGTGGTGCACTGTGAGGGTACCCATGGTACTTCCCTACATATCACTGCAATAGGCGGTAGGCACGGCATGGTGCCTGCCACATAGTGCAGTAAAAAGCACGACCTGCATGTTTAGCAATGTGGCGGGTGCTGCAGCCAGAATGTTGATCATGCACCATGCGACCGCCACGGTGGCGGTCACATCGTAATCTGAGGTGCGCGACCGCCGCGTTGTAGGCGGGCGAACCCAGGCACCACTAAGGTGCCAGGCGGACTTGAGTCCGCCCGCCATCGTAATGACACCCTATGTTATTTAATTAAGCAATATACGTTAAATATAATATGGTAATGCACTTTTAAAATATGCATATTTTCTATTCTCTCTAAAGCAAAGAGTGAAATGAAGATTTGTTTAAACATTTCCAGCACCTAAAGAAATAAAGCTCAGAGGTCACAGCTGTAAATTATGTCAATATTCTCACTTCACATGGAAAGATTCCTTTTGTTATCTCGAAGGGCAGCAGAAACTCACAGAGCAAGATTTAAATCATAAGAGATGGTTCTGTTTCCTACATCATAAAATGTGGTGCTTATTCTAACAGACTTTATATTCTATTAATGCACATTTAACAGTTTTACAAGTCAAAAATTACATTTCCATAGTGAGGACAGAATCTAAACTAAACACATTTAAGTCAGGCTAATAATTAATTGTATTAACAAAGAAAGGAGTATCAACAAAAGGACATAAAAGGTACTAAATGGGATGTCAGAAGAGAAAACAAAAGGATGATTCCATTTTGTTAAGAAACCCCTCACTCACCAACCTGGTTGATGACATGCTTCATCATTGGGGTCCACGCAGATGGCTGAGTGCCATCCGGCTGTGCTGCGACACCTGACTACAGTGGAGCTGTTTATTTTGAGTGAGGTGCAAAAAAAGTGGTGTTAAAAATTATCCTGGTATAACTTGCATAAAAAACTTTAATCAGAAGCTACTGGACAATAGTATAAACAGGGTGCGGATACTGATAGGTTATAATGACCAGGAGTATCTATGTGATTGTTATATAAAAGAGTCTACATGTTTCAACCTGTAAATGGTAAATCCCAGGTTTCGTCAGGACCAGAAAGGAAAATGGGTGGTATACACACACTAATGTGTATCCAAGCGTAGATTCCTTGGACCGCACTGCAAAAATCTGCAGCAGGCAGCCTCAAAAACCTAAATAGGCGAGGAAAAAAGAGAAACCTGCGGGAGGAAAATAAATACAGTCACAAACAAATAGTATACATGCCTGTAACGTAGTGTAGGTTCTCAGAAATCTGCATGCTTCATGCGAATCCCATTTATAATTAATTAGAGACAAATATCGTGCCAGGGACGTGGATACTAGTGTGAACATGTGCTTATATCTCATATTGTAGTGCTTGCAGGCCGTATATCGTTGTCTGGTGGTGCTATAATATAGCCATCAACATGAGCTCACACAGTCACACTGATCAATAATAGTGTGCGTGGTGGCTAGGAAATGTAATTAAATGGTGTCCCTCGCACATAGAGAATTATTTAGTGGGGTGACTATCCAAACTCACGCAATTGTAAGTGAGTTTATACAAACATACATGCATATATAATTGTATCCAAACTAAAAAGACAGCTGTCAAGGGGAGAAATCTTACTCCTTATGTGGTCTCGATTGCTCCAGGGGGCAGAGGGAAGGCTTGTTCAGGAGGAAACCTATTCTGTGGTGTATGAACAGATAGGTCAATGAACACATCGTGAGCATATCGGTAGTGAAAGAAAAAGCACACTCACAGATGAAAGGCTCGTTGCGAGCCGGTAATCACCGCTGCCGAGTAGAATATTCTCTGTCTCTCAGCAGCGTAGGAAATATGCAGGAAAAAACGTATAGTTTCACTGAACATCGTGGTCAGAGTACCTACACGCCTCTCAGTTCTCCCCGTAGCACTGTGTAGCGGCCGGCGTGGAGACTATCAAGCAGCAGCTTCCGGGAGTGGACGGGGCTGCGTGAGGCTTGCGCTGCCTGCGTTGCTAGGCAACCAATCGGAACACAAGTATAGTGGTCCGACGGTGCCAAAAAGGTGGAGGCTAATGCAAAATAGAAAAAGCAGGCTAGTAGACCTGCTTCACGAGTTCAAGGGTGGGGTTCCGAAATGGGAACATAATGTTAAAATATCAGAAAAGATCGGAAAAAACAGGACAATTAGACCAGTTCATTAAGGTGATTAAGAAACAGAACTAAGAATACGGGCAGGTTGGAGGCAATGTCTCGTAGGTGGTGGCTGGTATAAAGGGGGACAGGACAGTACATTGTGCTTAGAGATTCACTGCACAATTATGGGATGATGTGTCAGTCAAGACCTAGTGAGATAGTTTGTTACCGGTCTTGATGCAGTGACAGGATTATTTCTGAAGGACAGTGCCCCAAGGGATGTTATCGTTCAATCCTGATATGTGCGTGGATAGTCTATAGATCCAACGCTGTTCCTTTTCAAACAGTTGTTTTTGTAAATTAGGCCCAGTCTTTACTTGCTCAATCACGGACCACTTCATGTCTTTAGGAGTGTGGTTGGCTTCCAAGAAGTGATCTGTTAGTCTAGTTGCATTTTTTCTGCATCGGATAGTACTACGATGCTCGCAGATCCGTTGTTTGACTTTCTTGGTTGTCATTCCTATGTAGGATTTAGCACATGTGCATTTGATTAGGTACACCACGTTGGTGCTGTTGCAATTGGTGTGGGATAGTTGTTTCCAAATTTTGCCTTCTTCCAGATCTAGAATTTTGTGTTGTCGGTCAAAAGGCATACACTACAGTTTCCGCAGTGAAAGTGCCCAATGATCGCAGGGAGCCCCCAGGCTCTGGTGATTGACTGTTCCTCGTTATGGTTGCCCACCTTAGGTCTGATATTCACCAATGTATCTTTTAGGCTGCAAAATTTCTTAAAAGAGAACAAAGGTTTTTCCCAATGTAAGTTGCCTGTGTTCAGTATTGACCAATGTTTATTCACGCACCTACTCATTTGGTTTGATATTGCATTGGAAGTTATGACACATGTAAGTGGTATGTTCTCATTGTTTGTAGTCACTTTTTCTTCTAGGAGAGCTTGAGCAAGTCAAGACTGGGCCTAGTTTACAAAAACAACTGTTTGAAAAGAAACAGCCTTGGATCTATAGATTATCCACGCACATATCAGGATTGAACGATAACAACCCTTGGGGCTCTGTCCTTCAGAAATAATCCTGTCATTGCATCAAGATCGGTGACAAACTATCTCACTAGGTCTTGACTAACACATCATCCCATAATTGTGCAGTGAATCTCTAAGCCAATTGTGCTCTCCTGTCCCCCTTTCTACCAGCAACACCTACGAGACATTGCCTCCATGCCTGCCCGTATTCTTAGTTCTATTTCTTAATCACCTAAATGAACTTGTCTAATTGTCCTGTTTTTTCCGATCTTTTCTGATATTTTAACATTATGTTCCCATTTCGGAACCCCACCCTTGAACTCGTGAAGCAACTCTACTGGCCTGCTTTTTCTATTTTGCATTAGCCTCCACCTTTTTGTCACCGTCGGACCACCATACTTGTGTTCCGATCGGTTGCCCAGCAACACAGGCAGCGCGAGCCTCACGCAGCCCCGCCCACTCCCGGAAGCTGCTGCTTGATAGTCTCCATGCCGGTGGCTACACAGTGCTACGGGGAAAACTGAGAGGCGCGTAGGTACTCTGACCATGATGTGCAGTAAAACTGTAAGTTTTTTCCTGCATATTTCCTACGCTGCAGAGAGACCGAGAATATTCTACTTGGCAGCAGTGATTACCGCCTCGCAACGGGCCTTTCATCTGTGAGTGTGTTTTTTCCTTCACTACCGACATGCTCACGATGTGTTCATTGACCTATCTGTTTATACACCACAGAATAGGTTTCCTCCTGAACAAGCCTTCCCTCTGCCCCCTGGAGCAATCGAGACCAACATAAGGAGTAAGATTTCTCCCCTTGACAACTGTTTTATTAGTTTGGATACAATTATATATGCATGTATGTTTGTATAAACTCACTTACGATTGCGTGAGTTTGGATAGTCACCCCACTAAAAAAAATTCTATGTGCGAGTGACACCATTTAATTACATTTCCTAGCCACCTCGCACACTATTATTGATCAGTGTGACTGTGTGAGTTCATGTTGATGGCTATTTTATAGCACCACCAGACAACGATATATGGCCAGCAAGCACTACAATAAGAGATATAAGCACATTTTCACACTAGTATCCACGCCCCTTGCTCGATATTTGTCTCTAATTAATTATAAATGGGATTCGCATGAAGCATGCAGATTTCTGAGAACCTACACTACGTTACAGGCACGTATACCATTTGTTTGTGACTGTCTTTATTTTCCCCCCGCAGGTTTCTCTTTCTTCCTCACCTATTTAGGTTTTTGAGGCTGCCTGCTGCAGATTTTTGCCGTACGGTCCAAGGATCCTAGGATTGGATACACGTTAGAGTGTGTACCACCCATTTCCTTTCTGGTCCTGATGAAAACCTGGGATTTACCATTTACAGGTTGAAACATGTAGACCCTTTTATATAACAATCACATAGATACTCCTGGCCATTATAACCTATCAGTATCCGCACCCTGTTTTTACAATTGTCCAGTAGCTTCTGATTAAAGTTTTTTCTGCAAGCTATACCAGGACAAATTTTTAACACCACTTTTTTTGCACCTCACTCAAAATAACCAGCTCCACTGTTGTCAGGTGTCACAGCACACCCGGATGGCACTCGGCCATCCGGGCGGACCCCAATGATGAAGCATGTCACCAACCAGGTTGGTGAGTGAGGGGTTTCTTAAAAGGGAATTATCCTTTTGTTTTCTCTTCTGACATCCCATTTAGTACCTTTTTAGGTCCTTTTGGTGACACTCCTTTCTTTGTTAATACTTTATTCAAGCCCCGGGGACTAGGAGTACCCTCCACTCACAGCTGGGAAGAATCCCTTACTCTCTCTTTTATTAATGCGTAATAATTAATTGTGCAATGTTTTACGTGAATTGCTAAATGGAAAGCGTCTGACTAAGCACGCGAATTTCAAAGCCACCAATGTTTGTGTTTCACTTTTTAAATGCAGTTTCCATTCTGAAGCTGAAGGCAGGTTTGCCATTAGTAATGCTCAATTTTAAAGCATATGTTTATGCTCTTTCAAAGCCTAGACACCTGAAATGGTCATTCACCAAAGCTGGGCCACCAGAAAGAAATGAGGATCTACAACTTTTCAAAGGAAAATGAACATTTCATTAACACTGTTTTTATGATTAATTTCATTTTAATAAGGCATGATTGAAGCAAAAACCTGATGTCCTACCTGTGCAAGTTGGAGAATATTAACTTTAATAATATGTGGTCTTCAAACTCTGTTTGGTAACTTGAACATGCAGAGATCTTAAGCCGGGTCTGGTGGCTTAGTGGACTAATGTGTTCACTGTAGGGGCCTGTGTTTGACCTCATGATCACAGGTTCAAATCTCACTGGGTCCACTCAGCCTTTCGTCCTTCTGAGGTCGATAAAATAAGTACATTGAGTTGGGTAACAATAAGCCTTTATTATTCAGCGTCAACATACCCTTGGGTAAACATGCACTTTACAAATACACCTGTAAGTGAGTATGTGGTACAAGGCATAAGAGACTTGTGTGCCTGGGTTATGAAGGATACAAGCCAAGGGGAGCTGTCACAATTTGTAATGGCCCCTTGTGAGAAACTGGTTCCCTGGGGTGTGAGCCCTGGTGAAGCAGCAAGCACAATCATTGACAGGGTAAGGCACATGCAAACCCCATATTAAACTCTGCTCACACCCACCCGGTGGCTTGGCACAGAGAAATCAGGCACAACTTAGAGGCAATGTGTAAAGTATTTGTGCTACACTTCAAAGAGGGAGACAGTGAAAACATCACACAAAAAAGTATCCCACTAGGAACATAGAGCACAATTCAATAAATAAAACAAGACCAAAATGACAAACATCTAATCAGTAGAACCGGAGTTAAGAATTTTGAAAGAATAAAATGTAAAATAGCGCTGAAAAAGTAACGGTATCTGGTTGGGCTGGACCAGGTGAAAGTCAAACCTTCAGGCCAACCACAATGGAACTGCGTCTTGGATAAAGTCTCATATTAGTCTAGCTGAAGGTATACCTTCTCAAGTTTTGTTCCAAGAGTCCTATTCACATTGGAGGGGGTATTTAGGAGCAAGGAGAGCTTCACGGGTGGTGGCCAGCGTTGCCGAGGTGATTGCCAGGCATCGCAGATAGGCAGGCTGGTGCTTCTTGTTAACAATCTTCCACGGGTGATCGATGACGTCTGTGTGAAGAGACGGGCAGTGGCTCTTGGGGAATTTCTAAGGCAAGACAATGCTCACTTTTTAAAGTGGCATTTTCAGAATTGAATACACAATCTGACTTCCCCATAAGTTAGGGTTTTAAATTATAATTCCAGAGACACCAAACATGAACTAGTGATCTCTCTCCTGTTGGAAATTACACTTATACATATAATAATGTAACTCCAATGTTATCCTATGGAAGAGCTATGCCTTGCTGCAGTGAAAAACAAATTAAGAATTTTTACTACCAGGACATGTTTAAAAGTACATGTCCAACTTTCTAAATACACTGCACCCTGATTTTAGGTTGTTCAGGACCTACCCTAGAGGTGACGTATATGTATTAAAAAGGAAGGTTTGTACCTGACAAAAGGTATATTTTGCCTGGTCGGCAAAACTTGGTTTAAAACTCCACACACAGGGGCCGATTAGGATGGTGGACGGACTTGCGTCTGTCCGCCACCCCTGAGTAGGAGGGACCGTCCGCATGGGCAGCGACGGTTCCTCCATGGCAATTAGGATGTGACCGCCACCCTGGCGGTCACATCCTGTATGTTTTACATTGCGGCGGGTGCTGCTTGAAGCAGCACCCGCCGCAATGTAAAAAATGAAAGCAGTGCATTTGCATGCACAAAGCGGCAGGCACCACGCGGTGCCTGCCGCTTCTTGCACGCAAAGGCAGGGGGGTACCATAGGTACCCCCCATGTGCACCCCCCACGCAACCTTCACCCAGGGGGCCCGCAACGGGCCCCCAAAGTGAATGTCCGTATGCTTTTCCACGGCGGAAAAGCCGCTGCGGAAAAGCATTACTTTCCCTACATCCTAATATGGCTGGCGGTGTCTGATAGACACCGCCAGCCATGTTAGTGCTTTTCCGCCGTGGTCGCCTTCCGACCGCGGCGGAAAAGCGGAGGACAGATTGTGAGACCCACCAGCCATCCTAATTTGGCGGTGGGTCTTTCAAGCCTCCTCGCCGGATTTCCCGCATCCTCCGGGCCGGTGGTGGCTTCCGCCGGCCCGGAGTATGCGGGAAATCCGCCATCATAATGACTCCCAATGTTTCTGCAATGGCAATCATGGGACATATTTAATTGGACTACTTAAATGGGTAGCACAATCAGAGCTGTAGGGCCACTAGTAGGATTTCATTTACAGGCCATTGGCACAGGTAGTGCCACCTCACTAGGGACTTATAAGTAAATTAAATATGCCAATGCCAATTGGGTATAAGCCAATGTTACCATGTTTTCAGCAGAGAGCACAATCACTTAAGCAAAGGCTAGCACAGTGCACAGAGTCCTTAGGCCAGCAAAACTAAAGTCAGCAAAAACAGGAGGTCAGAAGGTAAAAAAGGTAGGGGCAACCATACCAAGGATGCCTGTTCTAACAACCCTGAAGCCAAACTAAAAAACTCATATTGTGCTTGATCTTTGCATCGCAGAGTAAGACAGTTGTACAAGTCGACCTTTACTATACCCTGTAGAGAAGATTCCAAAAATTAGCCTTTTTCACATGTACTATTTAAGATTCATTTTAATAAAGAGTCCTTTAGGCATTTGGGGGCATATTTATCAATATGTGATGCAGCACAGCAAGCTACCTTGCTGTGCCTCATGACGGAAAGAGCAGGAATACACCGTAGGCATTCCGGCTTTAATCCCGTGCAGGCACACAATGTGCTACTTAGCGCAATGCAGGCCCTCTTGTACCATGGTGCAAGGGTGCCTGCATTGTACGTTTTTATGCAGGATGGGACAACTTCCTGCCAAAAACAATCCCCTGCAGCAAGGAGAAATAAAGATATTTCTCCTTGTTGCCCCTCCCCGGTGATGCTTAACAGTTTAGCTGTATTTCCAGGTCTTCCAGTAATGGTAAAACTAGGAATGCATCAACATCCATGGGTGTTGCATTCTAGTCATTTTCTTCAATCAAGTTTTTTATTTCGTTTTATTAGCTCCCTGCACTTTTCATGTGGCTGCCCATGACCACCTACTGTCAGCACGAGTGGGCCATAATGCTCTAATAGATAGACTCTAAAGTAGGGAAATCTGACTCCTCCATTGAGATCTGGGTAATCCAATCGATAGAGCACTACAGTTCTGAGACTAGGTGCTGGGATACCCAGCAATCTTGTTTCAGTTCCCTTTTTGGTCCGGATCGAAGAAGATTCTGAAAGCGCCTTACAAACCATAGCCACTGAGATGCCAACCCAGTATTTTGTCGCAGACTCTGTTTCATTCAGGACCAAGATGAGACTACTCATGCTATGTGGGGCGACATTTCGCCCCAAGACCAGTTGTACAGCTGAATTTTGTAAATATACAGCGCTCAAAATTAATAATCAATTTTACTCCATGTACTCAGTCTTTTGTTCCTCTTTAAATGCTTAAGTCACACTTGATCCACGTTTGGAATGTCATGCATACTGCCATTCCCACTCCTCTTCGGGGGCCTGGTCCAGCACAAATTTCCTCTGCTTGGGGTTTTTGAACCTTGAGACATGGCCGTGTCGGGCCCCAGTCAAGGGGTGAGTGGTGCGAAGCTGTGTCATCTTGCCTGGGGGCCTCCGCTACCCTCTCCCGTCACTGGGGAATTGCCTGTACCCCACGACACATCATGGGCCTGTTTCCCCTTCCACAGAGAGACAGTCCTGGCCCCCAGAGGGGTGAGATCACGCGTTGAAGGGCTGTTCAACCACAACATGTCTAAGGGGCTAGATCACCGCGCTGGGCATTGTAGCCTCAACTGCGGCATAGGACTGTGCATGCCTGCCCTCTTCCCCTTACCTCAGCTCTTCTGGCCCTGCTGAGGGGCGGCCCAGTTGGGGGCCTCTACTGGAGAGAGTGGGGAGAGAGTGGGGAGGGACACCAAAACTATGCACTCTTTGGTTCCCTCACAATGATACCTCGGCCCTTAGACCTGCTGTGATGAGGAGCCCCACTCCTTTGATACCTGTGGGGGGCAAGTGGTGGTGGCCTGCTTCACTAGGGGGCCTGGTGGAAGGACTTGCTTGGACTTGAACTTCGGCCCTGGTGGGGGCTTCTGACCTTCACACGCTAGGCATTTGAGGAGGCTCATTCATACCCTTCTACCTCACTGGCCACCACCCCTGTGACTTTAGTGAACTGCTCACTCTCCTAGGGTATTCTTGGACCCTCTTTGGCTCCTTACGACACCCTTGCTGTTCCCGGCCTTTGCCTGGCCTCTCCAGTTCTATGTGCATCCCTGTCCCCTGACAGCAGTACACCAGTGCCCCCCCTCTTTGTCTTATTGGTCTGGACCTGGGGCCACCCCACAGGCCCAGGGACATTGCCACTCCACCCAGGTGGAACCAGAATGAACAGTGGAACTCTCTAGACCCCTGGGGCCTTGAGACACACAAGGCTGGCACCCATCACCCTGAGTGGCGGAGACCTCTCCCGAACTTGACGCATTCTGTGCTGAAGGACTTCCGGTCATGTCTGACTCCCACTCTACCTTTCTACGTACCACTTCATGGTCAACTGAAGGCCTTGTTAACCACACTAGTGAGCAGTGAACCACTCCTCCTGCAGACGCACCCAGAGATGCCCTACAGCAAGTCGACTCAGCTGCTCTTCATGGAGGTTGTTTCACAGCCCGCCCAACAGATGCATCCCCTATGCCACCCACTGCTGTGGCCACTGCTGCTTCACCGATTTGGGGCCTTGCACTATAAAATGAGGCGCGCCAGAGGCAAGCCCATCTGTGCCCGTCCGTGCCCAGCCGGGCCTCGGGTCAGAACCTATGCCCGATTTTCTTGATGGCCATATTTGTTACACACGGAAGGACCTTCTTCTACTGAGACCCCCTAAAAATACGCTCTGCCACTATGTGCATAAGCAGGAAAACACCTACACTCATTGTAGTCTCTGTAGCTCCTATTTGCGGGGATTTAAGCCTGACTCTCCAGCCCCCCGGGAGGTACGTATGGCCCTTTTGAATTGTAGGTCCCTCCCTAAGCACTCTCTGGAGATTAATTTTATGCCACAGGACCACAAATTAGATATAGTATTCCTTACGGAAACATGGCTAACCGCCAACTCAGAGGCTGACATTGTTCGGGCTCTCCCCCCGGAGTTTATAATTCACTCTCAGACTTGACCTGCTGGTAGAGGGGGTGGACTGGCCATACTTTACAAAGGTCACCTAGTTTGTAGAGCAAAGGATGGTGGCATTTCGGAGTCTGAAAGTTGCCATTTGTCGTTCCAACTATCCCCTACCATCTCCTTCACAGACTTTTTAGTGTACCGCCCCCCTGGGAACTCTAGCCACTTTGTTAACTCCCTCCTAGAAACAGTTACAGCCCTGGTGGCATCCTCCACCAATTTCTCCATCCTTGGGGATCTCAACCTTCATTTTGATGACCCCCTTGACGCAGTGGCGGATGACCTCCAACTCGATCTTAGATCATACGAGATATTACTAGTTAATACGGGCGCCACACATAATAAAGGCCATCTTCTTGACCCGGTTTTCACCAATATTCGGTCACTTCAGGCCAGCCGCCCCTTCCCCCTCCCCTGGTCAGACCATTTTTTGGTCCCTTTCTCCTGGCAGGGTGAGTTTCAAATACCACAAACCCCTAGGATTTATACTGTGGAAAGGGCTTGGTCTAAGCTCTCCGTTGAGAACTGGATTCACTTACTCGAACACTCCATCCCTCCCCATGATCCGGACCCCGTGATTGCTGATACTAACTTAAACAATTGGCTCACGAGTTCATTAGACCGTATCCTACCAATAAAAAGAGTAGGGAAAAAGACTGGAAGAGTAGGATCTGCCCCCTGGTATACTCCTGAGCTCAGAACCCTAAGAAAAGATTGTAAGAAGTGCGAGAGTACTTGGAGGAAAGATTGGAGCAATACAAACAAAGATATATATTGTGCTGCTATTAGATCATACAAAATCGCCCTTAGAGAGGCCAAGACAATATTCTTTGACGAAAGAATCAAAAATTCCTCTAATTCCACCAGAGAATCCTATCAGATTATTAAAGAACTATTGAAGGTCCCTGAACCACCTATGTCCCAAGATTCGTCAGGAGCTAAGTGCGATGAATTTGCAAAATATTTTGACTTAAAAATCAAAAATATCTGCCTCAACCGGTCACCCATGCTAACATCAACAGCCTGCTCCCGGCCGTTGGCCCTTAGCTTAACGCCTTTAAACCAGTCTCAGGTGAGGAATTCCTCAAAGTTCTAGCAGCCATGAAAAGCGGCTCCCCAAGTGACCCGGTCCCTATGCGGTTTCTTAAACAGATTGCTACTACCCTTGCTACTCCAGCAACTGAGCTCATTAACACCTCACTTTCCCAGGGCATTGTGTCGCCCAGTTGGAAAAGGGCCATTGTAAAGGCCCTCTTAAAGAAACCACATCTTGACCCATTGGACATGGCAAATTTCAGACCCATCTCACTACTCCCAGGATTCAGTAAGATCACAGAAAAACTGGTGAATTTCCAACTTTCCCACTTTCTGGAGTCAAACAAACTTCTGCGGAGCTCTCAAACCGGATTCCGCCCAGGCCAGGGCACAGATACGGCCCTCCTCTCCGTCATCGAGGAGTCATGGTGCATCTTGCACTCAGGGGGATCAGTGGCAGTGATCCTCCTGGATCTCAGTGCAGCCTTTGACACAATTAACCACTGTGTCATGATCCAGCGCCTGGCTGAGGTGGGTGTAAGGGGCTCCTCCCTGGCTTGGTTAACATCTTACCTGAACAACCACACTTTTCAGGTCTGGGAAGGCAACTCATAATCTGCATCAATCCCCCTCCAATGTGATGTTCTTCAGGGCTCCTCTTTAAGCCCCACATTGTTTAATGTGTACATGGCCCCCCTGGAGGATGTGGTTGTCCCGTTTGGGTTTAAAATTGTAAGCTACGCAGACGAAACTCAATTGGTCGTCTCACTCTCCCAACTTCATCAATGCCCGGACAACTTTCATTCTTGCCTGACAAAAATACAAGCCTGGATGTGTGACTCCTCTCTCAAACTGAATGGGTCAAAAACCGAAATCATGGTACTGGGTCACAAGGGCACCACCCTACCTACTACCATCTGCCCTGCTTGTCTAGGGGACCCCCCAGCCCAATAAAAGAAATGAAAAGCTTAGGGGTCTGGTTGGAACAGGACCTTTCGCTTAAAACACAAGCAAAAAAACCAACAGGAATTTGCTTTGGCCTTCTACGGTCTGCTCGTAAAGTTCTTCCCCTTCTTCACCAGCACTCTAGGAAAATGTTAGTGCAAGGATTAGTTTTGTCCAGACTGTAATGCCATCTTTTGGGGGCCCCGGAAGCCACCATTAATAAACTCCAACAGATACAAAATGCCGCAGCTAGGCTATTAACGGGTACTTCAGTTAGGATGTCAGCAAAACCCGCACTCAAATCGGTGTATTGGCTCCCCACCCGTGAAAGGATTAAGTTTAAATCCTTATGTATCGTCCATAAACTTCTTCAAGGTAAGGAACCTGCTATCATGAAGAGTCTAGTTACACCCTACAAGGCTAATAGACCCCTGCGCTCTGACAACCAGTGCCTTGCGAGAGTACCAAGATTCAAGAAGACTCGCACAGGAGGACGCCGCTTTCTGCTAATGCGGCTACGCTGTGGAATTCCCTTCTTTCTAAACTGCGCATGGAACCCTGTCATCTGCATTTCCGTAAGCTCTTGAAAACCCACCTCTTCCCCAAGTGATCCTTTTTCTGCCATTTTCCCTTCTGAAGCCGGATTCTAGTGCTGCGCTGGGATGCCTCCAGGTAACCACGCGCTTTATAAAACTGCCTTACTTACTTACCTTGTCCTCTATCGGACATCATGATGGACCGCATCCTCCATGAAATCGCTGCGATGGGCCGTTGCCTGAAAGGCATAGACACCAAGATGTTTAACCCTGCTATGGAATCAAAGTCGATCCCGGGTGACATTGCAGATTTCAACTACAAAGGGGAGGGCGTGGACCGTCCCCTGTAAATGGTAGTCAAGTGATTCAGTTGTCTCCCAGACTGGTATTCAGAGCTATGGCACCTGCACAACAAACTCACTGACCTAGAGGACTGGACCTGCAGGGACAATCTTCTCTTTTTTGGGTTCCTAGAACATGCTGAGAACTACAACGTCTGAGGTTTCCTTGGGGACCTCTTCCCTCTTTGATCCTCACAGAGCTGACCTTCTCCCCTTCTCTGGAGTTCAAAGAGCCCACCACCAGGGTCTACCCCACTCAGCGACATCCGGGCGGATGAGCCTACTCGTTACCTGCTTCCTTCACCATGAGCTGCTTTGACAAGTCCTGACTGCGACCTGTATCCATGGCCCGTAGGACTTTGAGGACCACAGATCCAGATCGCTGCAGATTTCTCCCAGGAAACCAATGGCAAGAGGAAGGCCTCTCTGGCTTTACGATCCCTTTTGCAGAAACTGGACATTAATTTCAGCCTTTTTGATCCTAAATGCATATGGATTATGAAGGATTGTAGATCTAGGGACTTCCTTGACACTGAGGAATTGCAGTCATTTCTGGAGTACCTCATGGACCAGAGGATGGCATAGCACTGGTGGAGACTTTTGCGGTGCCTCACTCGATGAAGGACCTCCTCTCCATGCATGGGACAGGTGCCCCAGAGGGGGTCGCCATTAGGACAGGTCAATGGACCACTCAGTCAGATCCCAGAGGGACAAAGACACACTGATGAGGGGGTTGCAGAGCTCACACAGGATCGGGGGCATGAAAAATCTTGCTCAACGCTGAAACCCATTTTCCTGAGGACTGAAGCACCCCTACTGCCCCAGCTGCTTCCTACCCTCCCTGGCTGCGGCCTGTCTGCACATTTGGTGCTTCAGGTCTGATGGCTGAGCATTATAATGTTGCATTGTTGCATTGTTGCATTGTTGTTTGTTGCCTGTTATTGGAATTGGGTGCAGCCTGCTTTCCATTCTGCTCTCCTCATGCTTCTCTGTGCTTTCCATTGCCTTTTCACTCTGAGAGCCACCCTCCTGCTTCTGAGGCCACGCTACTAGGCTCCCTGCGTCCCTGATGTTGCGTCCTTCTCCTGCATGCTATCTGTGCTCTCTCACCCCTGGTCTGGGACACCAAGCTCTCAGCCTCACTGCTTTAGCGCTCCCTTGGAGACCCCCCTGCTTGTTCCCCTCTTCCTCTTTATCCTTGCTAGCTTTGTTGGACCCTGCTGAGTCGTCTGTGGAGTGGCGGCTGCCTCCATGAGCCCCGGATACCCTTGATCCAATAGGTTATGCTCCCTGGCTACTCGACTTTGTCTCTCGCTCTCACCCCCTTCCCCTTCGGCCCCCCAGTCACCGGGGCTTCCCTATTGTCCTGGCTCACCACCAGCTCAACAGGGAGCTTAGGATCCTGGCCTAGGTTTACCACCGAGTGGTGATCCTGATCCACTAATCGCAAGTAAGATTTTTCCCTGGGTGCTCCTCTTCGAATTACCTCTGCACTCTGGCCCATGCCTGTGGTCCGCGAAGGATATTCCTGAAGATATGATTGCCCTCTCCCTGGACACTGAGAAAGCATTTGGCAGGATAGAATGGGGGTTCCTCTTTGTGACATAGGAATTTATAGCTAAGGACCAGTGACTCTATGACTCACTAAATGCCCAGGTCAACTGTGGTGGCATTCTCTTAGACCCATTCCAGGTCCAATGTGGGACCTGAGAGAGCTGTTAATGATCGCCCTTTTTATTCCAGCTTGCCATGGAACTTCTCCAATCCCCGTTGATAATCTTCATTCCTACCCAAGGAGATGTCAATTTTATATCTCTATACAGATGACATCCTGTTTGCATTCTCGGACCTCCCCTGCTCGCTAACAGCCTTTATTGACATCATCACCAACTTTGCGTCCCTCTTGGGATACCAGATCAACTGTGACAAATGTGAGGCCAACCCGATGTCCTAGGTGACATTCCATGCTGCTGTGTGTACCTATCATTTCCAATGGAAGCTCTCATGTCTTCAATACCTAGGGATCTACATCAATTGAGGACTGAACCGCATGGTGGTGGAAAGTCACACATTGCTGCAGTCGTGTCACAACCATGACGTAACTCAAGCAATGCATGGGGCCAGCCTATCCCTGTGGCACTGTGGCACCTTTAAGCCTGCCATCATGTAGGTGTAAGGTACTGACGCAGTGCCAATGCGGTGTCAATGTCAGTAAGCGTTGGCATGCGTTGGCGGAGTGGTGGTGCTGATGGAGTGGACGAGCCGTACTTCGGTGGCCTTGATCCAGCTGCGAGGGGGCGATGATGGCATTTGTGTACGGTGGGCATGGTGAAGACGTGATGTATACAATGATGGTCGGTCCAGGAGAGTCCGGTGGTGTGGCTGTAGTTGAAGGTCCCACTGGCGGAGGAGACGTACTCGATTGTGTGTCATGCTATGTAGCTTGCTGCAGTGACTAGGTGCTTGAGTCTGATGTTGGGGAGCTACCCCAGGAGGGAGTGGTGTTCTGGTCACTGGGGTTGTCCAGGTGGAACTTGAGTTCACCGAGTAGGATGTTATCCGTGGATGGGAGAGCCTGGTGTGCAATGAGGTCTACAATGGTATTAGAGCATAGGTGTCCATGGCCCGGGGGCCTGCAGATGAGGGTGCCACAGAGGATGGGATTGAGGTTGATCCAGATCTGGTAGTTAAGGTGTTCCATGGTCACCGTTGGGTCATTAGAGTGCCTGGTCAGTTGGAGTGTGCTTCTGTAGGTGATGGCAATGCCTCCTCCTGGACGGTCAGGATGGTCCTTACGGGTGATTTATTATCCGCCAATGATGGCGATGGCGATATCCGGTCCGGAGCAGATGTTGGTCCTGGCAAGAGGTGTGGCATCCAGGGTTGATGGCGAGGAGGGTGCTTACATTGTAGGGGTGGAGTGTCCATGGGTGAAGATGTTGTGAAGTGAAGGAAATACTCTAATTGGAATAAGCACAAAATTCATAAAAGGGAAGAATTGCCCTTGGGTCTCCTTCCAAATTGTAAATGTAAAGGATGTTGTCTCCTATGAAACAAAATTTAAAAAAAATAAAAACCTTTTTAAAATGTAAATGCACGCCTGCTTCCTTTAAATAGAATGGGCAGATTAAAAAAAAAAAAACTTAAATACATGGTCGTAGACTGCCCACAGAAGCTGACCATCCCTTTAATGGCGACTGCCACAGTAAGTTATAATTTGTCACATACCTCATGAATATTGTTATGGTAGGTCAGACAGTAACCCACTACAATTCAGAAATTTAGTAATTGATCTATGTATAAATAGGTTGTCGTGCAAAACTCCACACTGGTCACAAAAATACTGGCCACAATTTTCCAACCAGTATTTCACTACCAGTGTTTTGTTCTTCTTGCCTGATATGTCTACATAGGTACAAAATTGTTCTAAAGGAAGGATTAAGTGGAACTAAATATTGTTTGAGTGCGACGCGGGTCAGTGGTTACGCTGTGCTAAGAGGGGACCAGCTGGCCCAGGGTAGATGATTGTACTAGAAAACAGTATTATCATGGCACATACAAATTTACAGAGCACCTTTCTCTCTAGTTAGAGCATTTCACAACTATTGTCTGGAGAAGGCACACATTCTCGACCCTACTTATTTCTATCTCCACTCTTATTAACAATATTCTGAAGTAAAACATGTCCTGAGCTGGAGAATGTGGTGTAGGAGCCTACATTTGGATTTAAGTTCTGCAAAAAGCTGTCTCTGTCTTTCCTGGTCAGTACATCTGGTGAGAACTTTGTGGATCAAAGATCCTTTAAGAAACAGTTACATTCAGAAGTATTCTGGTGATATCTTGATACCGACAGATTGGTTAAGGATTGTATTATAAGCCAGAAAGATTATGACAATACTCCAGAGGAGAGCATGCATTATTGTTGTGGATGAAGACCTGGACAAATCCAGAGTCAGAGATGGTCCGTTCTTGCCTTTTCAATTGTCTCGCCCGAAGTGGGGCAGGGCGAATTTCCTGGGTCACATACTTGAAGGAGACTTTCTAATGAATATTTCTGAAAGAATTGTCAAAGCATGTTATTTTAACGAGCACACAAATTTAAGGTTATGGAATGCACAGTCATTGGTAACAATAAAATGAAAAGTCATGATCTCAACGACAGCCAACGTAGAACCATACCAGTCTGGGTCAAAACTCTGTATATCAATGTTATCGTTCTCAGTTTAGACTTTTTTTGATACATTTTAAAGTTCAGAACGTAGGAGCTGATTATGATGGCGGGCAGATCGCCACGGTCGACCCGGGTGGTGTGGATCTGCCGCCATAGTAGCCTGATTTACCCACCGCCAGATTACAATGAGGGTGGGTAACGCAGGGGACAGAAAGTCCATCTACCGCTTTTCCGCCGGTCAGCAATCGTTACGATTGCCGGCCGGGCGGAACTGGGGCACATATTAGGATGCTGGGTTTTAAAGGCCTTTCCATGGCAGCAATGCCGCCATGGAAAGGCTGGTGGGTATTTGCTTTGGGGGCCCGTTGCAGGCCACCATGGGTGTGGGGTACTGCACTTGGGGGGTACCCATGGTGATCCCTACATTGCCATGCACAAGGTGGCAGGCACCGCGCGGTGCCTGCCACGTTGTGTATGGCAATGCACAACATGGCATTTTACCATTGCGGCAGGTGCTGCAGCCAGCAGCACCTGCAGCAATGTTAAACTGCCTGATGCGACCGACGTGGTGGCAGTCGCATCATAATTGTGTTGGCGGGACCGCAGCATGGCAGGTGGGCGGTCCGCCCGCCTTCCTAATCACCCCCAAAGTACTTGCCACTTCATTTTGTTTTGGCCATTACATGCGGACCCTAGACATGATTTTTTAAGACCTGATCTACGGACCCCCAACCTGAAATCCCATGTGGATGGCTTGACTTATTTACAGAATCTCCTAAAGACAGATGTCTGTTTTGCCATTCTCAACTTTATTAGGAAAGCGGGCGCAATCCGAAAGAAATATGACAGGATCTCACTCTGATATTGAGGACAACATCCCCCCGTATTTGCACTTTATTTTTACACTTTTTTAGTATTTTATTGGCCTTTTAGCTTTGTAATCTGCTAAATGTTTCAAGATGTTATGAGGGTCCATGATGCATTGCCTTCTTTAATACGTTTGAGGATCTGCTCTTTGGGTACAAGTATTTTTAGGTCTTTTTTATGGAAGAATGATGTTTTAACAATCGTATATTTTATGAAAAGTAATTGCAATGTATATTTTTACTTTTGACTTTCGTGGCTTGATGCCAAATAACGTTTGATTTGATTTGAATATATTTGTGTTTATGTCTAGTTCTATAGTTATTATTAGAACATGCACGTTTCAGCGCTGCAAATCAGGTGTACTATAACACAACTGAATGTACGAACCGACATGAGGTCACAACATTTGAAAGGTCATGATGGAAGGCAGTTCACATACTTCAAAGGAAGGGAATCCAGCATTTTACTGTTGGTGCTGTAAATTCCAAGCCCCTCTACATTTACCTCGGGAACTAGTTACAACTTGCTAGTCTGCAAAGAGGAAGGCTTGATGGCAAACACGGGACAAATACCTCTCTCTAGACATTCAAACTTCAAACGATGAAACATCTAGTATATGGGGCACATGATGAATACACTATATGGGCATTTGAGCTGATTTTGCTTAACCTGGTACTTTATCAGTCCACTGTAGATCGCATTAGCATGATCAAGCTTTGACATTTTGACACCTCCTGGCATTGTATGTTAGGTCTCATAGGAACATACTCTGGGGAAGCAGGGTGTCTTAAAGACTCCAATATCAATGTGACATTTTATGAAGGAGTTAGTAATCCACAAAGTGCAAACATTCCTACGCTTTCATTGACCATGTAGTGATTAGACAAGAAGCATTTGAGCATAACACATTTCTGTTGTTGATTAGTTCTAGATTAATCACAAATAATCCAATGTGTGTGTCAAGATTAAAAAGTTCTAACCAGAATAGCTTACATTTAGAAAGGCCATGACAATAGGAAGGCTAGCAGGTTCAACTTCAAGGTTTTGTGGCCTCTTAAAAGTTTGTATTATTTTGCTCACCTTTGCTTTCTAATGAGAAGGACGTGTATTCAGAAGAAAACATGAGGCAGGAATTAATTAGATCCTCTATCAAACACCAGAGGATTTGCTTAGTTAAGAAATGGGCGGGAACAAATGGTTAAAGTACCTGGGAGGAGAGTAATATCTAACAGAGTCCCTTCAAGTGTGCTTTACAATGCCATTAAGTAAGATCAGTTTGCATAAAAAATTAAGATTTCAGTTATTATCCACTTATAAAAGCTAAATACATTTTTCTGATAAATTATTTTATTTTAAACAAGTTTTGCTTGCCTTCAAACGCATAAACAGTACAACTGTGTGGCAGGAAAGGATTTTCTAAAATGGACGTGATGTTGTTATAATAGTGAGTGCCCCAACTGAGTTCTTCAATAGCAATCAGAATCAATTGGTTTCTTACAACATTCATGATCTGCCTTATATGAAGTCTTTTGAGAGCTACAGAATATCTATGATCTCTGTTGTCAAGGTGATGTCTCCTCGCCTTGATCAGTAAATACAAATGCCTCCAGTTTCATAATCTTCTAACAATGTATCATCTGTCCTAGTCCGTATTGTATGGTTTGTTAAAGCCAGCATCCATTCACCCAATTCATGCTTCTATCTGTGAAGAGTGTGCCCCAAGTTACACAGGCTGTATAAGGCAACGCATCTCTTTGCAAGTAGGCGGGACAGGGTTACCAGTTTATAAATAACTAGCAGCCCGTCCCGACCTTGTCCGGGAGCAACAGACTTCCTCGACCCCCGCCCGCCTCGACATTGTCCAGCAGCCCGGGCCCCTGCCCGGCCCGTCCTCCGCCTGCCCTGACCCCCGCCTGCCCCGACCCCCGCCTGCCCCGACATGTGTCCCCTTACCTCAGCTGCCGCTCCTCCCGCCTGTCCGCTGCTCGCACCGCTGCTGGCCTGTCCGCTGCTCCTCACGTCACCCTCCTCCCCCGCGCCATGTCCGCCACTCCCTTACCTCAGCCGCCGCTCCTCCAGCCTGTCCGCTGCTCGCACCGCCGCTAGCCTGTCTGCTGCTCCTCACGTCACCGCTCCTCCCTCGCACCATGTCCGCCGCTCCTCGTCACGCTCCTGGACGCCGGTCCTCCCCGCGCTCCTGACGTGAGCATGCACGTCGCGGCCGGCGCTTCTTCGGAGGGACTACATTTTTTTTACTGTAAATTTTTTAAATAACGTTTTTTTTTAAATTTATATAGCCTATAACCATCTACACACCCTGACGATTCCAACGGTGTATCGGGTGTGTGGTTTGGCACTGTGGTTCCCGAGTTTACCCGCCTCAAAGGCTGAAAGTTCTTCCTTTATTATAGTAGTATAGACTACTTTTCTATCTCAAATGTGGGCCCAAAATACCGAATTTCTAGGTCAAAGCTAGGTCAGGTTACCCATCCATAATGCAGTTTCCTGTCCTATTACTCATTTACTTTATGTTTGTTTTTGTCCAGTTAAAGCACTCTGTGCAACTTATGAATCGAGGGAAGATCCCCTATTCCCACTACATTCAAGAACGGTACTCTCTTTATAACTTTCTGCAAACCTTTGTCCCATAACTAATCCTCCTCGCAGGGACCCAAGAGAGACCCCTTCCTGCTGGCGGGATTCTAGCCACATCAACAAGTGTCAGATTTGTGATGTTAAATGAAAGTACTTGAAGTTTGGGAATAATCCTAGTTTGTTTTTAAAGGGGTCAACTTTATTTTTGGCCATGATTTATCCTGTACTAAAGATACCAACATGTGATCTATGACGATCAATTTGGGTATTAGGCACATAGCAGCCAGAAAAAACATATCAGCATTGTGGAAGCATTACAATTTTAACTGGTACCCTTACCCTTGGACACATCAACAGCGTGTTCAGAAGGAAATAAAATGCCTCACCCCATCCAACTCTCTCCCGAGATTCAAGTCTATGTGGTCTTTCTGAGCATAAGCAATATGGATCCCAAGCCACTACAAGACTCCGGGTTGCTAAGTCATACTCAGCACTAACAAGTCATCGGCTGCACATCTGGTTAGTACTCTCAGGGGGTGTATTCATGATTTTAAAAAGTTAGTAAAGAAAACTGAGACTTTGACTTATTCCTTTAATATTTGCAATATCTGTTAAACAGATCTCTAAGGACCTCTTAAATATACTAGTGTATCATCTCCATAAAATAACATCACATTAGTCATAGGGCCTGATTACGGGTTCTGCTGTCCATCGAACCATTGATCCGGGGGTAGAGGTGCAGTGGCAGTTTGGCCGCCGCACCAGTGGTCCGACCACCGTATTACAACTCTGGTGGTCGGACATCCAGGGCACCACTGCAACCCCCAGACAATTGCCTTCCCTGGTGATAGCGCAGCCATCAGAGGCGTGCAATATGCTGGTGGTGCCGCTGTGGCACCGCAAATGCATATTACGAGTTTTACTCACCACCGGGATTTAATGGCAGTGTTCACGCCATGAAATTCTGGCATTGAGGAAACAAAGGGGGCACCTCTGGGCCCTTTGGTGCATGTAGGGGGGCACATGGTGTGCCCTCCTGTGTGCATGCGCCTGCTTTCCTGCACGGCCGTGACTTAATAGTCAATGCCGTGCAGGAAAGGGCTTTGGCGTTCCCACTGCGGTGCCTTTTTCAAAGACACCACTGTGGGAATGCCAAAGGACCACCAGTGAGACATTGAGAAAACTCGGAATCTGGTCGGTGGCCGGCGGTCGAGTTTGGCGGTGAGAGAGTGGTGCTGGGGCATGCCGCCCCACTCCCACACTGCCAACCTTGTAATCAGGCCCATAGTTCCTATTATATTTCCCAATCTGAAATTTCCTTCCTGACCTCTCCCCCCCTGTGACTCTAGGGTCAGCCCGAACAGGAGTCAGGATAGTGGACATTCCAATCTAGCACTGTGCCCTGTTCTCAGCTTCCTGAGACCACTCTCATTATTACCCTTTTTTGTTAGTATAGCAGCTTAATCCAATCTCAAAGACTGAGCCTAAATTGCATTTCCATAATGCTAAGAATAAAACACTCCAGTCCAGTAGTATCAACATTTTTTCAATTTATCAAGGAGATAGTCTTCCCAGCGCAATAAAATACTACTAGGAGCCACTCGTCTATGCCTGGGGTCTTTAATCTCTACATGAGTTTACCGGCATTTATTTTCGAATTCTTCCCTACTAAGTGATGCCTCCATTCCCTCACTCATCGTATGGATCCATGACACCAGTCCACCTCTGTTCAAATATTCCCAAGTCGATCCATGATCTGGCACGGAAACCTGTTAATAAGGAGCTTGGAGGTATCCACAGTACACCTCATTAAAGAAAACGTGAGATGTTTGCGTCATTCCTGTCTCCCCTTCTGTATGCAGGGTATCTTTTTGTGTGGATTCTCTCTATGGTAACTATGCCAGCATCTTTCATGACTCAGCTCCCTCTCTCTGTAGCTGTTTTGAACAAAGGGTATGTGTAAGTGTATTTATCAAATGCGTTGTATAAATCCACTAACTTACATTTCAGTTTAGTATCTACCAGGGCTGGCTCCTTCTCCCCCCCCCCCCCCTAATCAGCTGTCTTCTTCTCCAGATCCCTGATTTATTTCTGCAGCCATCTGTTCGCCCCTAAATTGTACCATATTTTCAAAGACATTAAATTGCTGAATATAATTTGTAAGCCACATTTGTCCATGAACAAAAACTGCATGTATGTAATGCATCATAATGCATAATAAACGCTTCATAACATAGTCAATAATTCTGTTATGGGAGTAAAGTGCACTTCTGTTGAATAAGGTTCAGTACTACTATCGTAGTATTACTGGAACTGAACAGCACTTTTAATTGGTGAGCAAGTAGAAAGGTACCGGTGCTCAGGAAATGATAATCCCTAGACTTGAACTTGCATGAATGAATTAGCGAGTGAAGGGCCCACAAGCCTATATTAACCTCCATGTGTTCCCTCAATGTCAACGCATGAATCCTGTATGGTGCCATCTGCTTTTTATTTAAATTTAATTGTAAAATCATATCTTGGAAACAAAAAGGGAGGTTATATCCTGGTTCCTGACAAAACGTGTCAAGAACAAGTTGTTGGTAAGAAAGTCCAGACTTTTGCAACACGAGCTTAAATAGAGAACACATGGCATTTTGAAAAACAAAAGTTAATCATAATCAGAAAATGTATATATTTTTTGGCATCAGACCAACATAATGTTCCATACAGTTGCATGAACTTGAAGTACTCATAATTAAATAATTATACAGTGCCTGGTTACTCTGATCACATGAATCCTTGCATTGTTGGTAGAGGTGCAAAGGACAAAAAAAGGACAATGCTAATGTAGAGATCAATAAGAAAGGCGAACAGTAGTGCCATCTCACAGCCCTAAACCCCTGCCTCATTTAAGCTGTGCACAATACTAATTATGCTGCAGAAAATGTATTATTCCTGTGTCTGGTGGAAGTCTGAAAAATAACACTGATTAAAGCCTAATGATGAATTTTTCTTCACCAACTTGAGATAATAGCAAGCAACTTATTTATTCATTTTAGCCTTCTTTGGCAGAAATACTTCATACTAGACGTTAACCTTACTGATAATAAGTCAGCTTGAAGGTTGATTCCTGTTTTTATTTCTGTTTGCATAGCGAGTTTCTCCTAAATATTAACCAAAATGTTTTTTCTATTTCAAATAGGGACACATACGTCTTTTTAGACACGCAAAGGCCAAACCATGAAACATTTTGCATGTGGGGCACTGGATGAATACACTACATGGTCATAAGAAGTCGTAAAACTAAAAAATAAACTCTTGATTATATAGTATGATCAACACGTGATAAATGGTGTGATGAATTGATTTTAAATATTTATATAGCAGATAACACAAATATTGAAAAACTCATTGTTACTCATTGCATTAAGCTCTGATGGATGTAATGTTGAGTCATGTCTGAAATGATTTTATCTTATGACCTGCCTGACTTTTAATAGATATTCTACTATCAAATAGTAACTCAACATCAATAGGTAAAACAACTAAGGATAAGAAAGATTTCTGAGGCATGCCCCAAATAACTAATACTGTCACCATCATGAGACCTGCAACTCCTTGAGACTGTTAGTGCTAGGCGAATGGCATAGGGTGTAGAGTCATCGTAATGGACAACTCCCTACCCCATCTCCAGCATTACAGTGACTAGATGTGGCAGACCCATTCATTTTTATAAATAAAATAAACACACAATATACAATTAAACAATTAAGCAAATAATATTAACAGATATATTTAAACAGTATTAGGGAAAGTTTGAAGTCTGGGGATAATAGATATATTATTCCCACTCAAGTCTGTGCAGTCTGAGACAACACTGGACTTCGGAGAGCTAAGATTTTCTATTCCGACTCCAGTCTGTGCAACCGTAGAGAAAGTGTGGGAGTTCTGAACAGTAAGATTTACTATTTAACTCCAGTCTGTGCAAAAGTAGGGAAACAGTAGACTTCGGAGGGATTATACCTCTTATTTCAATTACAGGTTAAGGGCCCATCCAGCTGGCCTGTCAGGCGGACTTCATCGCCCAGCCTGCTTTGCCTGTCATAACCCTGAGGAGTAGGAGGTACTTTTTGACTGCCTATAGTATAAAAACCATTGCAGGCCCCCTGCAATATGGGACATTATTTCAGATTAAGCGGCTGTCCAACGGGTCCATCTAGTGGACTTTATCACCAGGGGCGGCATTAGGCATGTGCAAGCTGTGCACTTGCACAGGGCCACCAAACCCCAGGGGCCACCACGCCAATATATATCCTTAATATAATAATCCTCTGAGGATGGATACTTTTTTGCGTGGCGGCCCCTGGCAGGGATTTTGTGGCCTTCAGCTCTGTTCCACTTCCAAACACCCTGACCCCCCCCCCCCTCTTCACTGGCCTCTGAGCTCCGCCTGGACCCCCTCTACTGGGGCCCCCTACCCACGCTCCATGCCAGGGCCGCCAGGAGCCTAGAGCCGCCCCTGTCATCACCAAGCCTCTTTTGCCTGTCCTAGCCATGGGGGAAGGAACTTGACTATCTATAAAACCATTGCTGGCCTCCGGCAATGCAGGACATCATTTTAGCTGAAGGGCCTGTCAGCAGGTCTGTCCAGCGGGCTTGATTGCCCAGCCTTTGTAGCCTGTCCAAGCCATGAGGAGGAGGGGCTTTTAGCCTGCCTTCAAAACCATTATGGGCCTCCTGTGACGTGGGACATTATTTCAGTTTAAGGTTCAGTCCAGTGGGTCCATCCACCCGACCTTATCACCCTGCCTGCTGTGCCTGTCCTAGCCCTATGGAAGAGAGGCGTTTCGATACCTATAAAACCACCAGGGGCTTCCTGCAATGCAGGACTTATGCAGGATGTGCTCAGGTGCGTGCCCAGGCGAACACCGGGTCAAAAGTGGTCCGGTCTGCACCCGTCCTTGTCTGGATGAGGCTGGGCTGGGCATTGAGGCCACCCCTAATCATGTACCTGGAGTTAAAAAAGGAAGAGCACTTTAGTGCTAATAAGAAACAATCTAATAATTTGAGGGTGTTATCCATAAAGGGTTTATCAGACCTGTGTCCGTATAATGGCTCATTTTTCAAATCGCCTGGATACGTTGGAGGCAGTCATAAAGGATTTTTGTTCAGAGGTAGCTGGGAACTTGAAGAATTAAACTGCAAGGTAGATGCGTTAAAGACTTCTATCTATCAGCTATGCAGATCTCAGCAGAAGTCAAGACAATTATTTTTTTCAAAAGAAAGGTGTCCTTGTTGCAAATCGAGAGGTTATACCCCATGAGCCTGGTGTGAGGATTAGTCATCAGGTATCAAGCATCTGGGCTAGAAATCATACTGGAAATAATATTTTTGAAAGTTCAGTCAGTGATTCAGATATGGGAACTCCTTAACCCCTAAACAGAAAACGTTTTATTTCTCAGTTACCACCAGAGGGCACTCCGTATATAACAGTCTTAAAAGATGTACTGTTACTACCACTAACACTGAAGGAAGACTACTCTGCCTTACAAAACAAGACAATTCATTGGTTAAAAACAAATACTGGTTGGCTTTATGATCTTTCAGCTGAGGTGTTTATGGTAAGAAGAATTCCATAGGTTGGTATTGGGGAAAAAAGAAATGCCAGGTGGTTGTGTGATCATCAATTTCAAATCCCCCAGTATTGTGAAACTACTTCCTAATTGTCTTTACAAGCAGAAAAGAGTTCCACATTCAATTCTGGCCCTGCCCCTGGGTTACTTCTGTAGAACATCAGTCCAAAAACAAATTCAGCTATAAATGCCTCATGCCCACCCCAAATGATATGCTAACATTTAATGTGGAACCACGAAGCAGCTTTGATGTTCTGGCCCCTTTGGATAATTTGGACTGACTTTGTCTCAAAGTGGGATTAGTAATCCAGGGGCTGTATTACCGAATTGGCATTGTTTACGACGGGGCACCTTTGAAAAGGAGCGCAAATAATGCCAATGCACCAGATTATGGTGAAGGCGCTGCACCCAGGGTAGCAGGGAACTCGCGTTGCCCGGGGGCAGCGCATTCATGTGAAAACACGGAGCAGCCGCTCAGGGTTTTCACAGTGCAGGCGCACCCGCCTGTACTTTCAAAGGGGTTTATAGATCACCTTTCAGGGGGGGTGCAGTCAGAAGGCACACTGACAGTGCACCACCTTTTAAATGGCGCACTGCCAGTACACGTTCTAAGGGCTTTTTTGACTCTGTGCCCACATCTGTAATATGGTGCAGGCTCTAAGCAATGCCCACATTTGCATAGGGCACGCCCCTATGCAAATGAGGGAATGCCCTCTGTTGATAGCGCTGGTGCTTTAAGTGCGCCAGCGCTATCGGTATTATAGAAGGGGGCGCAAAAGCGTCCATGGCCGGACAGGGTACCAAAACCGGCCCTGGCAAAGTGCTGGGCCGGCCTCCCCCTCCTTACTCGGGGGGTTGGAGGTGCCACAGAGCGCTTTGCTATGGCCGGTTTTCAGCCGATTTTGTCATAGGGCCGATTTAGTAGCTATGCTGCAAAAACGGCCCTGTAACAAAAGCGGCCCCCAGGGGCTCAAAATCGGCCCCCACCCTTGCGGCGCACCGGGGGATTGCCCGGTGCCCGCTATGGCCAGTCCGGGCCTGAAAGCGTCTGCACCCCCTTCTATCATACCAAAGTGCCCCGGGGTGTGGAAAGCGGGTGCAAACATCCGTTGCGCCCCCGGGGCACCTTTTGTTATATATGGCCCCAGAAGTGTAAGGTTACTGCTGAAGAGAAAAAGGTGGACTCAATGAGCACAAATAATGAGGTGGTCCCCAAACTTAACTCTGCCCTGTGGTCAGTTGATTTTAAGGATTCATGGGACCAAAGACTGCACGGAGCGGTCTCAGGCTTTCCTAGTGGAACATTGCAGGTATCCAGTTGAAGCTGTCAAACCCTGACTGGTTATCTTTTTTTAATAAGGCAGATATTATATGTGTTCAAGATACCTGGACCATATGGATATTTCTCTACATGGCTTTAATTCCATTGTAGTCCAGCTATTCCACCACGGACAGGAAGAGCCAAAGGGGGTTTGACCATTTTGATCTCAGTGGAATTAACTGGTCTTCTTATGAAAGTAGTTTATTCTTCTCTTTATTATCAACTGGCACACTCGCAGATCTCTAACTCCTTCGATATTATGTTAAATGTTTTTATAGGAATCTAAGACATAGATTGTCATGATACTGCTGTAAGAGATGGCCTTGAAAATAGTCTGAAGTAATTTCAAGAGAGTCACACAAAGGTAGTTTTATTAGTGTGGTTGGATATTTTAACATGTGCTAACAGCAAAACATCGAAATTTGGCACCAAGTCAATGAAGGGGATGGATGTGATACACTTTTTAGTGATGGAGCAGGATTTTCGCTAAATAAAACCTGTTTGGATTGAATTCCCCATCGTGTGAATTATTAGCAAAATGGTGTGAACATTAACAGCGTAAAACTAACAAGCATTTGCAATGTAATAGGTCTCTCATTTTGAAGTAATTTTGCTCACGGTAGGCTTGCCAATTTCCTTAGGTGATTTAGAAATGGATTTAGCACATTTGTTAGTAATTTCAGCTTTTTTAACTAATACAACTACATTAGACAAAGATGCTTCACCATGTATCCAAAGACGTTCTTGAACATGTTCATTGTTAACATACATTATGATTTGGTCACGAATTAGTTCTTCTTCCAGTGAGCCAAATCTGCAAGTTAAGGTTAATTTCTTTAAGTCAGAAACAAAGTCTTCAACGGATTCTTGCTTCCCTTGTCTTCTTCCCAAAAACTTGTGACAATCAATAGTTATACATACAAAAGTACAATAATAAATATCCAAATCTTAATGCATGAAGAAAAACATTTTAATCATCAGCAGGACGAGTTTTTTTGGTCATAGAATTGTACTCTTTCAATCCTTGAGGACCAAGGGAATGAAGTAAAATTTTCTTTCTTTCCTAACTTGAAAAAAATCATCTTCACCATCTTCTAATGTGTCTATATAATCTAAAAAATATTCTCTCCATTCTAGCCATTTGATCAGTGGATCCCCTTTCGTAGACAGAAATGACTGTGGGGGAGTTAGAGAAAGATTTTGTGCCGCACACATGGTGAACGAGTGAGGCTAGACGTTAATATGTTGATAAGAGAAAAGTAATCAGTAATGAATACAGACAATCACTGAAAGGTGTGCCTGTCACCGTAAAGGACAGGCTAAATTTGAAGATGTAAAATAATAATAATGTTAAAATGAAAGCAAATAAAGTGGTGTGCCTGTCACCGTAGGAACATTTGCTTTTAAAAATAGTAATAAATGCAAAACCAAGTGGTGTGCTTATCACAGTGCATAGCAGGCGAAAAGTGAAGCACGTTAAAAAAATAGTTATTATGTCGGCAAAATGTATTAAAAAATATAACCACACAGTACCTTTAAAATCGAAACATCTCCGTAGTGAATTCCGTGGGAGAGTTATCAACTCGAACTCTAATGTGGTGTGCTTATCACAAGAATAAACACACATGAGATTGCTCGTATAATGAAAGGCAGTTTTCAAAAGAGCTGCCACGTTGTACGTCAAATATGTAATTGACGTGGGAGGTTGAAATTACATCAAATGCTGTGCGCCGAGACATCACATTCTGACAAAGTGACAGTCATGAAGAACTTCGAGCGCCGAATGGATGCAGGACAGGAGAGTTCGAAGTAGAACAATTGACAAGGTATGTTACTGAGAATGTCGGGCTAATTGAAAGAAAGCAGCCAGATTCAACGGTAAAGTTACCTTGATAACTCAATATAGAGGGTGTGCTGGCCTCCAAAAAACAAGATGGAATAATACTCACTGAAGTCCACGTACTCACGGAAGTTTTCTTCTAGCAGTAGACTCCTCAGTAAGCATGGGCGGAAAATCCGTTTCGCTCGCGGATTTTGCGGATTTTCGGTAAATTCGCAATCCGCGAGATTCGCGAATCTCCCGCAAAATCCGCAAATCCGCGAGCAGCGGATTTTGCTCGCACTGTTCGCGTGAGTTCGCGGCTTACCAGTACAACTTCGCGCCCCGCGAATAAGTGCAAAATTGCAGAAATACGATCTTAGCAAAACTGAAACTACTTACCAGGATCAAAAGTTCAGGCTCATCATTAGTAGCCATTTCCTGTAGTGCTTCCTGAGGGGCCCCTCCAGAGTTCAGTTGCCAGTTGCAACTATTATGTGACCCTGCTCTGAACCTCAGAATAGTTACACATATGCCACAAAGGTCCTGAATTACAGCTAAGGGAGACAAGCAGGAGCCAGGCTGGAAGTTCAAATCCATTAATCAGCCCCTAATTCATTATTGTCAGTTGGGGCAGGGCAGGTGTTGTAACTAATTTTGCAACAATGAAAGCACTTAGCAAGTGCAAAAGATCACTAATCAGGAAGCACTAAGGAAGCAGGTGCCAGCTAAAAAAATATTCTGTGACACATTAATCAGCCCCAAATTAATTCAGGTCACTTGAGGCAGGGAAGGTGTGCTTGCGTTGCCACAATAATGTACACTGACTGGACAACCAGAGGGTGCTGTGATGAAACAGAGGGTGGCATGGGTGGGCCAGAGGGTGGCATGAGTAGTCAGAGAGTGGCAGCGGTGACAGAGAGTGGCAGTGATGAAGAAGAGTGTCCCAAACAGGCTGGACACGTAGAAACAACAAGTTCGCGAAACTTGCGACCCGACAGGTAAGTTCGCAATTTGCGAAATTGTACAAAACCCTCGCGAACTGGCAGAAACCCGCGCAAACACAAAAAAAAATCCGCAAATTCGCGAGAATTCACGGATTTTGCGGATTGCGAGTTCGCAAATCCGCAAAATTCGCGAACGCGAGATTCGCAAAATTCGCCCATGCTTACTCCTCAGTAGATTTTCATGTAAATTGTGGAATCGTAGGAACACGGAATAAGTGTTCTTTGAAGTTCGTTGTAGAAATAACTTGCACGTAGGGTTCTTCTAGTCGCCGAAATTGTTAAGTAGAAAGTAGTCCAGGAGTCTTGATGAATTATCAGGTCTTTATTAAGATCCAGATAAAGAGGCGAACAAAGCACCAACAGCTCCGCACAGCTGCACAGAAAGCGAGAGCTCCTCAACTGATCACTGATGACACTTAGAACTTCCCAGTGTCATCACCGTCCTGACGCTTTCAGAAGCGGTCGCTCCCTTCGCTCCCAACTCTTACCTGGTATCGGTGGCTACGCTCTTATTGATTTGCTGATCGCAATACTGCTGCCTCCTACATAGCATAGCGCTGTAGTGCGATTACCATTGTGGAATATTAAAAAATTTGTAGCGCTTTTAGGATATTTTAACACGTGCTTTGATTCGCGCTTTCATAGCTGTAGCACTATTTGTGCTGCTTTATTTAATGCGCATTGCCTGTTTGTGACTCGATCATTGTCGCGCTTGCAAGACACATTGTCTCAGCCATTATTGATTCTCTGTGCCCCAGCCTACCTCTAGTTTCGTTTTCGCTGCCATTTTAGTTGTTGTTGTGCCTCAGAGCCCGTCCTCCACAGCCCGCCCGGCCTCCCAGCTGACCCTCCCTCCCACGGACTGCATAGCCCGCCGCCAAACCTGTAAGCGCTGTGACCGTACTGACGCTTTCAGAAGCGGTCGCTCCCTTCGCCCCCAGCTCTTACCTGGTATCGTTGGCTACGCTCTTATTGATTTGCTGATCGCAATACTGCTGCCTCCTACATAGCATAGCGCTGTAGTGCGATTACAATTGTGGATTATTAAAAACATTTGTAGCGCTTTTAGGATATTTTAACATGGTGCTTTGATTCGCGCTTTCATAGCTGTAGCTCTATTTGTGCTGCTTTATTTAATGTGCATTGCCTGTTTTTGACTCGATCATTGTCGCGCTTGCAAGACACATTGTCTCAGCCATTATTGATTCTCTGTGCTCCAGCCTACCTCTAGTTTCGTTTTCGCTGCCATTTTAGTTGTTGTTGTGCCTCAGAGCCCGTCCTCCACAGCCCGCCCCGCCCCACCTCCCAGCTGACCCTCCCTCGCCCCTCCCCTACCTCTATCCACATATGACAGATGCTTTCGCGCGCAGCGTTCACGCGCAGCGATCGCGCCCCATGCGCGCCAAAGGTAAGCCCGTCTGCGCCCGTCCGCGCCTGGACTGCGCCCAGCGCCAGACCCCATGGCCCCCGCAAACCGCAATCCTCCCGCATTACGTATGACGCCGCCACCCTCCTAGCCCTTAACCCCGGAGGCACACCACAATGCTTCGCAGCTGCCCCAGGACATACCCACGGTCCCTTCGCCTGCCACTCCTGCAAGTTTGCCTGCATCAAGACCCACACCAAATCCACTAACTCCAAACACAGCTCCGACTCTAACCACCTGAAGTGCATCCTGCTGAACACCCGCCCGGTCCACAGACACGCCACTGAACTCTGGGACCTACTCGATACCACATCACCGGACGTCACCTTCCTTACAGAAACCTGGATGAACGCATCATCAACAACCGACAACGCCATAGCCATCCCGGATGCTTACAAGATCATCAGAAAAGACCACACCAACCAAACAGGAGGAGGCATCGCCATCGTCCATAAGAACACCATCAGAATCACGACCAGCTTCGACGATAACCTCACACCCGCCGAACACCTCCACTTCCAGATTCACACCGACCCCAGGACCACACTTAGAGGCACCCTCATCTACAGACCACCAGGAACCTGTATACAATTCAGCGAAGACAACACGGAGTTCATCAGCCCACACGCCCTCGCCTCCAAGAACTACATTCTATTCGGAGACCTCAACTTCCACCTGGAAAAGAAAAACGACAGCAACACCACCACCCTTCTGGACAACCTGGCCAATCTCGGACTCAAACAACTTGTTGACATCCCCACCCATGTCGCCGGACATACGCTCGACCCAATCTTCAACTCCAGCAAACACATCTCCTTCGATCGCACCACAGCTCTCCATTGGACGGACCATAGTTGTGTTCACTTCAGCTATAAAACTACCTCGACCCACAACCCCCCACAACCTATTCCGCGAAGAAACTGGAACAAAATCACCACTGACCAACTCATCACATCGCTCAACCAAAACCCTCCCGCCCTCTCATCGGACCCAAACCAAGCTGCCACCAAACTCAAACAATGGATTACTCACAGTGCTGAAGAACTAGCACCCTTGAAAAACCACCAAACCAAACAGGGTAGCAAAAAGGCCCCCTGGATCAACAATGACCTTAAGAAATCCAAGAAACTATGCCGTACTCTCGAGAAAACATGGAGAAAAAAACCCAACCACTGACAACCTGACCTCCTTCAAGACAGCCACCCGCAAACACCACCAATTGATCCGATCCACCAAGAAATCAGCATTCAAGGATCGACTCGACAACAACGCCCATAACAGCAAGGAACTATTCAACATCGTCAAAGAATTTATTAACCCCACCGCAGCCTCAAACGACATTACTCCCTCCCAAGACCTCTGCGATTCGCTATCATCCTTCTTCTACAACAAAATCGCCGACATACATAATAGCTTTGAGGACATTTCCAAAGAACAGTCCACTCCACCCACCTTCGAACCTAAACCGCCCTCTAACAACCTTAGCGCCTGGAACCCAATCACCACTGAAGACACCATCCGCCTAATGAACTCCATCCATTCAGGTTCGCCAACCGACCCATGTCCCCACCACATCTTCAACAAAGCAGACTCCATCATCGCACTCCATCTCCGGGATGTCATCAACTGCTCCTTCAACTCCGCTACCTTCCCAGACAGCTGGAAACACGCCGAACTCAGCGCCCTCCTGAAGAAACCGACAGCTGACCCCTCTGAACTTAAGAACTACCCCCCATCTCCCTCCTCCCATTCCCTGCCAAAGTCATTGAGAAAGCCGTCAATAGCCAGCTCGCCGCCTTCCTCGAATCCAACAACTCCCTCGACACCTCACAGTCCGGCTTTCGAGCCAAACACAGCACCGAAACCGCCCTCATTGCAGCGACAGACAACATCCGAACACTACTAGACAATGGAGAAACAGTTGCCCTCATCCTACTCGACCTCTCCGCCGCCTTCGACACAGTCTGTCATAGCACCCTCATACAACGCCTCAGCAACATCGGCATACAAGGAAAAGCCTTGGACTGGATCATCTCGTTCCTCACCGGGAGAACCCAGAGAGTCTGACTTCCCCCATTCAAATCAGAGCCCACCAAAGTCATCTGCCGAGTACCACAAGGATCATCACTCAGTCCCACCCTCTTCAACGTTTACATGAGCCCACTCGCATCCATCGCACGACAACACAACCTCAACATCATCTCTTACGCTGACGACACCCAGCTGATCCTTTCCCTCACCAAAGACCCTAACACCGCCAAAACCAATCTTCACGAAGGCATGAAAGAAGTAGCCGAATGGATGACGAACAGCCGGCTAAAACTTAACTCAGACAAAACGGAAGTCCTCATCCTAGGATCATCCCCCTCTGCCTGGGCCGACTCATGGTGGCCATCAGCCCTGGGCATAGCACCCATTCCCACAGACCACGCACGTAACCTGGGCTTCATCCTAGACTCCTCCCTCTCAATGACCAGACAAGTCAACGCCGTCTCTGCCTCCTGCTTCAACGTACTTCGTATGCTCAAAAAAATCTTCAGTTGGATCCCCTCAGAGACAAGAAAGACTGTCACCCACGCACTGGTCACTAGCCGACTGGACTATGGAAACACCCTCTATGCCGGAATCACAGCCAAATTATAGAAAAAACTCCAACGCATCCAAAACGCATCAGCCAGACTCATATTGGACATCCCTCGCCAAGATCACATTACCAGTCACCTGAAAGACCACCACTGGCTTCCGGTCAACAAGAGAATAACATTCCGTCTCCTCACCCACGCACACAAGGCCCTCTACAAACTAGGACCCGAATGCCTCAACACACAACTGTCCTTCTACACACCCAACCGCCAACTAAGATCCTCCAATCAAGCCCTCGCCGCAGTCTCGCGCATCCATAGATCCACCATGGGAGGAAGATCCTTCTCCTATTTGGCGGCCAAGACCTGGAATTCTCTACCCACTCACCTCCGCCTTACACAGAACCACATATCCTTCAGAAAGGAACTTAAAACCTGGCTATTCAATAAATAATGCACCCTCTCCCCAAAGCGCCTTGAGACCCTCTGGGTGAGTAGTGCGCTATACAAATTCCTGAACTTGAACATGAACTTGAACTATTAGTGATGTAACACTGAGAGAGCACGCTACAAGAACATATGCAAAACATTAGAACATAATCAAGAATAAACATAAGAGAGCGTGTCCTGCCTGAGAAAACCATTTAACTCTATAATGCTTGGAGGCTGTACTTAGAGCCTACCGGGTAACACATGTAACAGGGGGTGTGCAATGAATTTGAGGAGTCACAGGTATGTAGATTTGAGTTCCATTTTATTTCATGAATAAGGTCACCCATGACGGCAGCGACCGAATGCCAGTGATCCCAGCGATAACTGAATGATCAGTTGGGATCACAGCCGACCGCCCACAACCGCACGGTAGCGCAATACAAGTTTAAAGCAGGGGCGTAACACAGGCCCCCACAGCCCCTGCGGTGCGGGGGGGGGCCCAAGCTCCAAAGGGCCCCCTCGGCACTGCACTCTGGCCAGAGAGCTTCTGATTGAGCCCAGTGGGGGCCCCTCTAGGTACCGTGCAGGGAGGCTCCCTCACTTTTTGTTACATCAGTGGTTTAAAGAACAACATTGAAAACGCGCAGTGTGACTCGAGCTGGCACAAACCAGTACACATGGTAAATCACGAGTCACACTACCACTTACATTACAAAACAGGGTGTCATCATGGGAGGTTACAAAATGAGACACAGCATACTAAGGAGGGACTACCAAGCCTATTGACCAATGAAAAGCCACAGTTTACAAAATGTTTTCTGAAAAGAAAGGAATAGAATAAAGTACTGGGCAACCAAGCCAGGCAATTCAAGCACATGTACTCTGTCAGAAGCCGGAGAAACCAGCAGCACACTCCAAGACTCGCCAAGCATTCAAGTTGATACAATTGTTTGAAAAACAAAGCAAAAGGCAATGTAGTCAGACGTTAAAGACAACCAGTGACAATTTTACGAGTTCAGTCAAAGTCACATGCCAAGTGAAAATCTCCAGCTCTGCACTACTTGAATAAATATATACCAGAAAATTACTTTGCCAACTTTAATATCTGTAATTCAAAGAACTAGATGAGAGCCTCTAACCTGACATATGTTGAAAGGAGTGCTTAGTGTTCACCCTGGCATGCTCATCTGCACACTATCTACCCCACCCACCCCAAAAATGCATTCTTCATTCTACGAAACATATTGCTAGGTCAGTGGATGTGATGCAGGGCTTGTATTATGACGTTACATAAAAAGCAGTGAGCAAAAGATCGAAAACATGTGCCATTGTCCGCTGAAGACGTGTATATTTATTCATGAATGAGCCCTCCTCTTACCAGCAGGTGAGCTTTATACATCATAGCTTTCGACAGCACCGTCATTCAAGGACACCTATCAAGACTCTAGCATACACCCATCACATCACAGCAGAGGGGGTCATTTTTTACTCAGAGCTGCTGTTTGGACATCGGTCATTAGATTCAGATCAAAGATCTTGGGGCAGATTTACAAGCCCCTTGCACCACATTTGAGTCACTTTTTCCATGTTTAAGGTGATGCAAAAGTGGCACAAGGGGCTTGTAAATCTGCTCCCTTTTATCTTGTGTGGTCAGAACGGATCTGTGCCTTTGATTCTTTAGAGAAATAGGATAGTTAGTGGTCTGACAAACATTGAACTGTATAAGTGAAATATTGGGACATGCAACACCTCACTACTCCATACATCACACAAGCTCCCCAAAACACCTTGGTGGCCCTACTCTCAACTACCACTCACAAACTCTTTGCTCTTTCACCCTAACAGCTGCAAAAGCTTTGCATCCCACCTAACTTAACAGCTGTTTGTCCCACCGACCACTGCTTAAATCAGCAGGTACTGACTAAATATATTTCTATAACTTCAAAGGGAGAATGCCAGCATGTTGCAGTGTGGGTTCAATACCTATACTGAAAAGAGTACCTGTGCCTAAACAGGATGGAAACACACGCTTCTTTCAGTGTCATTAACATGTTAATTCTCTACTGATAAATCCATATTGCGCAACACAGTGGCCTCGACGGAGGGGTAATTTCTGGAAGGCAAGCTGAGGTTAGAAATATCTGGAACGTTTTACTTACTGTCTTTAACGCCTGATGCCTTGAATATTGCAGCGCCTTCCATTGAATGACGTAAATTCCTCCTATGTAATGTAAAGTACTGTTCTGCCACCCCGTTTCTTGTTGGGAGAAGGAATTTCCAGAAGCTCGCCGCGTGGACAATGTGAAACACAAACTGATGACAATTCCTCAACAGAACCGTGATTCACAAATAATTGAGTCACCCCTTTTATTGCAAGAAGTGTGACACCCCTTTTATGTGCTGACCGCAGCCCTCTGCGCTTTAGAGGAAGTTACAAGGACCAGTGGTACAAAAGTGGTGTTTCTGTGCTTCCCTGAAAAACAAAACCATTGTTTCTTTGAGAGTAACATCGGAATATGTGCACTTTCTTTCTAAAGAGACCCAGTAGTTTACATTGCATCGGATTGGGTTCTCCTCAACTATGGGGCCGATCCTGATGTCGGACAGACCTGAGTCCGTCCGACATCGGTCAGGAGCCGTAACCGACCGACCTGCCGTCGTCGGTTATGGCCCTGCTAGTACGATGCGACCGAACATGGTTCAGTCGCACTCGTATACTTCACAATGCAAGCATGCATTACGAGCGGAAAGCATGCTTGCAATGTGAATAGTAGGGGTGCAGTTCATCCCTGCACCCTGTGGCTGGCACCCCAAGATGCCTGCCACCGGGTGCAGGCATCCACAGAGGGGCGCTACTGGGGGCCCGCAAAGACAGTTTCCGACTGCCTTTTCGTGCCGGGCAGACCGACATGAAAACGCAGTGAAAAACTGCCATCGTACTCCCTCGGTCGCAAAGAGGCAACCGGGAGATTTCCAGGTCGCGGACAGGCTCTCCGAGCCTGTCGTTCACAATCCGAAAATCCGAGTCGGATTCCTTTCCGACCGAGCCCATCAGAATGGCTCGGTTGGAAAGGAATCCGTGCGACACATTCTGGTTTGGTCGGAAGGGCTCTGACCATCGTTCGGAGCCCTTCCGACCGAAATCGGAATCGGCTCCTTAATCTGTATGAAAACAGCAACGGAACACTGCAGCAGAATGTACCACAAAGTTTAATCCCATAATTTGGTCAAAGGTGCCCCATAATTTTGTCCTCCCCTGCTGCACAATATTTGTGCCCCTTTCTTTAACTTTTTACGTACAAGCACCTGGTAGCAAATAGGTATTCTGGAATAGTGAATAGGTTCTCCTTTTTTTCCATTTCAGGCATTGCCTGTAATCCAACAGACGTGCTAGTTAATAGTGTTCACCTACTTATATCCAAAGAAACACCTACGAATCGACTACTCACTCTCTCAACACATGGGAAGCCTCTAGATATTCTTAAGCTGCCTGTGCTCACATTGATACCTACATCGACTAAACCAGAAGTGCGCTCTGCCATGCATACCACTACAACGCCCTGCAACGCACACCCCACAATAAAACAAGCAAAATGCCTCCCATGCCCTACAAATGAAGGTCCAGTCTAGTAAACCAGGTTCACCTTCATTTACTTCAATGGCATCACCCTCCAAAACACTTGCCCCCATCGTGACTGTAGACTTGAAGGACTAGGAGGGATGCTGTTACAACTGCTCTGTACAAGTTTTCTGCTACACCGATTCCTTCCTATTTCATTACAGACACTGAAGCACTAACAACACCTATTGCCCTGGGCTTCAGAGAAACATATGGCACAAACTATGAATTAAAGACCCGCACTCTCAAGTGCCATCACTCTTACCCGTAACTAAGCCTCTGCTGCGGGCTTGGTACAACTGGGTTTGGCCTTTGTAATCCCTCTCTCAAACGCTGCTGCTGACCCCAGGCCCCCTCAACACCTTGCACAGGGTGGTCGAGATAGCTGCCCATGGCCATGACACAAGGAGTGGGAGAAGGGGCGCCGTTTGTACATGCTTTGAGTGGGGGTTTGGCAGCAGAAACAACCCCTGAGGCACGGTGTGCAGGAACCTAGAGCTACCAGCAACCCCAGCTGCATGAGCCATCACGGTCCACGCAGGACACATTAAATATCCCAACTTGGCCCACGCTATGGAGTACGGCCCTGCTTTACCACAGCTTAGCAACACCTCAGATTTGTGTGCATGGAGAGTGATGCACAATTTACCTGAACACTGAAGAAGGACGAGAGGTACGGAGGTTCATGAAAGGACATCACCCGGGCGATCTCCGGCTGCTGTCAGAACCAGGCGGCCAGGCTACCCACTGGACAAAGCGGTGGCTTAAATGAAATAGTACACGCCCTGTCTAACAACCAAGTAAAGGGGCCAGTAGCCATGGGAGGATACAAATGACATGGCTGTACTAAGGAGGGACTAACAAGCTTCACAGTGAATCAGAAGACAGCATTTACAAAGGACAAACACACAAGCAAATGAAAAATAAGAGCGGGGGAGTGGACAAAGCTTCTCTCAGTACTGAACTACAACAGCTCTTCGCAGAGCAGCGCTTGCACGCTGTCTCATGCTCGACCTAAAAAGGGGTAAAAATTAAACCTGCGCAAGCGCATGCTGGGGAAAGTTTGTGTCGGCTGCAAATACTCATGATTAATGAAAAAAATAACAGCCAAAAGTGAAGAGCCCAGACCCTTAATAGTTGGGGGTAGAAGTGACTTGTTTGTCCCTTAATTCCTTAGCAAACACCACATTTATGGACACTACAATACTTTTCAGGGCCTCTCCACATGGGCTTCTTGCCAGATTAAATGAGCTCGCTCCCTTACAGCCACCCAGGTCTGCTGCCCAACGGGTTTCGGCCCCCTGGTTCACGGAGGAACTGGCCCATGCCCGTAGGCAATGTAAAGTTGCTGAGCGGGCTTGGAGAGTCCAGTATGAACCTGAGGCTAAACAATGTTATAAAATCATGATGAAGTCATACCATGATCTAATTCTTCAGGGCAAGAAATGTTACTTTGCCAAAAGGATTGATGACGCGGCTAACTCCTGTAAGGAGATTTTCTCAATTGTGCGTGAATTCACCAGCCCCCGGTCAGTCTCTGCTCAGGACGCTCCGGCGGAGACCTGGGCCGGCACTATTGCCAACTTTTTTACCACCAAAATCAGGCAAATTCAGGATTCTTTTCCTTTAAGATCTACAGATGACCTGTCTACTATGCCGACTGAGACAGCTCTCATGTCGTCTCCAGGCCCAGTTCTGCTAGACTTCCCGCCCCTTCCGGCTGCCGCATCCCTAGCTCTGATGAAGAACCTTAAATCGGGCTCACAGCTAGACCCCTGCCCAGCAAAATTCTTAGCGAGAATGGCAGACGCCGTTAACCCCATAGCTAATCCCATTCTTAATCTCTCCCTGAGTCAGGGATTTCTGCCCCAGGCCTGGAAACAGGCCATGGTCATCCCCCTTATCAAAAAGCCTAATCTTGACCCTGAGGTGCCATCCAACTATAGGCCAATCTCGCTCCTTCCAGCACTGACCAAGATCCTGGAGAAACACATACATAGCGTGCTTTCTAACTTCCTGGAGTCTAATGAGTTACTCCATGAATCCCAATCGGGCTTTCGTTCCAACTTAAGCACCGAGACGGCGCTCCTGGAAGTTTCTGAGATCGTCAAGGAGGTGCTGGATACCGGGGGCAGGGTGATGTTAGTCATGTTAGACCTGTCGGCGGCGTTCGACACCGTCCCCCATGAGGATCTCCTCACTAGACTTCACGACATCGGTCTAGGGGGGACGGTGCTCAACTGGTTTCGTTCCTTTCTTGCCAACCGCCGGCAGACGGTCTGGGTCCCACCTGGGTCCGCCGAGATGCCGCCATTGGGAGTCGGAGTGCCTCAGGGCTCTGTACTGAGCCCCACTCTATTTAACATCCTTATGACCCCTCTGGCGACACTGGCGTAGGCCCATGGGGCCCGGATCGTTTCTTATGCTGACGACACCCAGCTTCTGTTCACCTGCCGTAAGAGCGAAGAGTTCGATGGAGAAAGGATCCGCGAGTGCCTTGGGGCTGTTTTTAATTGGTTTCAACATAACAGCCTCAAGTGCAACTCGGACAAATCCGAAATACTATTCTTCGGATGCCCATCGGAACCGGATTGGCATGGTTGGTGGCCTGCTGACATGTTCCCTCCAACTCAGTCCTCTAAGTGGGCGAAGAATCTGGGAGTAAAAATTGACAACGAGCTCTCGCTCAAATCCCAGGTCTCTACTCTTACGGGAACATGTTTCGGGATCCTCAGAATGCTACGCAAGTTCTTTCCCCTTCTCTCGGAGGAACATCGGAGGATCACTGTCCAGGCACTTATAGGATCCAGATTGGACTACGCAAATGTCCTATATCTGGGTCTGCCTGAATATCTCCTCCAGCGTCTGCAGGTTACCCAGAATGCTGCTGCTCGTGCGATTTTTGGCCTGCACCGCCGCACCAGTGCCTCTAACCTCCTTGTATCCCTCCACTGGCTCCCGGTGCGGAAGAGGATACTGTTCAAGGTCATGACCCTTGCCCATAAGGCCTTGCACGGCAATGGTGCTAAATATCTTCAGAAGAGGCTGGATTTCTATCGACCCACACGATCCCTTAGGTCAGAAACACTGGCTTTGGCTCGGGTACCACGTATCAAAAGGGCTCGGCTAGGCGGCCGGTCCTTTAGATTCCTCGCCCCTCAGCTATGGAATTCCCTACCGGTGTCTTTGCGGAATACCGCTAACCTGCTTGTCTTCAGGAAGGACTTAAAAACTTGGCTGTTCTCTGGATAGTCCACCTCCTCTTTTTAGGCCCCTGTTCTTTTACTGTTATGTTTTCCAGCTCTTTCTTTGGTCTGGAGCACAAAGCGCCGGGACACTCCTTTGGAGTAGCCGTTGCGCTATAAAAGTCCCATTTTAACATAACATAACATAACATAACCTGCTGGTGCTCTAGCATTTGGGATCTGTTAAATTTCTATAATCTGGACCCAATTTAATACCTCACAATCCCTTTCACGCTGCATGATTTTAAACCAAACTTACCACTTTGCACACTACTGTTTTAACCTCTTACTTCGATGAATCTTTGAGTGTGGTCAGGGTTTTCCCATTATTAAATCCTCATCAGGGGTCTGCCAAGGTTGTGAAATGGCTCCTTTGCTTTTTTTAATGACATTTTGGCTATATGCTCAAGGCATGCTGGTAGTATCTTGGTTGACGTGGATGTTCCATTTGTGCCAGGCTTGCAGTTCTGCCACTGGGCTCACATCTAGACATGGAAGTTCATCCTTTGTAATTGTCTATTTGTGGCGGTTCTGGATTTGATAACGTTGACATGTCAATGATGCTATAAGGAGTTTTGTGTACGGGTGTACAGTGCACTAATGTTCTTGCAGGATCATCTATGGTCTGTTATTGATTTCACATTTGACTCATCTGTCAAGTTCTGCCACCAGTCCTCTGGCAACAGCAATGTTGGTATCAAGCCATTTTTACAATGTTAAACATTTGGAGAAACCCCATGCAAGATCATTATCATATTTTGTAAAGACACAGACTACAAGTCCAACATTTCCTGTATCACTGGCAGAGCTTATTCTGAATATACTATGGATTTTGGAAAAGTTCAGAGCATTTGGGCAAGGCTGCCAGTGTCAGCAAAACATTTAGACCACTGACCCTAATGGATATTTTCACAGGTTCATTAACAAAACATCAACACCCAAAACATTCCCATACCACAATATCGATTCATAAATATAGATGTCAAAAATATCGAAATCCTATATTTGTAAAAGTAAGTATAAGAACAAAAATATATTTATATATATATATATATATATATATTACCTACTGGCGGTCGCCAGTAGGTAGTTATAGTTTGGACCTCGTTTCCATAGGAAATCCACAACATTCTATTTGGAATAACTTTGACGTCGATTGAGGAATTTGCGTGCAATTTTCCCAAATTTCTGCTCCTTCCCTGAAAGTTTTGGGGGGATTCGTCAAGCGGGGGCGAGTAAAAAGGGGGGTCCCAAAACGTGTTTTCCCCATGTTAATTTCCATAGGACACGGCTACAGCCCGAACCGCTGAACAGAATTACAGCAAACTTGGCAAAATTGTAGGGACTGGTACGCAGAAGTGCCTTTTCTATATTTGGTGAAAATCTCTCCAGTGGTTTTTATGAATAGTTACTTCTGAAAAATTTATATATCTATATGCTCACTGCGAGCACTTTGGGTACGCGTACCCGTAAGCGCACCCGGTGCGCCACGGAAGTGCGCAAGCAGAAAGCTGATTGGCTCTCGGGTGTCTGTCAACATTCCAGTTCGGAGAGTCCGCCATCTTGTGTCTCGGTAGAATCGAGACACAAGAGGTGCAAAAACAAAAGGGGAATACATTAAAAGGGGGCAGGGTAGAGACCCCCTAGGATTCTTAGGGGGGCCTAGGAGAACCCTGAAGGGCAAAAACACTATTATTATTATTTTTTTAATTTCGCGGAGTGCGCTCCGGGTGCACGTACAGGTACGCGTACCACGGGAAAAAACGGAGAAAAAAATTCGAGTAAAAAAAGAATTTAGAGTGTTTAGAGGTAGGGTAGCTCTGAAAAGAGCTGTTGTGTTATCTGGGTGAATTAAGTACCTACAAGTAGTATTTATTTAAAAATAAACATTATTTTTAACCTTTGGAGTCCTTCAGGGACCCCCTGAGAAGGCCTAGGGTGTCAAGAACACTCAACCCTGCCCCCTTTCCACGTTTTCAACTTTTATTGTTCACTCTCTTCTGAAACCACAAAAGGGCATCGATAGGGTTCGCTCTCCGAGCACTCACCGCACACTCTCTGAACACTCCCCATGCGCGGACCTATCACATTTTTTTTTTTAAATAAATATTTTTTTTAACCTTTGAAGTCCTTCAGAGAAGAGCAGTGAGGGGATGCAGAGAGTTACAAAACTAGATTGAAGAAAGAGAACTCATGATTTTAATGAGGAAAGGACAGTAAGTGAGGTATAGTGATGGAAAAAATACATAAAAGAGAAGAGATGTCAGATACACACAGGAGAAAGTATAGTGTGAGAAGGGGAGTAACTATGAGTACATTTACTATGTAACTCAAAAATGTTGCACTCTATACTACACGTCTTACTTCATACCACAATCACTTGGCCACTACCTCATAAATTACATTTAAAAAAGTATAATTTCTCAAACAATTTTTTATTGACTAAATATACATTTATTGTTCTGAATTTTCGTAATTTGAAAGAACTTCTAACATTAAATCGTCAGAAATTTCGTCATCGGTAGTCTCCCAATAAGAATCCTGGAACTCAATGAACTCCAAATATTCAATTAAGTCAGAATCCAAAGATTCATCCTAAAAATCCCCCATGCCATCTCATCTTCAAGAAGGTCTTCATTATGTGTATTCACAGAAACTGGATCATTCAAATTGTCTATAATAGTCGCAGAAATTTCAAAAACAATGTTAAATACTCCTCATTAGGATCCATCATTGCTGTTAGGGTATTATAAAAAGAGAGAGAGAGAAAGACAGTGAGAGTAAGAAACTTCAACATTAAAAAACATTATTCTTATTAACTTAATGTGTACAACATAGTTCCCCTTACAAATTAACAACTAACCTTTTAGAATGCTGTTGAAAATTCTCACACCAGAAACTGAAAACCAAAAACTCCTCACAAATCTACCTCAGACACTGCAATCACAAAATGGCCGTCATTCCCTTTCATTCTTCACACTTATACCCGTCCCTAACCAATCAAATTTCTTCACACACAAATACTAAACCAAACTAACATTTTAATTGGTTATACAGATCAACACTTTCAAACTCACATCATCTTCAACCTACCCAAAAGGGGCAGGGTAGAGACCCCCTGACCCCCTAGGTATTCTTAGGGGGGCCTAGGAGGACCCTGAAGGGCAAAAACACTACTATTATTTTTTTGAAAATTTCGCGGAGTAAGCTCAGGGTGCGCTTACACGGGCGTTTACAGGTACGAGTACCCTGAGCACACCACGGGGAAAACAGTGAATAAAATTAGAGTAAAATAATAATTTAGAGTGCTTAGAGGTCGGGTAGCTCTGAAAAGAGCTGTTGTGTTATGTGGGTGATTTAAGTACCTACAAGTAGGTACCAATGCAGAGTCTAAAATTCAAGAGGAAGACTCTGTTCCCCTCATCTGAGAAATGTACACCATCTCTCCTATAGATGCCTTGCATGTTGTAACACAAGTTATTGTGGTATATGGAACCCATACCGTAGTCTCTCAGGAAAGCAGAAACAGATTTATTCACATGCTTCCTTGCTTTCTCAATCTGCGGACAAAATTGGTGGGACCAATTCCATTTCTGTCTTTGGCATATATTGGAATACACAATGGCAGTTTGAGGAAAAAGTGACATCAATTGCCCAAAGGTGTCCTTTAAAAGCATTTCCAGACCTACCCCAGTCAATGTGCCTAGGTCATTTCCCCCACAGTGCACAATTATGAGGTCCGGGTGTTGGAGATGCAAAAAGGATTTTAACAATGGTATCAATTGGTGACATCTCAATCCTCTCTGGCCAATCCACATAATATCCACATTTGGTAAGTCAAGGTTGGGAATACCTCTGTTTGCAGCATACCTTTCACTCCAGTAAATATAGCTGTGTCCCACAATCGAGACTTTAGGCATCTCGAAGGGAGGTTTTGTTGTACTCAGATGGGCTCTGGAAATCAAATGGCAGTTTCAATAGTAGGAGTTTAGAAAAAAATGTGGATGAGATTCAGTGCATTTGAAGAAAAAGAAATGATTGGTGGCTTCTGAAAATGCTACACAGCATATTAGGGTACATGCTTTTGTGTTTTGAAAGAAGTAATTCTAATGGTTGAGAAAAGGTCATTTAAAGGAACATTGCACATGATTAGCTAGTATATTGAGAGGTCAAACACCCTGGCTGAGTTCCTTTGCAACATAGTATGATGAACTTTTCACCTGTGTGCTTATTAGGTGGGAGTTACCATGGTAACAGGCTGAATGAGCACTGGGAGGATGGGTGAATATTATGTGAGTTTGAAAGTGTTGAAATGTAGAACCAATTAAAATGTTAGTTTGGTTTTGAAATAGTGTGGGAAGAATGTTGATTGGTTAAGTCCAGGGATATGTGTGAAGAATTACAGGGAATCAGGCCCATTTGTGGTTGCAGTGTCTGAGGTGCATTTCAGAGATTCTGCTTAAGAAAATCTGGTGTGTGTGACTGACACTGTTCTAAATCTTCAAAAGCATTTTTAAAGGTGAGTAATGATTCATTTAATATAGATAGAGTGCTGTATGCACTATGGGGAAGATTAAGAAGTATATTGGGCTTCTTTATTCTTGCATTGTGTGCCATGTTTTTTTCTAATGCTGGTAAAAAATTTAATAGTGCATATTGGAAATGTATTTTGAAAATGAGCCAACTTTGTGCACTGTAATGTAGTGATCATTTAAATGGGCTGTGCTCTGTGTTTAAAACGATTTACTATGCTAAATGTTTTTTTGGTAAAATATTTAACATTTTTGACAAGGATCACACTGAGTGTCTGTGTGAAATAAGGAATTATATTTTCACATTTTTCTATAATATCACCAGTGTCTCCTCACAGTTTGCATATCTTAGCTTATAGGGTACTGTTTCTTTTTGCATTGTGTCTCATGTTAGTATGTAATGCTGGCAAAAAATGAATGGTGCATATTGGAAATAAATTTTGGAAATGAGTCAGGTTTCTGCATTGTAATGTAGTGGTTATTTGAATGGGCTGTGCTCTGTGTCTAAAACGATTTACTATGCTAAATGTTTTTTGGTAAAATGTATGCCTTTAACATTTTTGACAAGGATCACACTGAGTGTCTGTGTGAAATAAGGAATTATATTTTCAAATTTTTCTATAATGTCACCTGTGGCTCCTCGCAGTTTGCATCTCTTAGCTTATAGGGTACTGTTTCTTTTTGCATTGTGTCTCATGTTAGTATGTAATGCTGGCAAAAAATGAATGGTGCATATCGGAAATGTATTTTGGAAATGTGTCAGGTTTCTGCATTGTAATGTAGTGGTCATTTAAATAGGCTGTGCTCTGTGTTTAAAACTATTTACTATGCTAAATCTTTTTGGTAAAATGTATGGCTTTAACATTTTTGACAAGGATCACACTGAGTGTCTGTGTGAAATAAGGAATTATATGTTCACTTTTTTCTATAATGTCACCTGTGTCTTCTCACAGTTTGCATCTCTTAGCCTATAGGGTACTGTTTCTTTTTGCATTGTGTCTCATGTTAGTATGTAATGCTGGCAAAAGATGAATGGTGCATATTGGAAATGTATTTTGGAAATGAGTCAGGTTTCTGCATTATAATGTAGTGGTCATTTAAATGGGCTGTGCCCTGTGTCTAAAACGATTTACTATGCTAAATGTTTTTGGATAAAATGTATTGCTTTAACATTTTTGACAAGGATCACACTGAGTGTCTGTGTCTATTAAGGAATTATATTTTCACCTTTTTCTATAATGTCACCTGTGTCTCCTCACAGTTTGCATCTCTTAGCTTATAGGGTACTGTTTCTTTTTGCATTGTGTCTCATGTTTCTATGTAATGTTGGCAAAAAATGAATGGTGCATATTGGAAATGTATTTTGGAAATGAGTCAGGTTTCTGCCTTGTAATGTAGAGGTCATTTAAATGGGCTGTGCTCTGTGTCTTAAATTATTTACTATGCTAAATGTTTTTAGGAAAAATGTATGACTTTAACATTTTTGACCAGGATCACACTGACTGTCTGTGTGATATAAGGAATTATATTTGCACCTTTTTCGATAATGTCACATGTGTCTCCTCACAGTTTGCATCTCTTTGCTTATAGGGTACTCTATTTTTTGTATTGTTTTTCATGCTTTGATTCAATGCTGGATTAGAGATAGATGACACAGGCAGAGAGTGAGATGGCACATGGAAAGAGAGAGATAGCGCAGACAGAGAGTGAGATGGCACACGGAAAGAGAGAGATAGCGCAGGTAGAGAGTGAGATGACACAGGCAGAGAGTAAGATGTCACACGCAAAGAGAGAGATGACACACAGAAAGAGAGAGATGGTGCAGGCACACAGTGAGATGACACACGCAAAGAGAGAGATGACACACACAAAGAGAGAGATGACAGATACAAAGAGAGAGATGGGGCAGGCACAGAGTGAGCTGACACACGCAAAGAGAGAAATGACACACACAAAGAGAGAGATGGTGCAGGGACTGAGTGAGATGACACACACAAGGAGAGAGATGACACACACAAAGAGAGAGATGACACACACAAAGAGAGAGATGACACACACAAAGAGAGAGATC